>NC_090817.1:136455460-137055940 GCF_000390325.3 Nicotiana tomentosiformis
CCCGGGGTTAACTTTTTGGGTTGACTTTTAAGTTTTAATTAAAGATCGAAGCTTTATCTGAAATCGTTTTCTATTAGTTTTATTTATGTTATGAAGTTATTTTGGCTAGATTTGAGCCGTTCGGAGGTTGTTTCACACGAGAAGGTCATTTTAGAGTATCGGTCTAGCTTATTTGAGGTAAGTATCTTGCCTAACTTTGTGTGGGGGAACTACCCCTTAGGATTTGAGTCGTTTGTGCTATTTGTGTCATGTGAAAGTCGTGTACGCGAGGTAACGAGTACGTTCTCAGCTTATATGCAAAAATATATCGGTTTAGACCCTTAGGCATCTTTTATGTACTTATTTGGAATTGTTAGCACATGTTATACCTATTATTCGTCATGTCTACTATCACATGCTTTATTTGAAGTTGTCGTTATATGTCACATTCTTTACTTATCGAGTTTGCTCTTATATGCTTTATTTGGAGTTATTACCACTTTTACCATTACGTGATTTCTTTTAGCGTTGAGTTGCTCTTCGTTGAGATTATTGTTACATGATATTTCTTGTTGCCGGTTTATTCTCATGCCTTTAGACGAAGTACTAGCTCGTGTCATCTATTACATTGTTAGCTTACTTCGTACACTAGAATTTGGAGTTACCATTCATGTAGACACTTTCATTATTGAGTTTATCCTTAAATAATTAATTGGAATTGAAGTTATCGAGAGTCATTAATCTATTTTAATAAAAGTTGTGTTTAATTAAAGGAGGTGTTGTTCCTTGTTGAGTTACTTTTCCGTTTATTTTGTTATTATTGAGACTCTATATACATTGTGTTGAGTCGTGGGCTATTGGTTGTGAAAACATTGATATCGTTGAATCCTTAGAAAGGTTATGGCCTACGTGCACTTGTGATACGGGTGGCATGTTGTGTTATTGTGATGATAGCACGTGTGAATTGTTGTGTGGTTTGATTGTTATTATGCGGAGTATAAGGGTGGCATTTCACCGTTATTGTTATATGGGGCATAAGGATGGCATCTCACTGTTGAATGTACAGAGTGATACGGGATGTCTATTGTGTTATTATTCGAGCGGGGAAATAAGGGTGGCTATTACGCGGAGTGATATGGGTGGGTATTAAACGGAGTGATACGGATGGCTATATGAGAGATAAGGGTAGCTAATGATATTGTCAGGGCAGAGCGATACGGGTGGCTATTGGAGAGATAAGGGCGGCAATGTCATGGATGATGTGTGATGGTAGGAGACATTGTGTTGGTGATTTTTGTGTGATAGTGAGATTTTCCTTGTGTTTATCATACATCTTGCGTGGCTTGTTTGGTTTTTTTGATGAGCTATTCGATTTCCTTGATATTACTTGTTAACTTGGGTTGTAGTAGTACACTCGCACAAACATACACTGTAGCATGCCACTTATACTAGCTCATGAGCACGAAACTTGACATTTATTGACCATGCCCATGTGTCCTTGTATTATCTGTTCCATTTTGATAATGAGCCTGTGAACATGTCGGGCGGATTATGATTTGGAGCCTGTGATCATACCGGGGCGGATTGTGATTGTGAGCGTGTGACCATGCGGGCGGATTATGATTGTGAGCATGTGACTATGCCAGGCGGATTGTGAATGTGAGCCTGTGATCATGCCGGGCAGATTGAGATTGTGGCACGTGAGTTGTCTTTGCGGTTGTGATGCGAAATGTAGGCACGAGGTGTCATGAGTATATGATGGTAGTTGAGATCTGTGACTTGTGACTATGAGATGAGGTACCACAAAGTGATTTTGTTGTGAAACATGTGTTAGAATAACTTGATTAATTGATTGTCCTTTGAGTTCCCTTATTTGGTTTCAGTGATACTTTGCGGTGTTCTTATTGCTTTACTGTTTATATCACTTGTTGGTTCTTGTTTCCATTTACTGATTTTCACTTTCCGTTATTAGTTTTATACTTCTATACTGCATAGGTTATTATGTATGGTGAGTGCCTTGACTTGTACCTCGTCACTACTCCACCGAGGTTAGTCTTGATACTTACTGGGTACCGACCGTGGTGTACTCATACTACACTTCTGTATATTTTTTGTGCAGATCCAGGTACTTCGGAGTCAGTTAGTTGTTAGATAGCGGATCAGAAACTACTGTGGAGACTTCAAGGTATAATTGTCGTTGCGTTCGCAGGCCTCGGAGTCACCTTCGAAAGTTATTTTTGTACAGTTTATTTCTATTCCGGAACAATTATACTTAGAGATTTTCTAGTAAACTCAGTAGAGCTTATGACTTGTACAATCGATTTTAGGATGGTAAGCTTTGTATAGAAATTTCTATTTCATATTTAATAGTTGTTGGTTGAATTTTGCTATTAATTTAGTAAGTGTTAGGCTTACCTAGTCTTAGTGACTAGGTGCCATCACGACATCCTGCGAAGGGAAATTGGGGTCATGACAAGTTGGTATCAGAGCTCTAGGTTCATAGGTACTATGAGTCATAAGAGAGTTTAGTAGAGTCGTGTGGATTGGTACGGAGACGTTTGTACTTATCTTCGAGAGGCTACAAAACTATTAGGATAAATCTCCACTTCTTTCATTCATGTCTTGCGGATTTGTTGATTTCAAAGTTTGAGCCTTTGTATCTCTGTTCTCTCACAGATGGTGAGGACAACTGAGCAGACATCTGCGCCCCCTGCTAGAGCCATGAGAGGCTGGGGCCGAGGTAGAGGGTGAGGAGGGGCACGCGCCGCAGCTAGAGCACTTGTCAAAGCAGCAGTTGAGGAGCCGCCAGTTGCTCTTGTTGGGGGCAGGCGCCCGGAGGCGCCTGTTATTTCCCCGGGACTTCAGAAAACTTTAGCACAGTTCCTGAGCATGTTTGGTATATTGGCTCAGGCGGGATTGATCTCCGTTGCGTCAGCTACTTCACAAATTGGGGGAGGAGCTCAGACTCCCACCGCCCGTACTCCAGAGCAGCGGGCTAACATTGGTCAGGTTCCGGGTTTAATGCCAATACAACCTGTTATTCCGGTTCAGCCTGAGGTCAGGCAGGGGCATCAGAGGAGGAGCAGAAGAGGCTTGAGAGGTTCAAGAGGTATAGTCTACCTACTTTCAGTGGCATAGCTACCGAGGATGCATAGGGATTTCTAGAGAAGTGTCACTGTATTCTCCGCACCATGGGTATTGTGGAGGTTAGCGGAGTTATTTTTACTACATTCCAGCTGTCGGGGGCAGCGTATCAGTGGTGACAGGTTTATGAGGAGGGTAGACCAGTCGATGTAGCACCACCCACTTGAGCTCAGTTTTCAGAGATGCTCTTGAGGGAGTTTGTTCCCCAAACCCTCCGGGATGTGTGGCGCGCAGAGTTTGAGTAGTTGCGTTAGGGCAACATGATGGTGTTAGAGTCTTCCATCATGTTCAGTAAGTTATCCCGCCATGCACCTACTTTGGTTCCTACAGTCAGAGAGCGAGTTCGCAGATTCATTGAGGGGCTCAGTTATGATCTTAGATTTTGCATGGCTCGGGAGTTGCAGACTGATACTCCATTTCAGTATGTGGTGGAGATTGCCAGGATGTTAGAGCGTATTCGGGGTGAGGAGATGGAAGATTAGGAGACCAAGAGGTCTCGAGGTTCTAGAGGGTTCAGTGGATTCTACTCTTCAGCTATGACTCATCGTGGCGGAGGCTCAGGCAATCAGCTAGCCCAGTCCGCACTCAGACTACTCGTGGTGCTCCAGTTAGTCATGGTATTCATGTGGGGCAGTCATCTTTTCATGCACTATCGGCACAGGGTTTCTACAGATATTATTCCAGTTATCCAGCACAGACTCAGTACGAGCAGCCACTCCCACAAAGGGGTTGTTATGAGTGTGGTGATACTTGGGAAAGGCAGATTTCATCAGGACACTCAAGCTACGGGCACCGTTCCAGTTTCTACTCCACCTGCACAGCCAGCTAGGGGTGGAGGACAGGCGGGTAGAGGGCGTCCTAGAGGGGGAGGCCCGGCCCGTTGATATGTTTTCTATGATAAGGCTGAGGCCGCTGCACCAGATGGTGTCGTTACGGGTATGGTTTCAATTTTCTATAGATGAGCATCATTCTTATTTTGATTCAGCTCTTCTTATCGGGATGAGTCCTTCTATCTTGCCTCACATATGGTGAGCTTCATGATTTTGTACTCTACTTATGTATTTACCCATGTTGGAAGATTCTATAGTGGTAGCCCATGTCTATTGTTTTGTTTTGTTCACTATTGAGAGCTATGAGACTAGAAGTGACTTTCTGTTACTCATTACAGTAAGTTTTGATGTGATTTCTTGATGGTTTGGCTACGATTTGTGATTTAGATGTCGTACCGGTATAGGGAGTTCGATACTTGCTGTGATTTTGTTTCGCGGAATTGAATTAGTGGATGGTTCCAGTTGGTATGATGTGTATTCTACTTGTGATTCAGAGCTGAGGATGAGATCTTCATATTTTCATGCGATTTTGATATGTTTGGACCGGGTTGCGTGTTGTGGTGGGGTTATATTAGGATGAGATCCTTGTGATTAGTTCATATGTTTTGATTCTCCCTTATGGAATTAACTCATAATATGGTACCGATAGGGAGTTGTGCCTATCGGGCTTGTTTGATAGTTCTCTCATGTGTTTCTCTTTGCATATTCAATCATAATCGCGTTGTGTTTATTGAGTTTTAGCTTGCGAGGTGTATGCCCAGGTGGCATTAAATGTGACTTATTGATTTGAGTGAATGGTTATGGGATCTTCATGTTTCTTGCATCGTTATCAGTGTTGTGAAGTTTTGGAGCAGGGTTCTAGCGGATATAAGGTTAATTATCGGTGTTGGATTTGATTATGGGCAACTATTATGGCCAGAGTTGGTTGAAATGGCTTATGTGTGATGTGTCACGTCGTGTGGTTGTAACTTGTGGGGGGTTAGGCATAAAGTGTTGCATATGGTTGAGGTTGATATCGTTCATTGATGTAGGAATCGAGTCTTTGGGAAATGATCGGACGGTGAACAATTTGGTTCTAAGGTTTATCAGTGTGGGTGGAAGGAATAATTTTCAGTTAAGATGGTATTGTCGGGCTTATGTGGATTGGGGTGATGTGGGGTCAGCCACAGGTGTATGTATGGTAAGTTCACTAAGTTATTTGATGACTTCGGAAAGGTTCTTGGCACGTTTGAGGACAAACATTTATTTAAGAGGGGGATGATGTAACGAATCGACCGGTCATTTTGAGAATTTGTGTCATGTTCGGTGACTTAAGGTCTCGAGCAGCTTCATATTATGTATTATGACGCGTGTGTGTGGTCGAGTTCAGATTTCGGATAATTCGTGATTGATTTAAAAGAAGGATGCTTGCTTTAGAAGCTTAAGTAGTAAGAGTTGATCGGAGTTTGACTTTTGCGTAGACGACTCCAGAATAGTGTTTTGATAATTACAATAGCTTCGTATGGTGATTTTGGACTTAGGCGTGTGTCCGAATTTGGATTTGGAGGTCCGTAGGTTAATTTGATGCATTTCGGCAAAAATTGGGAAGTTGAAGGTTTGGAAGGTTGAGAGGTTTGATCGGGAGTTGACTTTATTGATATCGGGTTCGGATTTCGATTCTAGGAGTTGGTATAGCTCCGTTATGTCATTTGGAACTTTCATGCAGAATTTGACGTCATTCCGGGTTGATTTGATATGATTCAGTGCGAGTTGTAGAAGTTGAAAGTTCATAAGTTCATTAAGTTCGATTTGAGGTACGATTTATAGTTTTGATATTGTTTGATGTGATTTGAAGCCTCGAACAGGTCCGCGTTATGTTATGAAACTTGTTGGTATGTTTCGGATGGGCTACGGGTTATTTTCTCATGTTTTGGATTGCTAATCTGATATATGGTGTTCCCTTATACGCGATCGCGAGGTTCAAGCCATGTTCGTGTAGCATGTTCTTGTGGCTGACTATTTTCCTTCTCCGCGTTCGCAGTGAGTGGTTCGCGATCGCGTAGTTGTGAGTTTTCCTTAATCGCATTCGCGTTCCTTCTTCCGCGTTCGCGTTGTGCTTTTCGTGGGGCAGCATTATTTCTTCTTCGCGTTCGCTTCTCCCTTTTCGTGTTCGTGTAGCACATTTTTGGCAGCTGATATTTTTTTCTTCACGATCACATACGAATTTCCGCGATCACGATGCATGTTACGTGGGTAGAAATATAAAGAACTCTATTTCGAGGGTTTGACCATTTTTATCATATTTTGAGTTGTAGACCACGAATTTGAGCAACTTTTGAGGGGTTCTTCACGTGTTGGATTGGGTAAGTGTTATTTACCCGAATTTGATTTTATTTTATGATTTCATCTTTATTTTTATTATTAAATTAGTGGTTTGAGTTGAGAAAAAATGGAAATTTTGTGAAAACTTTCAAAAAAATACAAAATGATGATTTGAAGGACGAATTGATGTGAGAATTAGAAAAATTTGGCATGGTTGGACTCGTATCGTAATGGGTGTTCGGATTTTATGAATTTTATTAGGTTTCGAGGTGCAGGCCCTGGGTTGACTTTTTGGGTTGTCTTTTAAGTTTTAGTTAAAGATCGAAGCTTTATTATCCGGAATCGTTTCCTATGAGTTTTATTTATGTTATGAAGCTATTTTGGCTAGATTTGAGCCGTTAGGAGGTTGTTTCACACGAGAAGGTCATTTTAGAATATCGGTCTAGCTTCTTTGAGGTAAGTATCTTGCCTAACTTTGTGATGGGAACTACCCCTTAGGATTTGAGTCGTTTGTGCTATTTGTGTCATGTAAAAGCCGTGTACGCGAGATAACGAGTACGTACTTGGCTTATATGTGAAAATCTATCGGTTTAGACCCTTAGGCATCTTTTATGTACTTATTAGGAATTGTTAGCACATGTTATACCTATTATTCGTCATATCTACGATCACATGCTTTATTTGAAGTTGTTGTTACATGTCACCTTCTTTACTTGTCGAGTTTGCTCTTATATACTTTATTTGGAGTTGTTACCACTTTCACCATTACCTGATTTCTTTTATCATTGAGTTGCTCGTCGTTGAGATTATTGTTACATGATATCCCTTGTTGCCGGTTTATTCTCATGCCTTTAGACGAAGTACTAGATCGTGTCATCTCTTTCATTGTTAGCTTAATTCGTACACTAGAATCCGGAGTTGCCATTCATGGAGACACTTTCACTATTGAGTTTATCCTTAAACATTTAATTGGAATTGAAGTTAACGAGAGTCATTAATCTATTTTAATGGAAGTTGTGTTTAAAGGAGGTGTTGTTCCTTATTGAGTTATTTTTCCGTTCATTTTGTTGTTATTGAAATACTGTGTATGTTGTGTTGAGCCGTGGGCTATTGCTTGTGAAAAAATTGATATCGTTGAATCCTTGGAAAGGTTGTGGCCTACGGACACTTGTGATACGGGTGGCATGTTGTGTTGTTGTAATGATAGCACGTGTAAATTGTTGTGTGGTTTGATAATTGTTATGCGGAGTATAAGGGTGTGATTTCACCGTTATTGTTATACGGGGCATAAGGGTGGCATCTCACTGTTAAATGTACAGAGTGATACGGGATGTCTATCGTGTTATTATTCGGGCGGAGAGATAAGGGTGGCTTTTACGCGGAGTGATACGGGTGGCTATTATACGGAGCGATATGGATGTCTATAGGAGAGAAAAATGTGGCTAATGATATTGTCAGGGCAGAGCGATACATGTGGTTATCGGAGAGATAAGGGCCGCAATGTCATGGATGATATGTGATGGTAGGAGACATTGTGTTGGTGATTTTCATGTGATGGTGAGATTTTCCTTGTGTTTGTCATACACCTTGTGTGACTTGTTTGGTTGTTTCGATGAGCTATTTGATTTTCTTGATATTACTTGTTGACTTGGGCTGTAGTAGTACACTCGCACAAACATACACTGTAGAATGCCACTTATACTTGCTCATGAGTACGAAACTTGACATTTTTTGATCATGACCATGTGACCTTGTATTATCTGTTCCATGTTGATAATAAGCATGTGACCATGCCGGGAGAATTATGATTTGGAGCCTGTGATCATACCGGGCGAATTGTGATTGTGAGCCTATGACCATGCCGGGCGAATTGTGATTGTGAGTCTGTGACTATGTCGAGCGGATTGTGAATGTGAGCCTGTGATCATGCCGGGCGGATTGTGATTGTGATTTGTGACTTGTAACTATGAGATGGGGTACCACAGAGTGATTTCGTTATGAAACTTGTATTAGAACGGCTTGATTAATTGATTGTCCTTTGTAATCCCTTATTTGGTTTCAATGATACTTGGCGGTGTTCTTATTGCTTTACTGTTTATATCACTCGTTGATTTTTGTTGCCATTTATTGATTTTTGCTTTCCGTTATTAGTTTTATACTTCTATACTGCACAGGTTATTATGTCTAGTGAGTGCCTTGACTTGTACCTCGTTACTACTCCACCGAGGTTAGTCTTAATACTTACTCGGTACCGACCGTGGTGTACTCATACTACACTTCTGCATATTCTTTTGTGCAGATCCAGGTACGTCGGAGTCTGTTGGTTATTAGATAGCGGATATGAAACTGATGTGGAGACTTCAAGGTATACCTGCCATTGCGTTCACAGGCCTCAGAGTTAACTTTGAAAGTTATTTTTGTACAGTTTATTTCTATTTCGGAATAATTGTACTTGGAGATTTTCTAGTGAACTCAGTAGAGTTTATGACTTGTACTACCCGTTTTGGGATTGTAAGCTTTGTATAGAAATTTCTATTTCATATTTAATGGTTGTTGGTTGAATTTTACTACTAATTCAGTAAGTATTAGGCTTACCCAGTCTTAGTGACTAGGTGCCATCACGGCATCATGCGGAGGAAAATTGAGATCATGATAGTTATACAATCAGGACCAAAGGCTTCATTTCTGATGAATAAATTCAAACATTTAGCATCAGACTGTACAACTTAATAAACAACAACCCAACAACGATGACGACCCAGTAAAATTCTACTAGTGGAGTGTGGGGAGGGTAGTGTATACTCAGACCTTACCCCTACCTTGAGGGGATAGAGAGACTGTTTCCGAAAAACCTTCGGCTCAAGAAGACGAAAAGAGACAATATCAGTATCACCAACAAAGACTATATGAAGAATAATAATATCATAAAGACCAGAAAATAAATGAAACGCAAAAGCGATAGCTAGTAAAAAGATCCTATGAAAACGAAAGAGTAGTGAGATACAACATTAACCACTAGCAATCTAAGATAAAAATTCTATCAGACTAGCCTCACATAGGTACGAAGTAGAAATAGACTCAAATAACTCATAACCTACAATCCTTATATTCGTCCTCCACAGTTTACTATACTATCAAGGTTCATATCCTTGAAAAAATGATACATGACCAGAATATTAGAATCTCGATATGTTGCCGCTTATTATTACCAAATGTGAGAGGAAGCTAGTCGGGCAGCAGTTAGTTGGGATATTTATGAATGAGTGCAGTGCAGTATCACAAGTATCTTTCTCTTGGTTTTTGGGGTCACAGGACAAGTGCCTCTGTGCGTGAAAGCTTCTTCATCCCAATAATGGAAAGTACATATAAAATATACTACTATTCCCTCCGTCTCATATTAATAATTATGATTATTAAAAATAATTATCTTAAATTATTTATCATTTTAAAAGTTCAAGACAACATTGATTATTTTTTTTCCTTTTTACTCTTAGTAATAATTGTTCTTGAAGATAGAGATAACATATAAATAGAATAAATATTCAATGAAAAAAGATTATATCGGTAAGACATAAATAATGATAGAATAATCCATTCCCTTTCCTAATTAATATTTTTTAAGGGGCATGACACATGATATGAGACAGAGTGAGTAATAATCATCTATATATATATAAATGAGGGAAACAAGGAAGTGACGTGGCAACTCTTACAGTCCAGGATTTATATTTCTCTTTTTTCTCAGAAATTTTGGCTTTTTCCCTACCATTTATCTATTACATTAAAAAAAAAACTGAAACGGCACTTTAAATTCTTAAGCATTATGACCTTTCTATATATATATATATATATGTAGCGGTTACATATCCTCTCCAGGAAGAGATCTTATAAAAGTTTCTTCTTTGTTGCTCGTGTTTTTTAATTACAATTGCTTAAAATTAGAGTGTCAATTGTTATTACTCCCTTCGTCCTATTTTTATTGATGTTAGTTGAAAATATTATTCTTTTGATCTTGATTTGAGGCTTTCTGTTAGTTCGTGGTGTTTCTTTTTACCTTTTTTTGTTTATAATTTTTCATATTTTATTGATTTTAGGTCTGTTGTTTTCTGCAGGTTGGCTTCCTTTCATTTTTGTAGTTTGTGGTAATTGTTGCATTGATCATTACCTTCTAAGAAGAGTAACTTCTTTCTCCTACGTTTTTGTTTCTTTTCCCTTCTCATTTTTTTTCCGATAAAGGATAAAGCTTTAAGAGAGTTGGAAGACCACCACATATAAATTTATTTTTTCCGATGACAATGGTAGCCACTTGAAATTATAAGAAGTAAAGTTACTCAAGAATTATTATGGATGCTCTTGGAAAACTATGATCTTCCTCCTAAGAGTTTTAGTTTTTGACTATAAAATTTTTGTATATGATAATATGGGTATCAGAGTTACATTATCTGTAATTACATGTATATGGAATTTAATTAAAATCCATGAATACTTTCATATCGTTTATTCAGTTCTCCAATTAATTTTTGAATAATAATGAGCTTCTTTTCATGGATGAGTGACATCTTATGCTATAACCTATACTTGAGTTTAATTGGTTCCTCAATCCAAAAAGATAATTATTTTATCCGTTTGATCAATTTCTAGGGTGTCAACTTATTGTGGGGACTTTTTTTTTTTAGTTGTACGATTCACTAAGCGAAGAAAAAATCATCTTTTTATCTCTCCTTAATTTATAAAAGATCATTCCACATTCATTATTATACCGCGCTTTGCACTAGTTATTAATTAAGATCCATGCAACATAACTATAGATATATAGTCGCAAATTTACTCCTATATGTTATTTATATCAAATTTATCTATATACCTATATCTATGTTCTATATCTATATATATATTAAAGGAACAAAATTTTCATATATAATTAGTTTTGTGGTTAAACCAAGTGACAAGCTATTAAAAAGTCACTTGACATTCTTAAAGTGAGTTTAGGGGGAGATTCTCAAATAAGAAAATAGAACTTAGATGGAATCCCATTTAATGAAAATCTTAGTTTTTTCTTTAAAATTTAGTTTTGATTCTTAATTATGTGACAATCTTCAATTCAATTTTTTATGGATATTTAATTGTTTCATATCCGGCTAAGTAGTTTCTTTTGTCCCGACAAATATGAAAAAAGGAAAAGTAGGATTTATCAAGATAACTAAAAGTT
The DNA here is from genome assembly GCF_000390325.3 of Nicotiana tomentosiformis. Lineage (NCBI taxonomy): Eukaryota > Viridiplantae > Streptophyta > Magnoliopsida > Solanales > Solanaceae > Nicotiana > Nicotiana tomentosiformis. Next base: position 136,466,924 of record NC_090817.1, read on the forward strand.
GTATCAATTTTCTATAAAGATACAGATGTCATATAGAATACTATAATTATGGCAACAGAAAAAAAAATAGAAGACAAATCTATCGAATCATTCATGGATATAAAAAGCTATAGGAATTATTTTAACAAAAAGGAAGATGAAATAAATAAAGCTATATAAACTGTTAAAAAAAAAAAGAAAAGAATAAATTGCTCTTCCACACAGTAAATAATAAAAATTTAAAATAAAATTAAAACTCAATATTCTATATTTAAAATAAAGGAGAACATAAATTTACGCTTGAAATAACGACATATGCATTAAGCTATATGTTTAAGATTTTATGTATTTTTTTGTATGTGTAATGATGATAATAATAATAATAATAATAATAATAATAGTAGTAGTAGTAGTAGTAGTATTAATAATAATAATATTTTATATTCTTCTATCTATTTATTCTGTTAAACAAAATCAAACAAAAACTTATCCAAGCTTTTGAATTGAAAAAAAAAAACTCCAAAGACGAAAAAATACCTTGAGATTTTGGTAAAGTATAAAGTATGAGCATATGCATTTCTATTTTTTTTTGTTTATTATTAAATTAAATAATAGATAAAATAATTATATCAAATTTTATAGTAAGAAAAATAATATAGAAAGAGGGGGTGAAGATAGTGTGAGAAAATTTATATTTTGAGTAATGTAAAAAATAAAATAAAGATAATAAATAAATAATACGCAAAATATTATTGATAAGTTTAAACATTAATCCGAGCTATAGAATAAAAGAACACAAGAATAAAAGTAAATAAAAAATTTTATTACAAGAAAAAGAAAAACTAAAGTCATTATTATAATGAGAGTAGCGGAAGATATCAACTATTTTAAATTATGTGTAACTTAATAACATGGACAAGAAACCAAAAAAGGGAGAAAAAAATATGGAAATATAAAATTTTAGTGTTGAGATATATAAAAGGAAAAGACTTATTGATTTTTGATATGAGAATTGTTTTTGAAATAATTCATATGGTCATGCTATATAGATAAGATCACATAACTAAATGTATTATAAGAGATAAAACTAAAATAAAAAAATATAGACAATTGACATAATTCTAATAAACAAATAATATAATTTTTTATGTAGTAATTTTAATAAAAAATTAAAAGTCAACTTTCATACTAAATACAAAAAGGAAGGAGAATTTAATTTAATTGCTTATTGAAAATGATACTAAAATAATAATTATTATAGTTATTAGTAGTTTTATGACGTATAACAAACAAACTTCTATGTTTAAACTTTGAACTAATTCAACACCACGCATTTAGAAAAATAACACAAAATAAAAATTATTAAAAATATAAGTATATTTGTTTTTTAAAAAATAAAAGGCTTATCTTTTTTGTATTTTTGATGATCAAAATTATAATTTAACCAAAAAAAAAGATATTACATAATTTTATTACAAGAAGAATGCAAAATGAGAAAACTAATTAAATATTATAGTAGAAAAGAATGTATAACAAGAGAGGGATAAAGATAACATAAAAATATTTCTAATTTAAATTAATTTTAAAAAAAAAGAGGTAAGTAAATAATACTCAAAAAATATATTGATAAATTTAGACAATTAAAGAATTTTAAACAGTAAAAATAATAAAAATATTTTGAAAATATATCTATGTTATATTATAATAAATAGTGACAGACTATTAAGCCAATTGACAAGTTAATAAAAAGTTACATAGTAAATATTTAGTACTAAGTATTTAGTAAATATTTAGTAAATATTGATGTGTATCTTTTAATTATATAAATTTTGTTATATTTTTGTATATTGTATTAAAAGATAAAATAGCAACTAAAATTTTATTAAAATAATATGATATATCAGATCATAATTTCATAAGATTCTTGAAGTTTGTCTGTGCATGGCGCGGGGTATAACACTAGTTAATAAATACATGGCAAATGTCTTGTTAAGTGATACTGTATGTATTATTACTTTAATTTTTCATTATTCAGATTAAATTATTTGATTGGTGTACACTCGGTTGGGTAATTCAACAGTCAAATTAACTGTTGGCTAAAGAAGTTCTGGTAACGAAATGTTGAACTAAATATTAAAAGTCAAACTGCATTTTTAATTATGACAATCTCGGTGAGAGGTCAATGATATCGAATCTTCCTCCTTTTCTTTTTCAAATACATCTCTTCCAATATCTTTGACAGTAGTTAACCTCTGTTATATGGAAAAAAATTAAATTTACAGATGTAGTATTTTTGATGGAATGTATAATATGTGTAATTCTAACTATATATATATTTATTTTTATTTTTTTTATGATGATGGTGTCCGAATTAATTAACTTGATTGTATCTTGTTTGTTCCACCGGATATTTGTTCCCTTACACTGGCACGTATACTAGTAACTCTACCTACCAGAAACCAGTTAAATTGTTTTTGTTGACGTTGAGCTTTGCTGACAATACACATGACAACCCCTTATTTTACTCATGATCGATAAATATTTTTAATTTGTTCAACAACTTGGACGACCAGTCATCTTAATTTCTCGAACAGCTTGGACAAATTTAGAAGCAAACGCATGTGCGAGTAAATACCCAATTGTTCTTTTCTATCAATATGAAGGGGTTACGAAAATAAAAAAAAATAAAAATCAATATGAAGGGGTAATTCTGTTTTGAATCTACAAGTAATGTATATTGGGTATATAATTTTCAGTTGCTACAATTTAAAATGATTTATGCCAGCTAAATAAATAATGGAAATCAATCCAAAAATAGAAAACTGAAAGAGGAAGAAATTACATGAAGATTTATTACTTAATCATGATAAATTAATTTATATGCTTAGCTCCATTTATTATTTAATATTAATATTAATATAATACAAGATTTTGTGCATAAAATTAGGGGGATAAGTTTTTTCGAAAACTTGCCGGCGGTAAGTACAAAACTCCCAAATGTGGAGGAATATAAAACCTGGACCGTTTGTACTTTTCTCCCTTTGTTTTTTTTACTAGGATATTCCGAATTATAAGTCAAAACTCAACAACGCTGTCACCATTCTTCTTCTTGTTGTCCTCCTCTTTCTCTTTCCCTCTCCCTTTCTGATCCAGAAAATATTTTGACCCCTTTTGGCTGTACAAATAATAAACCTTTAACACCATTCATCTGCCACCGAAATCCACAACATTTGAGGTAATAGCCCTTCCCTTTTAATCTTATTTTGAAATTCTCTGTGCTTTGATTTTTCAAGATTCAATTTTCATAACTCTCACGGTTTTGGTTATTTCAATGCATAGAATTGTGATTGAAAAATGATATTTTGAGGTGAGTGGTCGCCAAAGTTTATGTTTTTTTTTCTTTCTTTGCATTCTGTTGCATCCTCTCTTCTTCTTTCTTTTTTTATTTTGTGTGTGTGTGTTTTATAAAAATGATGGATCTTTTCACCAATTGGGTAGTTAATATATAGCTTGTTGTATATATTAATATCAAGAACGAAAATGGGCAAAGGCTTTGCACATTTTCTTGAAGCTATAGAAGCTAAGGGATCAAATTGCATTGCTAATGATGCTTTTTTTTAAATGTAGTGAGCATAGAAAGTGGGGGGATAGAGATGTCTGGAAACGAATCAGCAGAATTAGGGCAGGTTGATATTGATCCATCGGTCAGGCAAGTTTGTGCAAATGGGATTTGCATGCAAACAACGGTTGTTGAAGCAAAACTTGATGAAGGAAATATTCAAGAGGCTGAATCTGCATTGCGTGATGGTTTGTCCCTCAATTTTGAGGTCAGTGTTTCCCAAAGTTTATGTCTTTTTTTCCTTTGCATTCCTACTGCATCTTTTTATTTTTCGTGTAACAAACTCATAGTGATAAGTTAGAAGAGAATGCTTTCTTCAATTAGATTTATGGTCGCCCCCGGAATTCTTTTGTGGTGGCTTAAATGTATGAAGGAATTCACTGATTGTGAGTTTGAGAGTCAAGTCACTTTAATCTTTTAGGCTTCAAGTGATAATTCTTGACGATACCCAGTCTCCGCGAGTTGTGAGTTTATATTATTATGTTGTATGCTTTCCATCAATTATAGGCATAATGCCTTACTTAAAGTCTTTGCGAGTTCTGAGTTTTCTCATCTGTTATCATTTGGTGATGCTTTAGGTTTCAGGTGAAAGTCTATGTTCAATTACCTTGCATTAAAGGAATTACAGACTTCGATTGAATAAGCAAAATACATTGTGGCTTCTTGTCTAGAAAAAAGAAACTAAGGACTTTAAAGCTTTTTTTGTTTTGACAGGATTAATATTGGTCGGATTGTATTTAAAACTAGGATTCAGGTCCAATTTGCATGTAAATTTGAAATGCTTGTTGACGTCAATGTATTTTATCTTATTTTCCTGAAAGCACTTTAAGTTGTGTTAATTTATAAATGTTTTTTTCTACTTCCTTTATCTCTCCCTTCCATTGTCATCAGTATGAACTTAAAGGTTTGAAGGCATGCGTTTGCTGAAGATTCATAATTTTGATTGCAGGAAGCGCGAGCTCTACTTGGAAGATTGGAATATCAAAGAGGAAATGTGGAAGGTGCTCTTAGGGTGTTTGATGGTATTGATCTCCAATCAGCCATACAGAGAATGCAGCCTTCTGTTACTGAGAAACAACCTTCTAAAAAGGGCCGCACTCGCAGCGTTGAGTCTGTGCCGGGCGTCTCACAGCATGCTGCTGGTCTGGTCCTCGAGGCCATATATTTGAAAGCAAAGTCCCTTCAGAAGCTTGGGAGACTGACTGGTACAAGGCAATTTCTATAGTTTATCCAAGATAATGAATAATTGCTACTATTTCTTTGATTTGATTATTTACAGACCTTTCTTTGGTTGGGAATTTGTAGAGGCTGCTCGTGAGTGTCAAAGTGTGCTTGATGCTGTAGAGAAGATATTCGATAATGGAATACCTGATGTACTTGTAGAGAATAAGCTGCAAGAAACCGTCAGCCATGCTGTTGAGCTCCTTCCAGAACTATGGAAGCAAGCTGGTTGCTATTCTGAAGCAATGACTGCCTACCGCCGTGCCCTCTTAAGCCAATGGAATCTCGATAATGACTGCTGTGCAAGGATTCAAAAAGCTTTTGCTGTGTTTTTGCTTTATAGTGGGGTTGAGGTATGCCCACCAAGCTTAGCTGTGCAAATTGACGATTCTTATGTACCTAGGAACAATCTGGAAGAAGCAATCCTGCTGTTTATGATTCTGATGAGAAAAGTTTACCTTGGTAAGATCAAATGGGACCCTTCAGTTTTAGAGCACCTTACATTTGCTCTGTCTGTATGCAGCCAAACCTCTGTTTTAGCTAAGCAACTTGAAGAGGTAATGCCAGGGGTACTTAGCAGGATTGACCGATGGCGAGCTTTGGCTCTTTGTTATAGTGCGGCCGGACAGAACAAAACGTCCTTAAGTCTGCTGAGGAAGTCTCTGCATAAGGATGAAGAACCTGATGACATTCTCTCATTGTTGTTGGCCGCTAAAATTTGCTCAGAGGAGGTCTTTCTTGCTGCTGAGGGAGTGAAGTATGCACAGAGGGCAATAACTAATGCACAGGGTTTAAATGAACACTTGAAAGGTGTTGGTCTCCGCATGTTAGGTCTTTGTTTGGGCAAGCAGGCCAAAGTTGCAACCTCTGATTTTGAGAGATCACGCCTTCAATCTGAGGCTTTGAAATCTTTAGATGGTGCAATGGCTTTAGAGAATGAAAATTCAGATTTGATGTTTGAGTTAGGTGTTCAATATGCAGAACACCGTAATCTGGATGCAGCTTTGTGCTATGCAAAAAAGTATCTTGATGTAACAGGAGGATCTGCTGTAAGAGGTTGGAGACTGCTTGCTTTAGTTCTTTCTGCTCAACAGCGCTATACAGAGGCTGAAGTAGTTACTGATGCGGCCTTAGAGGAGACTGTAAAGTGGGATCAAGGACCTCTGCTAAGAATGAAAGCTAAGCTAAAAATATCTCAGTCGCGGCACATGGATGCCATTGAAACTTATCGTTATCTCCTTGCACTGGTTCAAGCTCAAAGGAAATCTTATGGACCATTCAGAAATGCACCTCAGGTTAGATTTTATTTTCTAGTAACTGTATCGGGAACATATATGTATATCTCAGATTTTCCTTTTCACTTCCCACCACCAGATGCCCCATAGTAGTCTGCATTTGGAACTCAGAACTGGGATAGAAGTAACCACCAATGAGATTCTGATTCTGAAATTCCATAGTTACAATTTCAAAACCAGTTTTGACTCCCCCTTCTCCCCTCTGCCTGCCCCCGCTCTCCCCAGAATTAAGAAACAAATTAAATCATTTTACTTGGCTCCTGACTCTCTTGTTAATAGTTGTAATTGCATTCTCAAACAAAAGGATAGTTGTATTTGGGTCTATTGAGGTGCACGAGCGGTTTGGGTGAGTTATCAAACAGTGAGATTGGATGTGTGCATATTTCTTTCTATTGTTATTCTAATGGTCTTACAAATGAAGAGAAGAATACATATTAGGAAAGCCCATTTTACGTTTGCCTGTAGTTGTTCTGTGACTTGCTTTGGTGCCGTACCGCTGAATTTTTTTTAACTTCTATTATGATAGAACAGAAGATGCTTGCCATATATGCTATGTTTCTGGTTCTGACTTCATTAAATTCATTTTCTTTTTGTACTTATCTATTACAGTTGGAGGAAGATAACGTAAATGAATATGAAGTTTGGCATGGCCTGGCAAACTTGTACTCTAACCTTTCACATTGGAAGGATGCAGAGACATGTTTGGAGAAAGCTAGAGCTCTTATCGAGTATTCAGCAGACACTTTGCATACAGAAGGCAAGATTATGAACTTAATTTATAATGACAGATCCAGCTATTTTGTAGTTTATTAATTGACTTTCTTCCTTCGTTTTCTTTACTTGACATTTCGTTTTCTTTACTTGACATCAAATTAATTAAAAGTAAAAAGGTGATTGCAACTAAGACTGAGGTGTTGGCCTAACATGGTTGTGAGTAACCCAAATAGGACTTGGAAAATTACCTCATTCATGCAATTCTGACTCATGTAGGTACTCTTAATATAGAAATAGCAAAATGAAGTGTTGGATCTGCTTATTGTTGGCAGGTTCAGATAAAGTAACATTTGTTACATTCGAATTAGAATTTAGCTTTTCCTTTTTTATGCACCTTTTGCCTGACCTGGGAGAAACCCTCCTAACAGTTTTAAGACAATGCTTCTTGTGTGATCTACATTGCATTAGATTTTTTATGTAATCATTTACAGTAGTATACATTTTATATGTCATTTTAAATAATTTTAGTTTAGTTATAGGAGTAGTAATAACAGGAGAATTGAGAAAGTGCATGGTGCTTGTTTACTTTGTACCTTGTGAAGTTCAAGCATGTTTCTCTTCCTCCTCCTTTAGCATTATGCGCCCCTTCAATGTTTTTACAGCTGTTATCTGAGAACTTTCTGAAATACTAATTTTGATGCTGCATATTTGATCTTAATACAAGCCTTCCAAAGAGATGTAATATTTTAGAGTTTGAAACATGGGATAGATTCCAGGTACTTCTACATTTAGCTCTGCTTCTTTTTTTTTTTTTGGGGGGGGGGGGGGGGGGGGAGCAAAAGATTCATATAGGTAAAACTAACTAGTTAGGATTAAGGCTTAGTTGTGTTGGTATTCCTACACTAGGTATGGTATTCACTAGAAATCTTTTTAGTTTGTTTATATATTTAATATGTCCGTAAAAAATGTAGAGAATGCCTAGTTAGCAAACCCCTAATAGTATTGGATGGAGACGAGTCTAAATAGAGCGGAATGATTATTGAGGATTCATATAACCGAACCCAACAATTTAGGAATTTAGAAATAGCTGACTTGCTGAAGTTGCTTTTGTTTCATTTTTCTTTTCTAGGAAGGTTGGTGGGGAGGGAGGGGAACTTACCTCTAAAACGTCACAAACTCTGGTATAGGTGAAGTTTACTGAAACTTGAGTAAATGTTACTATAAGCAAAATCTTAACTTAGTTTTCTTCTAAAATACCAAACATAGTGTATGGCGTCCATTGTGCCATCAGAGTTTTGTAAAGAGTAATTAAGATTTTAATGAGTCACTTCACTTTATGGTATTACAAAATCAACATGAAGCTCTACCATTCTAAGCTTTTCTGATTCATTTGCTTTCTGGTTATGAGAAGTTCTTAATAGACACAGTTCAAAACTACTTAATGTTTTTTCTATAAATGAGTGGTAGAGGGGAAAAAATGACACCTAGTAATTACGATCCTTCCTATTATTTATTTTGTCACAAACGCGTCTTAAGCATTTTGAGGGTCTTGTAAACTAGCTTCATGATGTCCCTTGTCCTACAAAGACTTCTCTGTGTTTGGAGAGGAGGGGAACAATGATATAGTTTGAAATTCTACCATCCCTTTCGCTTATTGATGAAGAGGGTAGAGAATGTTCAAAGAAGTAAAATTCCTCAACTGCAGAGACCAAATATTTTATTCTGTCTTGAACATCTAACAATATAGGCCCAACTTCTTTGACAAATTCTCTCCGAGATGAAGAAAGAAAACTAAATAATTCTCATACATTTACCCTTCTTTTATTTCTTTTCCTTTCCCTTCTCTCTGATCATTAGGAGCCGATGTACCACTATAGTTACGGATTCAGTTGAACTTATAACTTTCGAAGTGGAGCATAAATTTATGTGTAAAACTTCACTAAAGTTGCAATAGATAGTAGACATGAACCCATAATTTTAAAAATATAATAGGTTTAATGTTAAAAACATTAAAGGTTAAACTCATAGATTTTAAATCCTGAATCCGCCTATATTGATCATAGCATTTTCCCCCTCTACAAACAGAGAGGTGCTACTCTTTTGGGTGTGAAGTTATAGAAACACTGTTAGAAACTTCGACCCCCAGTGGCCTTCTTGTTTCTCTGAGAATACACGGGAGTAACAAGATGTCTGTATTGCTTGAAAATTGTTCTAATTTAACATTCAACTCATCATACTATCATAGTGTAATAGGCAGTGAAAGTAGAATGCGTTGAAACACTAGTTGAGATGCGTACAAGCTGGTCCAGACACCAGTGTTACCAAGAAAAGTAGAAAAGCCCTGGAATTAAAGTTGGAAATCAAGGAGAGTGGAGAAACTTTTGAACAAAATGTTGTCTATGGCTTTGTTTTTGTCTATATTAGTGCGCTTGTAGTTGTATTTCTCATTTCTAAGAAAATGATGACAAGTTTGGTGGTTGTCTAGCGTCATTGACAGCAATGAGTTGACATTGAAAAGAGGCAATTTCACCAACAACCAAAAAAAAAAAAAAAAAAAAAATTTATTAATAAAAGACAATTTCACCAACAGAATTCTTCTGTATTGTGGTTATGGATATTTAGATAGTAATTATTAGAGCAGTAGTCTAATACTGAGTAAAACTTACCACATTATGAGGTATGATAAGGCTGCATACTTGTTGCCGTTACTTCTTTTCATTCTTTCTTTAGCCGAGGGTCTATCGGAAACAACCTCTTTGCCCTTTCAGGGTAGGGGTAAGGCTGCGTACATCTTACCCTCCCCAGACCCCACTCGTGAGAATTCACTGGGCTTCTTGTTGTTGTTGTTGTTGTTGATAAGGCTGCTTGCTTACATATCAGCTGCGCTTTTCTCTTCAATACCTAAAAGCTTCCTTCTTAACATGAGGGAAAAAGATAAGCAGGGTAAACTTCTATTGATTCTTCTATTTCATTTTGTTTCAGGTGTGATGCTTGAAAGACAGGGCGAAAATGACAAAGCCTTGGCTGCTTATGTAAATGCACTATTAGTAGAGCCTAATCATGTGCAATGCAAGATCTTGCTTGGTGCTTTATTGGCTAAAATGGGGTCGAAGATGTTGCCATTGGCAAGAGCATTATTCTCAGATGCATTGAAGATCGAACCTACCAATCGCATAGCTTGGTACCACTTGGGATTGGTTCATAGAGACGATGGACGGGTAGCTGATGCTGCTGATTGTTTCCAGGCAGCTTCCATGCTTGAAGAGTCTGATCCCATTGAAAGCTTTAGTTCCGTTATTTGAACTATTCCAACCATCTAAAGGTCAAATGCTTATTCTTTGATTCTTTTATTTATACTGGTTTTGGTCACAATGTCCAAAATCATCCTTAGATAACATACAATTAGGAGGTTTTTTGGGGATAATTACATCAATGTTTTAAGAATTTTAGATTAATTGTACTATATGATCTATTGGACAGTCCTTGGAACCCTAAATGTTGGATTTTTTTGCTCGTTCCTCAAAATAGAGTTGCTTCTAGCCTGCTCAACTACTAAACGTGTTGAAGACTATCAATATTCTGCTGCTTTTTCCTTCTTAGTTCCCGATTTCATCCTTACATCTTATCTAGTTTTCATTCGTTCAGTAGATAAACTTCATGTTATTTGTAAGTGTTTTTTGTTTATGAGATTTGGTAAAGAATTATTGTTCTCTTTCTGTTTCAAAATGTTCAAAAGTTTAAGCAAATATTATCATTTCCTCAACTTGCTTCACTTCCTCTCCTCAATTTTAGAATATCATCTTTGGAAATGTAGCTTCTGGTTTCTCTTTCTAGTCAATTCTCATTGATGAAAGTTGTGGTTCCACAGGAAGATAAAGTTCTTAAGATTTGGCTGATTCGAGCCATAGAATAAGCCATTGATGCTAGCATCAGGGTAGGCTGTCTATATCACACCCCTGCGGGGTACGATTTTTTCTCGGACCCTGTGTGAACGGGAGATGTTTTATGCACCGAATTGCCTTTTTTGCTGAGTTTGTTTAGTGATCAATGATAAAAATCTCGCAGCTGTTACTTTAGCAACATATGGAACCGCTAATCAATGGCCTTCCGGCAAGTCGGTGCACAAGTTTTAAATTTTTTTTTTTTTTTTTAACTCTGTGCTCAGTCAAATAACATTAAATAGAACAGGAGGACGGAAGAATAGAGTACTTGTAGGTGCAAAAAAAATTCAAACATCAAAACAAGAAGTATCCTAAACTAGTACAAAACAAATTAAACAAGTTCATCAAACTAAAATTATCCAACCATACATGTTTTTCTTTTAAGTTAATTGGCAGATATAAGAAATACCAAAACAACTAAATGAATTAGTTGGTATGATCATGATCTCTCTTCTTTCCCCATTGTTGGATACAAAGCCTAATCTTCTTAGCTGCTGCTAAGTATTCCACAGCTTGAGCAGGTTCAAGTATAACCACAATCTCTTTCAATGTCTTCATCCTCAACTCATCAGCTTCCTCCATTATAGCTGCCATGTATTTGCTATGTTTATCCAACGGTTCATCTGCATTCTCACACTCTACATCATCATCTCCATCTTTCTTCTTCTTCGTCTTGCTAATAAGCGGCTGGTCTACTATCTCTTCTTGCAAGCTAGCCAATCTTGACGAGAGCTTCCCTTCTTCTCGAATCGTCTTGTTTTGCAACTCGTCCACCATATTCATTTGTTTCGCCGTAAACTCACGGATTTCGCCATTTCTTGTTATCCCCTTAAGAAACTGAGTAATATGAGACTCGATTTCCATACCGCAGAAGAGAGCGTAAATGAGACGTACGAATGAAGATGGTCTGCACCCACCAATCCATAGGACTGAGTTCTCCAATGGGGTGCACGAGGTGGGTGCAAAGAATGGTGACACATCCTTTTTGGCTAAGCGACTACGGTTGTTACAGTAGTCTTGGAAATGGTTTATAATTTTATCAATGAGTTGAGTTTGTTTTTCTTCATCTTTTGGGCTGTTTTTGGGAGCTGCTGCAGCTTGTTCAAGTTCCCTTAGTTCTTCATGTTGCAGATTCATCCAAGATTCATATAAGCATTCTAGCTCATTGTTTTTGTTGTTTGAACTTTTCATTTTATTTTTCTGAGAATTAACGAGTTTGTTTCATATGGATTTGATGTTGGTATATTCATGCCGTAATATATAAGGTTCAATTACCTGAAAAAGGACAAAAACAAAACTGAAAAATAATGACAAGAAGCAACTGGACTATCGTTTTTTGTCACGCAATTGGGATATTTGCTGAATAGGTGCAAACTTCAAACGTCGTGTTTTGTCGACATGCAAGAGAAGATAAATCTTGATTTATTTCTTTTCCGTCTTGTTAAGTTATCTAAACTTGTATTTCTTGCACATATCGAGGTTGTTGATTTGCACTATAAAATTTGTGCAAATCTAGTCCCGCACCATCACTCAACCATCATCATATTTCTTGTGGAATTTGGATTGCGATATCAGTTCTAAGGCTCAACATATTCAAAGTTATTTTTAATATAATATATTTTCTTCGTTCTAATTTATGCAAATTTGTTTGATTGAGTACGGAATTTTAAAAAAATAAAGATTTTTAGAATTTATGGTCCTAAACAAGTCAAAAATGGGTACAGAGTATTTGTGTGATTATAAAAGCTTCTCATTAAGGGTAGAATGGTAAGTTTAAGCAAAATTATTTTCAAATTTAGAAATGGTTCATTATTTTTGGAACGGACCAAAAAGGAAATAAGTTCACATAAACTGAAACGGATATAGTAATATTATCCGCTTTGAATCAAGCACATACGATTTTTCTCATAAAACATCGCATCATTAAAAGATGTCTATACCTTATATAGTAACTTCCAATTTTTTTTAAAGAATTTTATTCGCACACCCAATAAAATTTAATTACATAAATATAATTTTTTTATATATTATATTAAAATATTGAATCCGTTTAATATATATATATATATAGAGAGGGGTTCAAATCTCAAGGATGGTATATATGAATTTTATTTTGATCGTCTTATCAAAATTTCTTGCTCCAACGAACCCATTAATGTCGTGGCCTTATAAGTGACAAAACAAAAAGGAAACTCTTTAATTAAATAAGATAAGAGAGGAAAATTCAAGAGAAGAAAAGAACAAGTGTAGCACGGGCAAAAAAGGTAGTAAATCTCGGAGCTCCGAAATCTGAATCCTCTGCAGGGTGCCAACTGCCAACCTTAGCTTGTGTCCGTAATTTCACCGCATAAAAAATATGTCATATCTAAAAATAGTACTTTATACGGGTAAAACCGAGCTCATGATATACTCCGATTTCCAATAGGGTAAAACGAGCTCGAGATATGATTGCGAAGGATCGGAATCGAAATAAAGGTCTCATCGGGTCAGAATCCGGAGACACGTTGTCTGCCTTCGAAAATATCCGGGGGAGGGGGGGGGGTCATGATTAGAGATCGATCCAAATCCTGAAAGACTTCGGAGAACATTGTCGAGCAATCAAGTACGACCAGCAGAAGGCCGTAATATTCGCGACAGGTCAAATATCACGGCATGGATCTCGGCACGTATCGATGAACAACCGGCAATCAGTTAAATAGAAATTTTTTACCTTTTATAGAGTTGTACTTAGAGTAGGATTCTCCTACTATATAAAGGGACGGTCTAATAATTCATTAGGCACATTGTAACACACATTCCAAAGTAATATACTACTATTTCCACCGTTATTGTAAGCTTTTCTCTCGTTCATAAAAGTTGTCCATTGTGAGCCCGGATCGAGGGTGAATGCTTCACTAAGGCTGGAATCATCCTCCTCGCGTGGTTTTAATTTACTCTATCTTTACTTGTCCATTCTAACTCAATTTATCGTTTTGTATCAAATTAATCCGCATATCTTTAAAACCACTTACAAATTTAATTGTTATCCGATTTTCAGGGTAAACAGTTTGGCGCCCACCGTTGGGGCTAAGGAAGATAGTGGCAATTTGATATAAATTTCCATAACACACCCTACTTCACACTTGCTCTTTGGAGTGTCTTTGATTTCAGGTCAAAGTTTGAAATGTAGAACTCTCAATCTGCCCCTCTAAACATGGATGTTGAGTCTGGCCACCATAGCGAGAACAATAATACGGTGCCCGGACCCGATCGACGCCAACTCATATATGGCCATTAACACGAATTTGCCTATCGTTCCTGGGAACATCATCCGCTGGGGAGTCCGGTCGGTAGCCCAAATTGCTCGTGACGATGAAGGAGATAGGATCAACTTACGGGTGATCTTCAAAATGTTGCCGGCTCAGCAGGCAGCGATAGCCCAACTGCAGAACCAAAGTCACGCTCCTAGTAGAGTTGAACCCGAACCGTCCCGGAAAAATACTCGCAGAAATGTACCAGCCACAGATACGCCAAATGAAGTTGAACCCGGGACCAACCCTGAGATAATAAAGATGCTCGAAGAATTGATAAAACAGGTAGAAACGGGAAAAAAAAAATTGAAGCCAACGGCAAGAAGGTGGAGACCTACAACTCTAGGGTCGACCAAATCCCCGGAGCACCACCGATATTGAAAGGCCTAGACTCCAAAAAGTTTGTTCAAAAACCTTTTCCTCCTAGCGCAGCGCCGAAGCCGATCCCGAAGAAGTTTTGCATACCTAAAATTCCTAAGTACAACAGAATAACTGATCCAATTGAATATGTGACCTCGTACACGTGTGCGATGAGATCTAATATGTCCTGCTGAAAAAGTTCAGAGAGACCTTGTCAAAAGGAGCAATGATATGGTATCACAAGTTGCCCCCAAATTATATTGACTCATTTTCTATACTTGCAGATGCTTTTGTAAAAGCGCACGCTGGAGCCATTAAGGTCGAGACCAGGAAGTCGGACCTTTTCAAGGTAAAACAAAGAGATAACGAGATGCTCAGGGAGTTCGTGTCAAGGTTTCAAATGGAACGGATGAACCTGACGTCGATGCCAGACGATTGGGTCGTCCAGGCCTTCGCCCCAAGGACTCAATACTCGAAGCTCATTGGCTTCGCAGTAGTTGAAGCAAAATCTGGTAGAATATACGGCTGTAACTTGGGCCGATGTACATAACCGGTACCAATCAAAAATTAGGGTAGAAGATGATCAGCTTGGGGCCCCTTCCCGGTTTGTTTATCCCGTCTGAGCTAATGATAGATCCAAAAGAGACGTTGATCATGAACCAAGGTCAAGTAGAGATCGGTATCAACCGTACAACGGTGATTGTAGGGGTAACGGGTCTGGACGAAACCCTGTGAGAAGTGAAAGAAGAAGCGATCGGTGTCAAAATAACCGAGGATTCATGAGTAAAAATGGTTTCGACAGGCCCATCGGGCCTAAAGAAGCGCTGAGGTTATCGGAGTACAACTTCAATGTCGATGTTGCTGCTATCGTATCTGCCATCGGACACATCAAAGATACCAAGTGGTCTCGACCTATACAGTCCGATCTAGCCCAAAGGGATCCCAACTTAATATGTAAATATCATGGCACTCACGTCCACATAACAGAGGATTGCCGACAATTGAGAGAGGAAGTAGCCCGGTTATTCAACAACGGACATCTCTGAGAGTTCCTGAGCGATCGAGCCAAAAACCATTTCAGGAATAGAGATTCTAGTAAGCAGATCGAGTAGGAGGAGTCTCTGCCCGTCATTAACATGATCACCAAGGGGGTCGACGTTCCCCAGGGACCGATGTTAAAGCGCACCAAATATCCATCACAAGGGAAAAATGGACTCGAGATTACGTACCAGAAGGAACATTGTCTTTAAACGACGAGGACGTTGAAGGCATCGTACATCCCTACAACGATACATTAATAATATCTGTACTCATAAATAAATCTCGAATTAAGTGTGTGTTAATTGTTATAGGTAGTTCGGCCAATATCATTAGATCGAGGGTCGTGGAACAACTAGGTCTACAAGACCAAATCGTACCTGCAGTCAGGGTTCTAAATAGATTCAACATGGCATGTGAGACAACTAAAGGGAAGATAACATTATCGGTGAACACCGCCAGAACCATTCAGGAAACAAAATTCTGCGTGATCGAATGAGACATAAGGTACAATGCTCTGTTCGGGAGACCATGAATTCACAACATGAGGGCAATTCCCTCGACGATGCACCAGGTGCTGAAATTCCTGACGCCATGAAGGACTAAAACAGTTTACGGAGAACAACCGGCTACAAAGAAGATGTTTGCGGTCGACGAGGTGATCCTGGTATCCGTACTTTCGACGTTGAAGGGTCTAGGTCCGGTGTCCAGAGACGAAACCAAATAGCAATTACAGATACCTCCCTCGATCGAACCGGAGAAGCATGGGATGGATGAGGACAACGACTACGTTCCTAGGTCTTTCATAGTCCCTGATGATTTCGACGCCCCCAAATCAACAGTCGAAGAACAGGAGCAAGTCATATTGATCAAGCATATGTCTGATCGTAAGGTACACTTGGGCACGGGGCTAAGTCTCGAGCTCAGGAAAAAACTCATTCAATTCCTTATAGCTAACATAAATTGTTTTGCTTGGTCCCACCTCGATATGATGGGGATTCCGCCGGAGATAACTACTCACAATCTAAGCCTGGATCCGAGGTTCCATCTGGTCAAGCAGAAAAGGAGGCCTCAGCCCGAAGTCAAGCATGCATTCATCAAGAACGAGGTATCTAAACTTCTTAAAATAGGGTCCATCCGGGAGGTTAAGTACCTAGATTGGTTAGCAAACATAGTAGTAGTCCCTAAAAAGGGGAATAACTTAAGAATATGTGTAGACTATAAAGACTTAAACAAGGCATGTCCCAAGGAATCTTTCCCTCTGCCAAATATCGATCGCATGATCGATGCCACGGCCGGCCACGAGATCCTCAGTTTTATCAACGCCTACTCCGGGTACAACTAAATTCGGATGGACCCGGACGACCAGGAAAAAACATCCTTCATCACTAAATACGGTACCTACTGCTATAACGTAATGCCATTCGGACTAAAAAACATTGGTGCCACTTACCAACGCCTAGTAAATCGGATGTTCGAAGAGCAAATAGGAAAATCAATGGAGGTTTACATTGACGATATGTTGGTTAAGTCCCTACGAGCAGAGGACCATTTGAAACATTTGCAGGAAACCTTCAATATATTGAAGAAATACAATATAAAGTTGAACCCGGAAAAATGTGCATTCGGAGTCGGGTCCAGGAAATTCCTCGGATTCATGGTGTCCAACCGGGGAATCGAGATTAATCCCGATAAAATCACGGCCATCGAGTACATCACCATTGTGGATAATGTCAAGGTCATTCAAAGGTTAACCGGGCACATATCCGCTTTGGGTCGATTCATATCGAGGTTTTCCGATAAGAGCCATCGGTTCTTCTCACTGTTGAAGAAGAAGAATAACTTCTCATGGACCCAGAGTGCCAACAAGCCTTGTAGTAACTCAAGCGGTACCTCTCGAGCCCATCTTTGCTTCATACTCTGAAGGCAGACGAACAGTTGTACTTGTACTTGGTGGTATACGAGGCAGCGGTAAGTGGAGTCCTGGTCCGGGAAGAGGAAGGTACGTAATTTCCTGTCTATTAGGTTAGTAGAACCCTAGGCGAGGCCGAAACTAGGTCCTCACCTAGAAAAATGTGTGCTCGCTTTGCTAAGCGCCTCTAGGTAGCTAAAACCGTATTTTCAATGCCATCAGGTATGTGTTATGACTACTTACCCATTAAGAAACATAATGCATAAGCCCGAGCTCTCGGGACGATTGGCCAAATGGGTCGTGGAGATCAGCGGGTACGATATCGAATATCGACCTCAAACCGCCATCAAATCTCAAAGTTTGGCGGACTTCGTGGCCGACTTCACGCTGGCCCTAATTCTTGAGGTCGAGAAGGAGTTATTGTTGAACTCGGGGAACTCTTTCGGAATCTGACCCTCTTTACGGATGGTGCCTCGAATGCAAAAGGTTCCGGACTTGGCATCGTGTTGAAGCCACCGACGGGTAATGTAGTTAGGCAATCTATTATAACTATAAAATTGATTAATAACGAGGCCGAGTATGAGGCCATGATTGCAGGTCTTGAACTGGCTAAAAGCTTGGGGACCGAGGTTCTCTAAGCTAAGTGAGACTCCCTCCTCGTGGTGAACCAAGTCAATGGAACGTTTGAAGTCCAAGAGGAATGAATGCGAAGATACCTGGATAAGCTACAGGTAACGTTACATCGGTTCAGGGAATGGACTTTACAACATGTACCTCAGGATCAAAACAACGAGGTCGATGCTCTTGATAACTTGGGATCGTTAGTCGACGACGATGAATTCAACTCGGGAACGGTCGTACAACTCATGAAATCGGTAGTGGAGGAAGGCCATGCCGAGATAAACTCGACAAGCTTAACCTCGGACTGGAGAAACAAATACATAGATTACCTGAAGACCTAAAAACTTGCCTCAAATCATAAAGAATCAAGAGCTCTGCGTACGAAGGCGGCCCGGTTCAGTTTGTTCGAAGATGGTACCCTATTCAGAAGAGCATTCGATGGCCCACTAGCCATATGTCTGGGACCGAGAGACACCGAGTATGTTTTGAGGGAAGTCCATGAGGACACCTGCGGGAACCATTCGGGCGCCGAGTCATTGTTTCAGAAGATAATCAGAGTCGGCTACTACTGGATTGACATGGAAAAGGATGCAAAGGAGTTCATACGAAAATGCGACGAATGTCAGAGGCATGCTCCAATGATCCATTAGCCCGGGGAACCGCTGCATTCGGTCTTATCACCCTGGCTGTTCATGAAATGGGGAATGAACATCGTTGGTCCCCTGCCTTGGGCACCCGGTAAGGCTCAATTTATCTTATTTATGACTGATTATTATTCTAAGTGGATGGAAGCCCAAGAATTTGAGAAAGTTAGAGAGAAGAAGGTTATTTATTTCATATGGGACCACATAATATGTTGATTCAGAATGCCGGCCGAGATCGTGTGCGACAATGGGAAATAGTTCATCGGCAGTAAAGTGAGCAAGTTTTTTGAGGACCATAAGATCAAAAAGATCATATCAACGCCCTATAACCCTAGTGGGAATGGGCAAGCAGAGTCCACGAACAAAATCATAATTTAAAACCTCAAAAAGAGGTTGACCAGCCAAAGGGAAATGGAAGGAAATCTTTCCCTGAAGTCCTATGGTCATATCGTACGACCTCAAAATCTAGTATCGGGGCCACCCCGTTCGCATTGGTCTATAGTGCTGAAGCTCTTATACCGGTCAAAGTAGGAGAACCGAGTCCCAGGTTCTGATATGCGACCGAAGAGTCAAACGACGAGGAAATGAGTATGAACCTGGAACTGTTAGATGAAAGGCACGAGGCTTCCCTCATCCGGTTGGTCGCCCAAAAGCAAAGGATTGAAATATATTACAATCGGAGAGCCAACATTTGACACTTCAATGTCGGGGACTTGGTGTTAAGAAAGAAGACACTGAGCACCCGGAATCCAAACAAAAGCAAGTTGGGACCGAATTGGGAAGGTCCATATCAAATTATTGAGATCACCGGCAAAGGATCGTGCAAACTCAAAATGGTGAACGGTGAGCGGCTACCGAACAACTGGAACATAACCCACTTAAAACGATACTACTGCTAAGGTACGACTCCATTCATTACTTTTCTTTAAATATTTTACGGATTGGACTAACACTTGCAGGTAACGACCAAGGAATGATGCAACTATTAGGCCTGAAAGCACGTGTTGCACTCTTTTTCCCTTGAACGGGTTTTGTCCTAAATGGGTTTTCCGGCAAGGTTTTTAATGAGGAAACAATGGATCGTACTAACTTAGAACTAAATACCGACTATGAACCGGAGTCAAGGTTCACATCAACAGTATCTGATACCTCTCTAAGATCGGCCTCGAATACTGGGGGCCATCTGTCACGACCCAAAATCTGACTAGTCGTGATGGCACCCAACCCAACCCGCTAGGTAAGCCAATTATCAACTATCTAATTCCAATGAATTTAATAAGGAAATTAATTAAAAGAAAACATATGAAACCAATACATTTCCCCAAGAACTGGTAGTACAAATCATGAGCTTCTAAGAATAGAGTTTACAAAGCTGGTATGAAATAAATACATCATCTGTTTGAAAAGTATATAAACAGAGTTTTATGAATCTAAAGCTACCATGAACAAGAGGCAGCTACAACCGGAATGCATGTACACCTTCAGATCCACCTCCCAACGAACACAACAACATCAGCAGCTAACATCTGCACGCAAGGTGCAGAAGTGTAGTATGAGTACAACCGAGCCCATGTACTCAATAAGTAACAAACCTAACCTTAGGTTGAAAGTAGTGATGAGCTTGTACCAAGGTCAGGGTCCAGCTCCAATAACCAACAACAGTTCATAACAACATAAAGCAAGTAATACAAGAAGTAACTCAAAGAATAAATGCTCAGCTACATCATGATTTCTAAAAGTAATTCTGCCTTTCCAGTGTATCAGTGAAAATCCAAATCATTTACCAAAAATATAAGTAAATTTGAAAACAGTAAAAAAGAAATTCCAAAATTCCTTTCAACAATGATAAGATGTTTTATTTTCTTTCCAGATAACCACTGGAAAATGCATCACTATGCCCATATGCCAATATGTGTGAGAAGTCATGAATGACGTGATACCATACAACATGAGAAAAATGCATATCTATGCATGTATGTCAAATGTGCATGTCAATGCGATGCAACTCAGTGATAAAATCATATGCATATTCTCAGAGTATCATTTCACTCAATCCTCCCAATTACCCAGTCCTCCCAGTTAGGGGTGTTCATGGTTCAGTTTGGGTCGGTTTTTGCCTAAAAAGAAACCAAACCAAGTAAGTCGATTTTTCAAATATTGGAACCAAACCAAACTAATTAAGTCGATTTTTTATCGATTCGGTTTTTGTAGGTTTTTCGGTTTTTTCGGTTATTTATCGGTTTTTTCTTAAATATGAGACATACACTACAAAACGCATATTCCGGCGACTACATTTTCAACGTAACACTATCAAACTAATTGCTCTTTGAGAAATCTATCATTTATCGAGATATATTGATGATAATTGACTCAAATAGTGATGAATAATTTAAGTACTCAATTAAAAATTGATTATTTTTAACATGAAATAAATTCTTGTACTTAGCAAAAGAAAACTACCAATCAAACTAGAAGACAAAGAATTAGATTATTATAATAGCAAAGAACTAGACCAAAAATACAAATGACTAATATGTACCATAAAATTTCAGAAACTTTATATAAAAATATACATATATATAGGTGTAATAATAAATTTATATAGCTATTTTTATAGTCGGTTTGGTTCGGTTTTTTTCGATTTTTTTCTATTAAAACCAAAACCAAACCAAATTTGATCGGTTTTTAAAATTTAAAACCAAAACCAAAACAAACCTAAAAAGTATCGGTTTTTTAGTCGGTTTGGTTTGGTTTTCGGTTTGGTTCGGTTTTTCGATTTTTTATGAACACCCCTACTCCCAGTCACTCAGTCCTCACAGTCACTAATTCCTTACAGTCACTCAGTCCTCCCAATCGCTCAGCACTCGGCACTCGCACTCAGTAGGTACCTGCGCTCACTGGGGGTATGTACAGACTCCGGAGGGGCTCCTTCAGCCCAAGCGCTATAATCTGCACAGACAACTCACGTGTTGCACGGACAACTCACATGCTATAGTATTAATATTTGTATCTGCACGGACAACTCACGTGCTATAATAAGCCAATCTGGCCTGCTGCGGCGGGCAACCCGATCCCATAATAATAAAGTATATAAAGCCAATATGGGTTGTTGCGGTGTGCAGCTCGATCCCATAATTATCCTCACAATCAGACCCTCGGCCTCACTCAGTCATCAATCTCTCCAGTCTCTCGGGATCACAATGTCATGAAACTAGCCCAAAATGATGATATGATGTGCAGCAGAGACTGGGAGATGATATGAAATGAATGAACACGACTGAGTATGAATTTACAATTTAAACAAATAAATCGACACTAGAAATGACCTCTGTGGGTCCCAATAATACCAACATTTGCCTAAGCATTATTTCTGACACGAGTCACAACTCGATAACTCTAGTACGTAGAGATTTCATGATTATAGATAAGTTCAGGTAACTACACAGTACCACAGGAATAACAGGATCACAGTTCAAACGGTGCACGCTCACACGCCCGTCACCTAGCATGTGCGTCACCTCAACATCAAACACATACCACGTATAATCGGGGTTCATACCCTCAGCTCTAAGATTAGAAGAGTTACTTACCTCGAACAAGACGAATCCAATGTCGAGCAAGCTAAACAATGCTCCAAAAATTCCTTTCTGCGCATATCAACTTCTAAATAGCTCGAATCTAGTCACAATAAATTTGATTTAGTCCACAAAATTATAGGAATTAATTCCATATCAAAATACTAATATTTTTCACAAAATCTGAAATTACACTCCAAAAATTGCCTGTGGGATCCACGTCTCGGAACCCGACAAAAGTTACAAAATATGAACGTCCTTTCAACCACGAGTCCAACCATATAAATTTTACTCAAATCCGACATCAACTCGACCCTCAAATCTTCAAATTTAACCAAGAGGGTTTTCACAATTTTTCAACTTAATTAACTAATTAAATGTTAAAAACAACCGTTAGTTCGGGTAATTTAACCAATATTGAGTTAAGAACACTTACCCCGTTGTTTTTATTGAAAATCTCCCAAAACTCGCCTCTTCTCGAGCTCCAAATCGGTAAAAATGGAAGTCCCATTTTCAGAACTTAACCTCTCTGTCCAGTTATTTACTCTTCGCGGTCGCGAAAAATACTTCGCGATCGCGAAGCACAATAATTTCCAGCCCAAAATTTTCCCTGTGCGATCGCGAAAAACCAATCGCGATTGCGAAGAACAAACTCCCCAACTCTCCCAGACAGCCTCTATTATAATAGTCATAACGTTTTGTACAAAACTTCAAATGACAAATGGTTTGACTTTCCGAAAACTAGACATCAAGGGATACAACTTTTATTTTTGGATCATCTCCAAATTCCTTATAGATTGCGAGATATAAGCTTCTAAAGTCGGGTCAATGCAGTAGAGATTTTGTTCTACGCGATCGCGAAAGGGCTTCCGCGATCGCGATTCACAATGCCCCAAACTGTTGTTTGCTCTTTGCGAATGCTACCAAATATTCGCGATCGCGATGCACACCCCTGTAGACAAAAACCAGCAATTAAAAATGGCCTAGAAATGGTCCGAAACCACCTCGAAACTCACCCGAGTACCTCGGGACCTCAACCAAATATACCAACAAGTCCTAAAACATCATACGAATTTAGTCAAAGCCTCAAATCACATCAAACAATGCTAAAACCACGAATCATGCCCCAATTCAAGCTTAATGAAACTAAGAAATTTCAACTTCTACTTTTGATGCCGAAACCTATCGAATCAAGTCCGATTGACCTCAAATTTTTCACATAAGTTATAAATGACATAACGGACCTATTTCAATTTTCATAATCGGATTCCGACCTCGATATCAAAAATTCAACCCCCCGGTCAAACTTCCCAAAAATTCAACTTTCGACATTTCTGGCCTAATTCCACTACGGATCTCCAAATAATTTTTCGGACACGCTCCCAACTCCAAAATCACCATACAGAGCTACTGGAATCATTAGAATTCGAATTCGAGGTCGTTTACACATAGATCAACATCCGGTAGATTTTTACAACTTAAGCTTTCCATTTAAGAGACTAAGTGTCTCATTTCACTCTAAATTCTTTCCGGACCCGAACTAACTAACTCGATAAGTCATACAATAGCTATAAAGCACAAACGGAGCAGTAGATAGGGGAACGGGGCTATAATACTCAAAACAACTGGCCGGGTCGTTACACCATCACCCTCGGGTAACGATTTTAGCAAGGACGGAAACTCCATGCTCAAACAAGTCTCGACTTGGTAGATAGGATTTGTTGTAAGAGACAAACGGTCAAATGAACCGTGCCCACATAGACCACTTAAGCCATAACATGAAGCATGTATACATTTGCAATCTTGTATGTTGCACAGAAATAAAAGAAGGTTTCTACCTATCAGATACATACTTTGTGTCTTAAAAATTACTATATTTTGTTCCTTAAGAATATCGGGCCCAAGGGCCACCTCTGTCTGAATCTAAGAGATCACCCCCGCTCGGGGACTTCCGTCATGGGCAAGCCCGAACGGCTCGGGCTACGAAGCTCGGGGACACAAAATATATTAGGCAGTGACCGAACTTCAAAGACTGCAACCATCCCCATTCGGGGACTATTATCCCGGGGTAATAAGCCCATTGGGCAACACCCGAACTTAAAAGGCTACGGTCATCCTAGAATGGCTTGGAGACGTCCAAGATTCGTAACCAAAACATAAGGCCTTCAAAATTTCTAAACCGGTTCAAAGGCTACCCTCGGCAAAATTATAATCTAAAAAATTCTAAGTAAACACTTCGAGGAAAGCTTCCGGTCATACCAAGCCCCCACGAGTCTTAAGCAAAATAATATCAAGAATGAGCATTGTTCGAACCTCCGAACAAGACCTAATTATTACGTGCTAAGGCATTCAAAATCTTTGTGATCGTAACGAAAAAAGCGAAAAGAAACAAGCTTGTAATTTGTCGAAAGGAAAAAGCCTTGAATATATACATAAATTTTTAAAAAGGCCAAACGGCCTCAACAAAATACAAAAGTACAAAAGTGAAGAAAATTCTGCAAAGCACCTAAGAAGCCCGATCTTCGCCGGAGCCCGCCTCATCACCGGAACCATCGGGGTCTTCCCCGTCCTCGGATCCACCCGAATACTCGGAATCTTCCTCTTCCTCAGGGTATGCCAACTTCTTGGCCTCGGGCTCGAGCCTCTTAACATTTTTAATTTCGACCGATAAATCGAAATCCCGGGCATGAACTTTCTCGAGAGCCTCCCTACTGAACTACCACCTCACATATTTGATGATGGCCCTCGGGTGCAACATCAGCTTTGTACTGGGCCACCATCTCTTCAGCATCGACCCTGGTTAATTCTGCCGTTGACTTGGCTGCTTCAAACTCCTTGGAAAGGGTATCCCGTGAGGCAACGACCGAGCCCAGCTGAGACTGGAGGCCTTCGATTTTTTGGGACTGGGTTTCAGCTTTCTCCTTCGTCAATTGAAGTTGGGCCTCCGCCGAGGCCACCTGTTCCCGGGCAGTCTCCTTTTATGAAGCCAATCGGTCCATCTTGCCATTCTACTCTTCGGCCATAGCCTTGACTTCGTCCATCTCAGCGCGAAGCTGGTCGACCCGATCAATCTTCTACCGGACCTGCGAATTCTGACCATTAGACGTTGTGCCTAGCTCATCATCACTAACTTCAAAGATTTTTACCTGTTCCACCAGGTCGGAGTGTTCTTTCTGAGCCACATCCAACTCGGCTTGAAGGCTCTTGACTTCTCATTCACGTTGCTCACTGAGAAGCTTATACATATCTCTCTTCTCAGCAAGCTCTTTGACTTCGGCCTCGAGTTGGCTCAGCTCATCCCGATACCGGAGGAAGGTTTCATGGTGTAGCACCGAGGCCTGCAAAAATGAGAAGAGATATTAGAGTTATCAAGAACTAAAGTTGAAAAATAAAAAGTTTGGTAACACTTTACTCGGTTCAGCGCCTGTGTGCTTCGTTAAACAGGCATGACGCATCTACCTTGTTCATTTTTGCCTGGTCTTCTTCGGTTAACATGCACCGGAGGTAACTAACTATCCCTACGGTGGGAGAAAATAATCTGGGTATCCTCCGGAACGGTGATAACGACATATCGCTTCCGACCAAAAATCGTGCTCAGAGCGGGTAACCGATTGATCAATCTCGAACTCAAGCTAGACCCGCCGACCTCCGAGGGTGAACTTTTTTTTGGCACCTCTAAGTCACCCAATCAGGTAAAATCCTCTAGGGTCGATGAGTCTACAGCATCAAAAAAACCTTGGAGGGGATCGCCCGCTCCATGGACCCCCTCGTGGGATCGCTCCTTCATCGTTCGGGCTTCATCGAACATTGATTTTGTGAACGAAGGCGATCCCGAAATATCTATAACGTCGGTCGAGGCAGAGCCGGCGTCTCGAGAATTCTCGGCTTTCACTCTGGCATCAGCCTCGCGAACCTGAGGGAGATTAGCTTCCATCGTTTCCCTCTCGGCTGCCACCCATTCCTCGGGGACAGACGACTCGTGGGCCACAAAGATTTCATCCTCATCGGGCTCGT
The DNA here is from genome assembly GCF_000390325.3 of Nicotiana tomentosiformis. NCBI lineage: Eukaryota > Viridiplantae > Streptophyta > Magnoliopsida > Solanales > Solanaceae > Nicotiana > Nicotiana tomentosiformis. The sequence goes on from NC_090817.1 coordinate 136,493,147, forward strand.
GTTTGAGTCGGAGGAGTGATTTCAAGTCAAGCACTCGGGAGCTGGAGGTTTCTTTTGGCTTACGAACTAGTCTCCTTCTCGTTTTCTTTTTCTCCGAGCTCGGGGAACTCGGGGCCTTTTTTCTTTTATTCTCCACTGTTGTGGCTCCGGGCAGTTCCGAAGCAGAAGAATCGGCAGGTAAGTCCTCGTCCCCAACCGGGGGCCTAAGCTCGACGTTCTTAGGCAAACCTGCAAAAGAGAAGTAAAGAAAAAATAATAAGAACGTAATACTAAGAGAAGAAGCCTAACAGCCCCTACTCGAGAAAGGAATCATACCATGGGAACGGGCCTCCCAACGGCCCTTCAGAGTTTGCGCCACAAGCGCTCGGAGTAGGGCATTTGTGAGACAATGCCTTCGACCCACTCCTTGAGTCGAGAGACAACATTTGGAACTCAAGCGACAGCTGCACCACCACGAATACTAATGAGAAAAAGAGATGAACACGAAATCAACATTCGAGGGAAAGTTTTACTTATGTGATGCATTCAACTTCTCGGGGAATGGTCTGAATTCGGCCGGGATCAAATCCGAGGTCCTCACCCGAACAAAACGACCCTGCCAGCCTCGATCTCACTCCTCGTCGATGCTCGAAAATGAGGCTTTGTTGGCCCGGCGTACAAGCTCTATCAATCCCCCGGTGTACAAGCTTTACCAATGGGGTGCACGAGGTGGGTGCAAAGAATGGTGACACATCCTTTTTGGCTAAGCGACTACGGTTGTTACAGTAGTCTTGGAAATGGTTTATAATTTTTCAATGAGTTGAGTTTGTTTCTGTTCATCTTTTGGGCCGTTTGCTGCAGCTTGTTCAAGTTCCCTTAGTTCTTCACGTTGAAGATTCATCCAAGATTCGTGCAAGCATTCTTGCTCATTGTTTTTGTTGTTTGAACTTTTCATTTTATTTTTCCGAGAATTAACGAGTTTGTTTCATATGGATTTGATGTTGGTATATTCATGCCGTAATATATAAGGTTCAATTACCTGAAAAAGGACAAAAAAAACCCTGAAAAATAATGACAAGAAGCAACTGGACTATCATTTTTTGTCACGCAATTGGGATATTTGCTGAATTGGTGCAAACTTCAAACGTCGTGTTTTGTCGACATGCAAGAGAAGATAAATCTTGATTTATTTCTTTTCCTCTCTTGTTAAGTTATCTAAACTTGAATATTTTCTTGCACCAATCGAGGGTGTTATTTGCACTATAGAATTTGTGCAAATCGAGTCCGGCACCATCACTCAACCATCACCATATTTCTCTCGTGTCGAATTTGAATTATAATATCAGTTCTAAGGTTCAATTAGTCCAAAGTTATTCTTAATATAATATAATATTATTAGATTTGAGTCAAGTCTGCACGATTTTTCTCATAAAATATCACATCATTAAGAGATGTCTACACCTTATATAGTGACTTTTAATTTTTTCAACTAGAATTTTATTCGCACACCCAATAAAATTCAATTGCGTAAATACAAATTCTTTTATATATATTATATTAAAATATCGAATCCATTTAATATAAGATATATATAGAGAGAGAGGGGTTCAAATCTCAAGGATGGTATATATAAATTTTATGTTGATCGTCTTATTAGAATTTCTTGCTCCAACGAACTCATTAATGACCGAACAAAAAGGAAACTCTTTAATTAAATAAGATAAGAGAGGAAAATTCAAGAGAAGAAAAGAACAAGTGTAGCACAGGCAAGAAAGGTAGTAAATCTCGGAGCTCAGAAATCTAAATCCTCTGCAGAGTGCCAACTGCCAACCTTAGCTTGTGTCCGTAATTTCACCGCGTAAGAAACAACATGTCATGTTGGAAAAAAAAAATGTCATATCTAAAAATATTATACGGGTAAAATCGATCTCATGATATACTCCAGACTCTAATAGGGTAAAATGAGCTCGAGATATGATTGCGAAAGATCGGAATCGACGCAAAGGTTTCATCGGGTCAGAATTCGGAGGCACGTTGTCTGTTTTCGAGAATATCGCGGTCATAATTCGACATTGATCCAAATCGTAAAAGACTTCGGAGAACATTATCGGGCAATCAAGCACGACCAGCTGTCACACCTCCTTTTTCCTGAAAGGATAGGGGAGTTTTTCCAATTAAAGTGACATTAATCGAAATGGGATTATTTATTTATCAAAGTCGCCACTTGGAATAATTTATGGTGTCCCAAGTCACCGATTTATTTTAAATTCCAAATCGAGGAAATTTGACTCGATTTATGGTCCGCGAACACAGAAGACCGGGTAAGGAATTTTGTTAACCCGGGAGAAGGTGTGAGGCACTCCCGAGTTTTGTGGTTTTAGCACGGTCGCTCAACTATTAATAATTGGCCGAATTATCTGATTTATTACATGTTTAAAACCTATTGTGCATTTTTAACATTTTTAAATCGCTTTTAATTATTTATGGAATCTGTTTGAACAAGTTGCGATGTCGCACACTCGTTGTTTTTTAACACATTGCGAATCGCGTCACATGAAATGCACCCGCGGTTTACAACATGTTTGTTTTTATTATTATTTGAAGTTATGGTCGGGTCACATGAAATGCACACCCGAATTGGAATTTACGTATCGTGACCATGCCACGGGAACCGTACCCATAATCACGATGATTTATTATTAATCGCGCCTAAAGCAACTAGCGATGGTTTATAAGTTGTTTAATTACCTAAGCTTGAGATTATTGTATGGTTGATAAGTTGTTTAATTACCTAAGCTTGAGATTATTATGAGGTCATGAATTATGGATATGACATTGTTGGAAAAGTATAATTTTAAATTAAACATACATTCTAACGACACAATTAGACAAAAAAAAAAAACATAAGTAAAATAATAGGAAATGTTCTCAAGCCCAATTTCTTTTCTAACTTCAAATAAACTTCCTCGACCAAATCCCTTTTCTATTTTATCAACTTGAGCCTAACTCACTGTGTGCTTATAATTTCAGGCAAGATTGCCACAACAAACCATTTATATTTAAAACCAACTTAAACCCAAATTCTTTCCCTAATTAACCAACACAGTAGCTCAAGTTAAACAATAAAAAAATTAATCAAGCAAGTTCAAGATAATAGTGACTTAAGTACCAACTAGACATGAAGGCTAAACTAAAAACAATAGCATACTATATCCCTGCGGCGCACCAAATGCCTAAATCAATTTCAACTCAAGTCGTTTCCTTCGCCATTTTATTTACCGGATAAGTCACGAAGCTTTCAGTGATATAAGTCAAAGTTGCATTGAAATATCAATTCATCCTATTCACTGACACGAATTAAGACATTTAACCAAATAATGAAACTAAGACAGCAAATGCAAACAAACCAACATAACAGAATACCAAAATCAATCAAAATCCTTTACCAAACCAGAATAATGAGATGAAATAAGATGAAGGTTTGAAAAGTGCACCTTTACTGTTGCACACTCTTTGAAAGACTGTATTAATGAAAAAAATACCGAACAAATCCTTAAACGAGCAGATGAACCTGCGACCGGAGACCTCGATCGGCGACCTCGAAGCTCGCAATCCTTCGAAAATCAGACCACATAAATAGAACCTATGTTTCGTATGGAAAAGAAAAGAGAGATGACTTATTTCTTTTTGAACTAGAGCCTCATGGAGAAATTGGATTGAGAGGGGAAAAACATGGTTAATGATTGGCGAGGATGAAAGGTTGTGGTTTGGATATGAATTTAGTTGCAAAATCAGAGAAGGGGATGGAAAGCTTGCTTCTGCTGCGCCGCTATCGATTTTCTCACGTCCCCTCCATTTTTCTATTTGATCCTCTCCCAGACTTCTTTCGTTCCCTTTCTTTTGATTTCTGCCTCCCCCGTTTTTTTTCCTTTTTCTTTTCCCTATGGTTAGCTTTAGGTCTATATATATAATGTGTGTGGGCAAAGTCTTGGAGAGAAAGAAATTCAGATCATGAAAAGTGTGTGAATAAAAGATCCAAAATAAGGTGCAGGTGATTACTCCAGAACAATCACGTGAGGGGAGAGAATATGCCTTATGAGTTAGTTATTTTGGGATAGGGAGGAATCTTGACTAAAAGACAAAATCTCAACAAGAACAAAAGAGTTGGCACAATTTGATTGGTTCTTTATTCTTTCTTTTTCTGATTTTCTTGTAAAGGATAACAAAGGATAACAAAAAAAAAAACTTTTAAAATATTATTCCTACTAAATTGAAATAGCAAAATTAAATATTAACTAGCTACTTCCAGTCAAGGAACTATTAAAAAGAAATTCCAAAATTACTAACATACTAAAAATAAGAGGAAAACAAATTTTTGTGTGTTTTCTTTTCTTTTGCCAATTAGAATAAAATTGTATACTCTATCAATGTGAAATTTCTTTTTTTTTTTTGTTGATTTTTAATTTATCTAAAATAAACCTATAAAAAGGTGAAATAAAACTACAATATTACGATTAAACTTAAAACTATTTAAATACTAAAAAGTGAGTTAAAAACTCAAATATAGTCAAAAATTAAGTGCTCACAGCTGCCCCTCTTTGCTTGGAAACATAAAGAGTTTTCAGGCAAAGACAAAGTGATCCGTGTGACTAATTTTTGACCATAACGTTATTCAAAAGAGGAAGAAAATAAAAGGAAAAGGTGCAACCGAGTCCTTGTTTTGGACAGCCTACATATCCCGGGTTATACGGGAATCAGGTCTCGTGTAGTTCAAGAGGTGAATGAAGTGGTGAAGTGTGTGGAGAGGATGAGAGAGTCGAGTTAGCTATCGTTCCGTCGAGGTTCCGGTCCGCGGTCCTGTTATTACATCAAAATCAAAAAATTAAAAAAAGACTAACTAAGCCTGTCAGCTATGAGTTACAAGATTCTTATCTATAAGTCTTCTGAAGCTTGATCTTGAGGCTTGAATGGTTCTTCATGCAGACTTTTGATTTGAACCTTGCTGCTTGCTAACTGCAGGTGCCGATTCATTCTTCTACAGCTTCTTCGGATCAAGACCGGACATGCAGTGCTCGTGTATTCAACCATGTCTTGAGCAGTTCATGTCTTTCATCGGCTTATACATTTTGGATTCACTTCTCTTTTTTTTTTCTTTTTTCTTTTATTCTGGATTGAGACTTCTTCCTTTGGTCATCTCGGACTGTCAGCTCGCATTCTTGAGGCGAGCTTCTGCTACTTCTAACTTGAATTGAATTCTTAAATGACTTCCCTCGTTCTCCAAGTGGGCACCTGATGACTTAAAACTCGAAATAAATTCCCTCATTCTCCAGGTGGGCGTCTGCTGACTTAAAAACTTGAAACAAATTCCTTCATTCTCCAGGTGGGCGCCTGTGATGACTTAAACAGAAATAAATTTCCTCATTCTCCAGGTGGGCGCCTGATGTTGACTTAAAACTCGAAATGAATTCCCTCGTTTTCCAGGTGGGCGCCTGTTGCTAACTTAAAACTTGAAATGAATTCCCTCGTTCTCCAGGTGGGCGCCTGATGCTAACTTAAAACTTGAAATAAATTTTTTCGTTCTCCAGGTGGGCGCCTGATAATGACTTAAAAATTAAAATAAATTCCCTCATTCTCCAGGTGGGTGCCTGATGACTTTAAAACTTGAAATTAATTCCCTCGTTCTCCAGGTGGGCGCCTGCAACTATAACAAAACGGAAACAACAAAAGAAACTTTTTCTGCCCCAGTTTACACTAGGAAGATTTGTGAGTTATTAGCAGAACTATAAATTACCTATGCTATTGATGAAGGATGCAATGATGAGAGTAAAATTGAAGACTCGACTAGGATGTGTCTCCTAAAGAAATAAAAATCTGAAAAACCCAAACTAGGAAGTGCATCTCCTAAATTTGAGATTGAGCTTGCAGAAAACTATAAACTAAGCTTGACTAAACTAAAAACTGACCCTATTCTCCAGGCGGGACCCCTGATTTCAAGAAAACTAAATATTGATAACTTAAGAAAACTAAAAATTGACCTTTGTTTTTTTTTTCCAGACTTCCCTTTTTTTTTAAACTTATTATCCTAGTAGAAAATTCATCAGACTAGGTCTTTTTATTTTTGTATCTTAGGAGAAAGATTCATCAGACTAAGATTTTTATCCTAGGAGAAAGTTCATCAGACTAGGTTTTCTATCTTAGGAAAAAGATTCATCAGACTAAGACGTTTATCCTAGGAGAAAATTCATCAGACTAGGTTTTCTATCTTAGGAGAATGATTCATCAGACTAAGATTTCTATCCTAGGAGAAAGTTCATCAGACTAGGTTTTCTATCTTAGGAGAAAGATTCATCAGACTAAGACGTTTATCCTAGGAGAAAATTCATCAGACTAGGTTTTCTGTCTTAGGAGAATGATTCATCAGACTAAGACGTTTATCCTAGGAGAAAATTCATCAGACTAGGTTTACTATCTTAGGAGAAAGACTCATCAGACTAAGATTTTGATCCTAGGAGAAAGTTCATCAGACTAGGTCCTTTTTTGTTATCTTAGGAGAAAGATTCATCAAACTAAGATTTCTATCCTAGGAGAAAGTTCATCAGACTAGGTCATCAATCTTAGGAGAAAGATTCATCAGAGTAAGATTTCTATCCTAGGAGAAAGTTCATCAGACTAGGTCTTCATTCTTAGGAGAAAGATTCATCAGACTAAGATTTTGGTCCTAGGAGAAAATTCATCAGACTAGGTCTCTTTTTTATTATCTTAGGATAAAGATTCATCAGACTAAGACGTTTATCCTAGGAGAAAATTCATTAGACTAGGTTTTCTTTCTTAGGAGAATGATTCATCAGACTAAGACTTCGATCCTAGGAGAAAGTTCATCAGACTAGGTCATTTTTTGTTATCTTAGGAGAAAGATTCATCAGACTAAGATATTTTTATCCTAGGAGAAAATTCATCAGACTAGGTTTTTTTTATCTTAGGAGAAAGATTCATCAGACTAAGATTTCGATTCTAGGAGGAAAAATGTGAAGAGCAATGGCAATATTTTATGCACACTAGCAAGACAAATAAAGGCAAAGATTTGAGAAACTTCCCTTTTGTCGGCTCTTCTCTTCTTTTTTTCTTTTTCTTTCCTTTCTTTTTTTTTTTTTGAAAACCCAAATTCCTTGCATTGCTTTGTTCCTGTTTCAAACAAAGAAAATTTTGTCAGTTTTAAAAGTGGTGGTCGGTTTGCGGCCTTGAGTCTTGAGTGGCTTGACTTTGTGATCATCCACTTTTGGAAGACTGACTGCATTGGTAATTGGCCGCACTGCTGGGAGACTCTGTTGTTCCTTACAAGGGACCTTTACTTTCTGTATCAAACCTGATTGTTTCGCTCCCAATGCCATTTGTGTTTTGTGGCTCAATCAGCCTTATCTCAAAAAAAGAGATTTTATTTCTTGGATAACCTTTTCAGATATCTTGAATGGCTTTTGCTTTTGGAGCAATTTTGTCTCTCTGGGAGAATCACAACTAGTAAGTGTCTTTTGCACAATGTGCCACTTCATAGTCCTTGTTCGGTACTACAGGGAATCCCTGATTAACCTTGAGGTTATCTTTGCTTGCTTTAGCCAAATAGGCTGACAAGAGTCTTTTGGAGGAAACCTTCATATTGCACGAATCCTCAAGACATGTTGGTTGTAACAACTGAGTGTGCTGGCCAAATTTACTTTGTGCAACTGAAAAGCCGGTAGCAGATTTTGAAATCTTTTCTTGCTTGTTTTGACAAGGACTGACTCAGAACGAATGACACAATGATGCGAAGAAACAATATTAACAAGAAATATCCCTGTCGGGAAAGAAAGGAGGAAGATTTTTTTTTTTTTTTGGGGGGGGGGGCAGCTAGCCTTTATGATCATGACATGCATTTTGAACTTAGCGGCCTGATCTTTCAAACTGTTCAAATCTTTCCTTTTACCATTCCTATGACATTTGAAGTCGGGCTTGTTTGTGCCAATTCTTTGCATCAGCTTCATGACTCACTTTCGACTAGTGGTGCCCCGAGGGGTTTTCACCAACAAGTCTCTCTCATTTATTCATCTCTGCTTACCGTCGTCTTACAGTGCCCGTGAGGGTTTTCACTAGTAAGACTCTCTCATTTTTTATTTTTTTTTCTTTGTGTGAGCAACTCGACAGTGTTCTATGTCGTGTGACAACTGCTGCTCTTTGCATGCGTTTCTCGGCATTCTTGAAGACATATCGGGAGGTCTTTATTTGGAAGGTTTTTGAATAGGGTTGGAAAGATGGGTCGGCATGGAGGCTCTAAGTAGACTCAAAGGGTTGGAAAGATGGGTCGGCATGGAGGCTCTAAGTAGACTCAATATGATGGGTTGTACACTTTACAACTCTTGGAATCGACTCTTTCAAAAGTGAAATAAAATTTTTGCCCCAGTTTCTGATACTGGGGATTTTTGTATTTTTTTTTTGTTTTGAATTCTTATTTGATTGGACCGAACCGTGTAAGGCTGCCTACGTATCCCTTTTTTAAAGGAATCAGGTCTAACGTAGTTCAAACATCTGACCTAATATTATTTTTTTTCATCTTTCTTTCTTTTCTTTGTCTTTCCTTTTTTTTCTTTTTTTTTTCTTCGTTCTTCTCTTTTTTTTTCTTTTTTTTTTCAAAACAAGTTGCCCCAGTTTTTATTTTCTGAGGGCATGGACTTTGACTGTTCTTTTCTTATTCTTTTTTTCACTTGAACTTTCTAAGATTCGCCCCAGTTTGTACTCTTGGGACATGAACTTTTCTTTTCATTTTTTTTTTTTTTTTTAGACTTTTAACTCTAAACTTGATTCCAAAAGAGGGTGGTCGAAGAAAATAACACAGGCTCAAAAGGGGTAACAAAGGGTATAAAGTGTTTGGGTAGCAGAAAAAGGGCCTCCTAGCCTCTAGAGCGCCAATCATGGTTTCCTTTCGCGACACATCATTGATGAACATGTTTGTCTTCTTGGTGTGTCGTGGTCGGAAGACACTTTTCACCCATTAATGTCAAACTTTCCAATAAACTTCAATTGATTCTTCCTCAAACCCGACCTTCACAATGATTTGAAGGTAAAGATCATTAACCTCCACGGATAATTTTATTCGAGCTTAATTCCAAAGTGTTTCAACTCTTTATTCATCCTTAAAAGTTCCTTTTTCTTATTTATCCAATTCAAGTTTAAGTCACTTCTAAGATCTGGCCAAAAATTCTGCATGCATGTCATATCACTAAAACTAGCAGAAAAAGAACAAAGCATGGAATGATACAAAAGGACAAACTGTATTTCATTGAGTAAACAACAAGACAAATAACCTAAAATTCGAGTTACAACCCTAAAATAACCCGGCTAATGAAAATAGCAACAAAACAGACATACAAGACTCACACAAACAAAATAGAGGGATAGAAGGGTTTGACTCAATAAAACAAATAAAATCTGGATTACACCCAGGAATAACCCAGATAATAGAAAAAATATCAAAACAAGCTACCAAGATTCCTTCCTAGTAAGGAGGGAATGACTTTTCAATTGCTAAGCTTGACATTTAGCTACAAATTTGCTCATCAGAATCACCATGGCCTTCTCCAATTTCAGTCGGCAAGTTCCCAAGAGGATTCTCATACTCCATGTCACCACACATCATCCCTACAAAGTGTGCATCATCATGTGCATGTAAAGGATTCTGCGTGATATTCTGGGTGTCATTATCTTGGATCACAATCAGTTTTTCCTGGATTATCCTTTCTATTTCTCTTTTCAAATCCCGACAACTTTCAACATTGTGTCCCTAGGCATTGGAATGGTATTCACACCTTTTAGCATGGTCAAAGCTTCTTGCACGTGGGTCCACATGATTTGGAAGAATAGGTGCAATCATGTCATAATGCTTTAATTTCTCCAACACACTTGCATAGCACTCTCCTATTGGTGTAAAATTATCTTTCAACCTTTGTTCCCCTCTATACCCCTGGCTTGATTGTGGGTTATAGGACACTTAAAAATTTTATGGAGGCTGGTGGAGATTTTACGGTGCTGGTGCTTGCCTTCTGGGGTGTCTTGGTGGCTGGACAACATACTAAAATGGAGCAATAGAGTATTGTGGGTTCTGAGGTGGATAGTAGTGCTCAGGGGAATCATCGAAAACTTGATGAGGCTGCTCATACCTTCGAGATGTTCTCCTAGGACTGCTTCTCGACCTTATTGTCATCATGGTTTCTTCATCCTTCTCATTCGTGTCACTAAAATTATCAGATTCAATCTTTACAGCCTGAGTTGCAGCTTTGAGAACTGCTTGACTTATAATTTTGCCTGTCTTAAGGCCATTCTCAACCATTTTCCCAATTTTGATTGCTTCCGAGAAGGATTTGCCCACTGCAGACATCATATTTTGAAAATAATCTGGCTCTTGAGCCTGAAGGAAGACAGTGATTAGCTCGTGGTCATCCATGGGTGGCTTAACTCTAGCCGCTTGCTCCCTCCATTTAATGGCATATTCCCTAAAAATTTCAGTTAGTTTCTTCTTCAGGTTTGAAAGGGAATTGCGGTTTGGGGCGATATCGATGTTGTATTGGAACTGTTTGACAAAGGCCTGGGCCATGTCATCCCAGACATGCCAGTGAAAGGTTTCTTGATCCATAAACTATTCAGAGACTACCCCTGTCAGGCTTTCCCCGAAATAAGCCATTGCTAGTTCTTCTTTTCCCTCCACACCTCTTAGTTGATTACAATACCTTTTCAGGTGGGCTATGGGGTCTCCGTGTCCATCATACTTTTTAAATTTAGGAGTCTTGAAACCAAGTGGCAAACGAACACCGGGGAATATACATAGATCCTTGAAGGCAATACTCTTCTGACACGTCGACCCTTGCATGTTTTTCAACTTTTGTTCTAAGCTTTTCACTCTTTGGGTCATTTCTTCTTGTGCCATGTTTCGGGTAGGCTTCTCAACCTTTGAAGGAAGATCAAATAAATACGAGTGGTACTCAGGAGAATGGTATTGTTCTTGATGGGTAGCAAATTGTGACTCATGACTTTTCTTTTGTACCACTGTTGGTTGTGGGATAGTGAAAACGGGCATAACAGCAGTGATTGTCTGATTGGTTGTCAATGGCACACTTTGGGAGCGCGCAACAGAAGTTCCAGCTGTAGTCGTACAGTTGGGATAAAGACTGAACCCAAATGGATAGGATCGATCAGACAATGAGACAGGAGTGGTAGTAGTCGAGATGGGTGTGAATTTTGGGAAATCATAAGAAAGGGGTGGTCTTTGACCATTGGCCAATGCTTGACACATTTCAATCATTTGCTGTTTCAGTATTCTATTTTCCTCAACCACAGTAGACTCTTGTTGAACCCTCTGACCCTGAGTCTCTTTACCACTTGTAACAGCTTCAATGTCAGTTGTCAATGATATTTTTCCTTTGGATCTTATATTGATAGCTTACCACAAACCGACCACCTCAAACTTTCTTCTATGATTCAAAACAAAAGGCATGTTAGAATGGACTCAGTCGGTCCTTATTATCAACATCATTTTTTTAATAATTTTTTTTATGGTCGATCGAACCTGATGTGGGTTGCCTACGTATCATATGGGAATATGAATCAGATCGTGCGTAGTTCGGGAAGATTAGAAATAAAGTAAATAAACTAACTCTTTTGGATTTTGATTTTTTTTTTTAATTTTTTTTTTTTAATTTCCGAAAGAAAGACTTATAAATTGCAGAAAGAAAATATTTTTGGAATTTGATTTGTTTTTTTTTTCTAATTTTTCCGAAAGGACTTCTATATAAGAAAGAAAAATATTTTTTGGCTTTTCATTTTATTTTTTTTTGTATTTTTGGGAGAAAGACTTTCTAAACAAAATGTAGAAAATATTTTTTTTTTAGATTTTGATTTCATTTGTTTTATTTTTCTAATAAAAGACTCCTACAAATAAAATATTTTTTTTTGGTTTAAATGTTTTTTATTTTTTTATATTTTTTTGGGATTTTCTAAAAAAAAGACTCCTAAAGAAGGAATTAAAGGAAAATATTTTTGGATTTTTTTTTCTTTTTTTCTTTTTTAAAATGGGGGCCGGAACCGATTAGGTTTGCCTACGTAGCTCACATCTGGTGAGAATCAGACCCGTGTAGTTCTGCCAGTTTTGACGGAACAGGGGAAACAATGACTTTTGAAAGTATTGGCTTATTTTCTCTCTTTTGTTTTTCAAAATTTCCGCAGAGTTTCGAAATGTTTCAAATACCTACCTCACTCTTATTTTTTCTTGATTTTCTTTCCCTATTCTAGAAGCCGGTCAACATACAAGCCGAAGCAAATGAAAACACAAGTAGCACGTAAAATGCATCACGATGGTCTTTTAATTTTTTGGGTACACCTGTCCTAGACGGACCCAACCCCTGTGTTGAGTCCCCTAAGTCAAATGCACGTGATGCAAGCAAACGTACCTAATAGGGATCCGGCATGAGGCTGTGTTATTCTAAGTTTAAATCCTGGGTGTATTGTTCTAGACCTGGCTTACCCGAGCGGACAACTCGAGCCGGGAGGGGGGCAGCGTACCGGGAATACAGAAGCTTCACCGGCTTTGCAACTTGTCTGAACCTCGTTCTAAAATTAGGATATGACTCTAACAGAAAAGAAGTCACGCGAAGCGCACGCTTCCCAGAAAATTTAGAAGACTCAGAGAGAAGAGAGGTTTTCGTAACAGTTTATATACAGCTCACAACAATATCAAAGCGGTAAAGAGAGGCAATTAGCACATTAGGCTCAAACAAGTAATATCAGACAATCATGAAAGCCAAGCATAACAGTTATTCTAAGCTCAAATTCTGAACTCTGAACCAGAGATTCTGGGTTCGATCCCCAGCAGAGTCGCTAGAGCTGTCACACCTCCTTTTTTCTGAAAGGATAGGGGAGTTTTTTTCATTAAAGTAACATTAATCGAAATGGGATTATTTATTTATCAGAGTCGCCACTTGGAATAATTTATGGTGTCCCAAGTCACCGATTTATTTTAAATTTCAAATCGAGGAAATTTGACTCGATTTATGATCCGCGAACACAGAAGACCGGGTAAGGAATTTTATTAACCCAGGAGAAGGTGTGAGGCACTCCCGAGTTTCGTAATTTTAGCACGGTCGCTCAACTATTAATAATTGGCCTAATTATCTGATTTATTACATGTTTAAAACCTATTGTGCATTTTTAACCTTTTAAATCGCTTTTAATTATTTATGGAATCTGTTTGAACAAGTTGCGATGTCGCACACTCGTTGTTTTTGAACACATTGCGAATCGCGTCACATGAAATGCACCCGCGGTTTACAACATATTTGTTTTTATTATTATTTAAAGTTATGGTCGGGTCCCATGAAATGCACACCCGAATTGGAATTTACGTATCGTGACCATGCCACGGGAACCGTACCCATAGTCACGATGATTTATTATTAATCGCGCCTAAAGCAACTAGCGATGGTTTATAAGTTGTTTAATTACCTAAGCTTGAGATTATTGTGAGGTCATGAATTATGGATATGACATTGTTGGAAAAGTGTAATTTTAAATTAAACATACATTCTAACGACACAATTAGACAAAAAAAAACATAAGCAAAATAATAGGAAATGTTCTCAAGCCCAATTTCTTTTCTAACTTCAAATAAACTTCCTCGACCAAATCCCTTTTCTATTTTATCAACCTGAGCCTAACTCACTGTGTGCGTATAATTTCAGGCAAGATTGCCACAACAAACCATTTATATTTAAAACCAACTTAAACCCAAATTCTTTCCCTAATTAACCAACACAGTAGCTCAAGTTAAACAATAAAAAAAATTAATCAAGCAAGTTCAAAATAATAGTGACTTAAGTACCAACTAGACATGAAGGCTAAACTAAAAACAATAGCATACTATATCCCTGCGGCGCACCAAATGCCTAAATCAATTTCAACTCAAGTCGTTTCCTTCGCCATTTTATTTACCGGAAAGTCACGAAGCTTTCAGTGATATAAGTCAAAGTTGCATTGAAATATCAATTCATCCTATTCACTGACACGAATTAAGATATTTAACCAAATAATAAAACTAAGACAGCAAATGCAAATAAACCAACATAACAGAATACCAAAATCAATCAAAATCCTTTACCAAACCAGAATAATGAGATGAAATAAGATGAAGGTTTGAAAAGTGCACCTTTACTGTTGCACATTCTTTGAAAGACTGTATTAATGAAAAAAATACCGAACAAATCCTTAAACGAGCAGATGAACCTGCGACCGGAGACCTCGATCGGCGACCTCGAAGCTCGCAATTCTTCGAAAATCAGACCACATAAATAGAACCTATGTTTCGTATGGAAAAGAAAAGAGAGATGACTTATTTCTTTTTGAACTAGAGCCTCATGGAGAAATTGGATTGAGAGGGGGAAAATGTGGTTAATGATTGGCGAGGATGAAAGGTTGTGGTTTGGATATGAATTTAGTTGCAAAATCAGAGAAGGGGATGGAAAGCTTGCTTCTGTTGCGCCGCTATCGATTTTCTCACGTCCCCTCCATTTTTCTATCTGATCCTCTCCCAGACTTCTTTCGTTCCCTTTCTTTTGATTTCTGCCTCCCCCGTTTTTTTCCCTTTTTCTTTTCCCTATGGTTAGCTTTAGGTCTATATATATAATGTGTGTGGGCAAAGTCTTGGAGAGAAAGAAATTCAAATCATGAAAAGTGTGTGAATAAAAGATCCAAAATAAGGTGCATGTGATTACTCCAGAACAATCACGTGAGGGGAGAGAATATGCCTTATGAGTTAGTTATTTTGGGATATGGAAGAATCTTGACTAAAAGACAAAATCTCAACAAGAACAAAAGAGTTGGCACAATTTGATTGGTTCTTTATTCTTTCTTTTTCTGATTTTCTTGTAAAGGATAACAAAAAAAAAAAAAACTTTTAAAATATTATTCCTACTAAATTGAAATAGAAAAATTAAATATTAACTAGCTACTTCCAGTCAAGGAACTATTAAAAAGAAATTCCAAAATTACTGACATACTAAAAATAAGAGGAAAACAAATTTTTGTGTGTTTTCTTTTCTTTTGCCAATTAGAATAAAATTGTATACTCTATCAATGTGAAATTTCTTTTTTTTTTTTGTTGATTTTTAATTTATCTAAAATAAACCTATAAAAAGGTGAAATAAAACTACAATATTACGATTAAACTTAAAACTATTTAAATACTAAAAAGTGAGTTAAAAACTCAAATATAGTCAAAAATTAAGTGCTCACACTAGCAGAAGGCCGTAATATCCGCGACCGGCTAGATATCACAGCGTGGATCTCGGCACGTATCGATGAAAAATCGACAATCAGTTAAACAGAAGATTTTTACCTTTTATAGAGTTGTACTTGGAGTAGGATTCTCCTACTATATAAAAGGGGTCTAATAATTCATTAGACACATTGTAGCACGCATTCCAATGCAACATACTACTATTGTCATTGTAATTATAAGCTTTTTCTCGTTCATAAAAGTTGTCTGCTCTGCGCCCGGATCGAGGGTGAATGCTTTATTAAGGCTGGAATCATCCTCCTCGCGTGGTTTGAATTTAATTTATTATATCTTTACTTGTCCATTCTAACTCAATTTATCGTTTTATATCAAATTAATCCGTATAACTTTAAAATCACTTACAAATTTAATTATTATCCGATTTTGAAGGCAAACAAATATCATTTTAGAGCTGAAATGAAATATATCCAATAAACGATAGTTTAATAACTTCTTGGTTTTTTCCCGGTATGTTTGTTTAAAACCTCTTGGGGTTGAGACAAAATGTCTGCAAAAAGTTCACGTGCAATAAGCGAATCCTTACAAAATTTGTTGATAAACAAGAAACTAAACAACAGCAGCTAGCAACTTGCTTACACACCCTCGTAGTTGCAACGTAACTTGCTTTGGAGATACCTTGCTTCTGCTTTCTTTTATTAGTAAGACTTTCGTGCCGTTTGAATAAATCTGCAATCGGATGCAATGTACCTGCATCGGGTTCAATCGAATTCAGTATTTTTGACGCGAAATATAAATTTATGTGCAAAAATTTACTAATATTACAATAAATAACAAAATGAACCTATAACTTTAAAAAGACAATAGGTTCAATACTAAAAACCTTAAAGGTTGAATCTATAAAACTTAAATCCTAGATCCGCTTTTCCTTGCCATAGGTTTATTTGTTGAGAAAGGTTTCAGTGCATGTATCGAATCATATTAATTTACTATGGCTAAAAGATAAATTAGGTAAAATTAATAATTAAGTATGGACAAGTGATGAATCTTATGTAAAGAACATATGTCATGTACCTATTGTTTTGGTGTAGTCGCGATGTGAATTAATGAGTAAATACCCTAAAACCTTCTTAAACTATCATTTTATTTGTCAATTACATACTTAAACTGTCGTGTATCCCCAAAAAACCATGAACTATATTGTTCTTCATATTAAAACCTCATCTTTGCATTTTTAGATGTGTATCTAGTACACGCTCCTAATTATCTAAAAAACATGTCATGTGGCACTACACATGGCTATTTAACTCAGCCTAAAATCCTCCTAAACTATTTTTTTTTGTTAATTACCTACTTAAACTACCTAGTATCCTAAACCCTCCTTGAACTATATTTCCCTATATATTAAAAAACCTTCTAAATTCTTAGCGATGTGTCTACATAACTATATTAACTTAGGTTTATATTGAGTTTTTGGTGTAATTTACTCATGATGTATTCTCGCATGACTATTTAATTCTAGGATTTTTGACCAAAATAAAATCTAATATGATGTGTTACTTTTAGGTTTAATTGTGGTTGTGCTTTATGCTAGACTCCACTTGAATAAGCCTTTATTTACATTCACTTTGCAGCACACACACAAAAAAAGACCAAATAAAGTCATATAGTTTGGGTTTAATATTACACAAAAGATTGCACAAATCAACATTCCACAAATAAGAAACTAATTAGCTAGCAACTGCATTCTTTAATTCTGTAAACAAGGTTCAAGGGATTCAACTTCATTCTTTATAATTTGGGTTTAATAAGAATATTTAAATGTGTGTTCTTTCAATAATATAGGTAAAACATGAAGGAAGACTAAAATAAGAAAGAAAATAAACCATTTAAGAGGAAACAAGAGAGAGAAAATTCAAAGGGGAATTCATATGGAGAACTGAAAAAGAAAGGTGAAAAAATAAAGAAGAAATGTGAAAAAATGAGGAAGAAAAGTGATATAAAGGAAATAAGGAGAAAATAAAAAATAAAAAATTTAAGAAGGTTAGGTTAATTCGCCATTACACTCTGTCATGTGGATCATTTTGATGGCTTTTTTCAGCTGTCACGCGCTCTCTAGCAAGTTATTACACATGTTATGCTAGATAAATAACGAAGGATTTTTAATATGAAGTGCAATATAGTTTATGGGATTTTGAGGACACCCGAAAATTTAGGTATGTAATTCATAATAATTCGTTAGTTTAGGGTGATTAGGTTATTAACTTATATAGCCATGTATTGGAATCGCTGTTAGTCATGAATCGAATCAGTGGTGTCTCCGTTTTCTTTTTTGACGAAAATTTAAATTTTCAATCGTGACAGTAAAGTTGGATTGGATTAGGAGCTAAACAAATGTATGCCTGTCGTTTCCAACTTAACAACTTCGGAACATCAATATAATTTCTAAAAGTTAAAGTAATAGAGATAGCATAAACAACAAAAAAAACAAAAAAACTCAATGAAATCTCATAAATGGGGTCTGGAGTATATAAGTAGACATATCTGACCAAAAATTACAAAATTAAAAACGCCAAAACTACTAGGTGAGCTGAACACCATTTTACCATTCAGCCAAAAAAAAAAAAAAAAAAAGTCTCAATTTTCAAAAGCAAGAAAAGAAGAAACTGCTTCCTGCCCTATGGTAAATGCGTTATTATGATTCCTGTATTTTCTGTAATTTCATGTTTGAAACTGTGTACACAATTTCCATATTGCATTATGTTGGAACACGATCTGGTGAGTGTTTTATGTTGTGACTTATGAAATTGATAATATATGCTTTAAACTCATCAACAATTAGAATATTAAGTGACTAGTGATTGTGTCGTCAACCAAGGGTCCTTAATATCACCTTAACGCAGCAAGTGCTAGAGAAGGAAAAAAAAAAACTTGAAATTTTGATTACAAAATTAGAAAAATGACAGAATAGTAGCAAAGGAAGTGGTAAATACTCAGTAGAAAGAAAGCACGTACAAAGTGAAATTTAAGTGAAAACAGTTCCTCTATATGGTATTTCAGCACTTGGCCATGACCACTTTTCATAATTTGGCTCCCTCACTCACTCAAGTACTTCTGCGTGTCTTGAATTAAGAGTTTCAGTTTACTTTCGTTTTGGAAGTAAGAATCTAATATCCGACATTCACCGATATGAGTAATATAGAGCCACGCCGCACAAGGCACACTGAAGAGAGGCAATCCCAACTAGGGGTTTTCTCCATTCCCAAACCTTGAACCTTATGATCTGTCAAGGGAGGAGGGATACCGTTACAAGATGTCTGGCTAGGACAAAAGACACTAAACTTTACTGGTAGAGTACCCACAATCAGACAATGAGATCTACCCAAATATCACACAAACATACAGAGCGAGAGCAAATAAAACCAAATTCAACAAACAAGCCAGAAATCTATGGCATAGCAGCACGTCTTAAGTGAAAATCAATAGAAATTTCACATGGTTCTCTGCATTCTAAACAAAATGAAATCGTCAAAATTTCAAAGAAGGAACCACTAAAGTGTAGTTTCACAAGCATTTTGTTTCCTTAAGCCTCAGTGATGGGGTACTCAAACACAACATCTTTGCCCGAAAGCTTTCTGTAAACAGCTGAAAAGGTCTCCAACTTGTACTCAGTGTTGTTGCGTTCCTTGGGGTCCAAGAACACCTATCCACGAAAAAAAAAAAAAAGGATGAAAAACAAATCAGGAAAACCACAATAGAGCTTCTACCCCTTTTAATGAAAATGTCAAAGAAGTTATCATGGAGAAAACGATACCAACAAAGAAAACATGCAGTTACTAGTTCTCTGACATTAGTGAAAATGCACAAGCAGTACTATTACTTCACCCAAAAGAATATTCCAGTTAACCACAACCATAAACATTTAAGCAAGAAGATAGAGCTTTCTATAGTGCTTCATAATATTACCTTCATTATCTTGGAGCCATCAATGCGATACCTAGTACGCTTCCCAACTATCTCAGCAGGAACAACCAAGTCCTCCAATATGGCATCATGAACAGAAGTAAGAGTTCTGCTGCGGGGTCGTTGAGCAGCTGAACCTCTCTTGGGAGGTCTAGCTATCCTCCGAGTGGCGATAAAAATTACATCCTACAAAAAATCAAAACGTCAAAGGAAGGAAGACCAGTGGCCTACATTGTAAAACAAGGAAACAAGAATAGTTAGCCTAATAAACTAGTGCAAGTACAATGTGACATATCAAGCTTCAGAATGAGTATGACAATTTACCCTCATTATTTTACTCGCATTGGATGTCAACTAATCAAATACTAACTCTTTTATTTATTATGTATTTTTTTCAGGTACTTGGTACCTACAAAAGTTCCACAAAGCATGCGGTACAGATGAACAAGGCCAACTGAATAGGACTTCAAACATTGGCCTCCATTATCAGTATAGTACCACAGCTGTAATTCAAAAAAGAGCGGAAGCCAGAACTTTATAATAATGTCAATACCACTAGACCTAAATAGCAGTATGTCAATTTCACAAATGCCAATCCCAAAAGGCAATGTCAAATATTTTCCTCCTTGATACCTAAGAAAATACAATTTCACCCAAATCAGAATACAGGAAAAACAAAATGTGAAGCGCCATGAGGAAGGGATCAGTAATTGACAAATCATAATGGGAATTATGAAGAATGAATTCATTACAAATCACAACCACATTTGATAACCATCAATTAACTAAAATAGCATATGCATTTAAGATTAAACACTCAAAACCCAATCCTAGAGAACATTCTCAAAGGCAATGATGAAGACAGAAAATAACGAAAGTAATTCAATAGTTACCTTGCCACTGAATTTCTTCTCCAACTCCCTAACAAGGCGAACATGAACCTTGCGGAAAGCTTTCCTCAGTCTGTAGGGCACATGGATAACAACAGCTTTCCTGTTTCCTGACACATCAATTTGACTGCAATAACCCAGAAACAGAACCAGTTACTACAATGTGAAAAATACAGTATAGACTAACAACAACATATACTAGACAGCCATTAAAAAGGGTGTAACATAGACTTGACTACACATACGCTGCTGAATTGATGTATAGGTCCTTCAATTCACTTTTCAGCTCTTGGTTGGTGTTTTCCAGATCAAACAAAGCCTGTTCAGAAACAATTTAATGCCTTTCTTTAAACATTTTATATCCAATGAACCTATTCAGGTTGTAAATAACAAATGTCATCATGTAAAAACAAAATGCAACCTGGGCAACAGACTCCTCAAACTCAGTAGGTTCAGCATCTTTATCTTTGTGAATCTTTTGCTTTGACGTGTACATCTTGACAGATCTGTTTATCAAACCAATTAAACAGTATTAAACAATAACCCCAAATAAGTACCATAAAGAACGACTCAACACGAGCAACTTAAAAATATTCAACTTTTCTAAATGTATAACACGATACAGCAGAAACATTTTCTAAATAATATCAATAAAACAGCATATTAATCAAACTAATTGGGGTCAGCTATATAAATCCTCTACATCCATTTTGCTCTACTGAACCGCATTTAACATCAATACAGTGGTAGCTATACAAAAGGAAAAAAAAAACTAACATCAACACTCTACAGATAATCTAATGTACAACCTCAAAAGGGGTCGAGGAAAAACGTCATTTATTTTCAAATCAGCATTGGTTTGTCTATTTATTCATCTATTTCACACTTTAACAGAGAATCAATAACACAAAGCTAGAGATACCATAATCATGTGCTTCTAAGAGCTAAGGAAAATGTTAAAAGATTGAATTTTGATGTGAAATATGAAGAAGTTTTGGCTAAGAGAGGAGTACCTGGGAGTAAGAGGCAACTGCAGAGCTGGTGCGTGTGTGTGTGGCAAGAGCTTTGTTTGCGGGAGGAAGAAAAGAAACCCTAGGGTTTTGATGTGTATAAAGGATGAGGCAGCTCTACGGTTTTGATTGAGTGGGCTGGATTTAGTTTATTGGATAACGGCCCGTTGATGGGGAAAAATAACGGCCCATTGGGCTTAGTAACTTGTAATTGGGAGAATGTCACAAATAGGATCATTTGGTGTCACCGTTTAAATTTCGAATCCTGTAAGAAAAGTATTAGAAAAAATAGTCTTAGATGAAAATTTTAAAGTAGCTAGTCAGAAATTCTTTGGTACATTTTATAGTGACTAGTCTTGTGGTACGCGCAGCAACGTGTAACTTATCTAAATGAATATAAAATTTATAAAAAATCATATAAAGATTATTTTTGAATTAAAATAAATATATAAATTTATGTTAAAAAATAATATTATTGATTCTGTACAGCTAATTCAATAAGGAATATCAATTTATACCTTCATTTTCTATGTTTTCTTTTAGCTCTTTTAGGTACTCCCTTAAATTACATATGAATAAATGCATATGATTTATTTCTATTAATTTTAATATATAAATTTATCGTATCTATGTTGTAATTGAATTTGTGGCATAATATGTATAAATTTACAACATGTATACAACGTATTCTTAACTTAAAGTACATTATAGTACTTATTACTTTAAATTACAATACTACTATTATTTTCAAAACGTAAACATATTGTGTTAAACTTATTTACATATATTTTCATACTCGGCTCAGTATGTTGTAAGTTTGATTTACATATTATAGTAATTTTCAATTTTTGAAGACGTAAAATTAGATCTAAAATTTTATTGTTAGATTTCTAACACGTTTATATACACTTTATCCAATGCACATAAGAAGAAAGTTATTAGTCTTAGGGTACGCGCTTTGCGTGTGTACCTAATACAAATGAATATATAATTTTTTAAAATATAAAATATTTTTAAATATGTGATTGGCTTGTAAAATAAAAGTTTAAAAAAAGTATAAGCTACTAAAAAGATGAATGTTGATCGCGAAGAAATCTTGGCCATAGAAGTCCTCAAATACATAATTGTGATTTATGAGAACTCCTAGGAGAATATTTTATGAAAATTATTGATATATTTGTGACCTAAGTAAACAAATAATAAAATTTCTCAAATAAAATAAATTTAAAAATTAAATATTTTGGTCTTTTGGAATAAAGATGTTGGCTTATAGCTCATAAAAAAATTGATAAGTGAAAACATCTAAAAGTTACTAATGTGGGCTTAATATTTTACAACAGATAATTAAATATATAGAAATATCGAAAATCATCATTTGTTGAAATAATTAAAAAGATGATGACAATTCGGTAAGAATAGATTTCGTTTATAAGTTGAATATATTTTCTTTATTAAAAGTAGGACATCAACGATGATATCTTTCTTCTTTCATTGGTTAACGAAGTAAGTTGCATCTTGGTGAGCCTTAAGTTTTATTTTTCTCATAAATAAAAATATTTTGTTTTTGTTCTTCATGCTTATAGCATGCGTGAGCCCTATATATTGTGACTATTGCATAGAAGTTCATATATAAAAGGATTTAATGTGCAAATTTTTTAGTTGATTTTAAATTTCTAAATTTTAGAGAAATAATTTAATAATTATTTTTGTTCAATGTAAAAGTCATTTTTAAAGGGTAAAAAAATGAATGATATTGCTATAAAAAATTATCATTTGTTGAAATATTTAGAAAAAAATGATGACAACTCGGTTAGAATAAAATTTGTCTATAAGTTCAATAACGTTTTCTATCAAACTATGTACACAAAGCAAATTGTAATCTTGGTGAGCCTAAGTTTTCTTTTCCTCGTAGAAATATTTTGTTTCCATTCTTGTGCGAGTCCTATATGTTAGGACTAATTTCATACGAGTTCAAAACATGGAAGGATTTAATATGTACTAAAATTTTAGTTAATTTAAATTCCTAAAAATTTGGAAAAGGTTAATGTAATGATTCAACCGGTCATTTTAACTTTTAGAACCCCGTTCCCTAAAATAAAACTTCATGTAGGTGCTTGTAATGAATTATGACTTGTGGGGATGGTTGGTTCGGGATTTGGAAGTGTTTGGGGTGAAACCGGAACATTTGGTTCCTTAAGTTGGCCTTAAAGTGCTAAGTTTGACTTCGGTCAATATTTTGAGAAAATAATCCCGGAATAGAATTTTGATGATTTTCAACAGCTCCGTATGGTAATTTTGGACTTAGAAGCGTGTTCAAAATTTTATTTGGAAGTCCGTAGTTAAATTAGGCTTGAAATGGCTAAAAACAAGAATTTAAGTTTGGAAGTTTGACCGATGAGTTGACTTTTTGATACCGGAGTCGGAATCCAATTTCGAAAATTTTTATAGCTCTATTATGTAATTTATGACTTGTGTGTAAAATTTGAGGTCAATCGGAGTTGATTTGATAGGTTCCGACATCGAATGTAGAAGTTGAAAACTTTTAGTTTCATTAAGCTTGAATTGGGGTATGATTCATAGTTTTAGCATTGTTTGGTGTGATTTAAAGGTTCGTATGATGTTTTAGGACTTGTTGGTATATTTGGTTGAGGTCCCGAGGGCCTCGGGTGAGTTTTGAATGGTTAACGGATCAAAAGTTATACTTAAAAAGCTGCTGCAATTTTTCCTTCTGCTGTATATTCTGGGCTATGATCGAACCTAGATATCGAGCCCACGATCGAGGCCTGAGTCGAAGTCAGGGGCGAGGCTCAGTATCGAAGCCACGATCGAAGGCAAGGCTCAAGGGCCAGGATCAAGACCCAAGATCGAACTTGATCGAGGCCATGACCATGTCCCAGGCTCGAGGCCTGATCGAGGCCATGACCAGCTCCCAAGATCGAGCTCCCAAGATCGAGCTCCTTGATCGAGCTCCCAAGATCGAGCTCCCTGAGATCGAGCTCCCGAGATCGAGCTCCCTGAGATCGAGCTCCCGAGATCGAGCTCCCTGAGATCGAGCTCCCCTGATCGAACTCCTTGATCAAACTGGACAGAGCTGTAAGTTATAAAAACAGAGGACATTCGTCTCATTTGCCATTTTTGACGAATTTGAGCTTGAGGAGAGGCGACTTTTATCAGATTTTCAAGGGAAAAATATTGGGGTAATTGATTCTAACTCGGATTTGGTCTACATATACAAGTATATCATTGTTTTTACCATAAATTAGTGTTTTGAGATTTAAATTTGGAAATTTTTTAGAAATCTCATAGAAACAAATTTTTGAGATTTCGGTATCGATTCGGAGTCGGATTTGAGTGAAACTGGTATGGTTGGACTCGTAATTGAATGGGTTATTGGATTTTGTAACTTTTTCTGAATTCCGAGACGTGACCCCCACGGACGAATTTTTAATTAATTTCGGGTTTTTTATTTAAAATATAGTATTTTCGTATAGAATTGATTCCTATATTTTTTAGTGATTGTATCGAATTATTTTGGATAGATTCAAGCGAGACAGAGTTGGATAATCGTGGAAAAGGCCTTATAGTGGATTAATTGGAACAAGACGAGGTAAGTCTCTTGTCTAATCTTGTGAGGGAGAAATTACCCCATAGGGATTAAATTGAATAATTGTTGCTAATTGCGGGGGCTACGTACGCACGAGGTGACGAGAGTCCGTGCATAGCTACTATTAATGCTAAAGTCCGGGTAGTTTAAGACTCAAAGCATGAATTACTTGTGTGAATTGTATTCTTTATTAATTAAAATAATTGATGTATATATTGTGAATTGTTATGAAAAGTAGAAAAATATGAAATTTTCATATGCTTAATTTTTGTTTAAATTAATTAATTATTAAAAGAAATTGTTCTCCTCCCAAATTTATCTTATAATAAATATACTCTCCTTCCGGAGGCACATAAGAAAATGTCCTCCTTTCTTGTGGAGCGGGCCGAACGCCTCGGCATGATAGATGCATCTATGGATCGCGTCGCACGTCCCTCGGCAGTGTACACGACACTCTGGATCGGGCCGTACGTCCTCGGCAGAAATCGTGCTTAATAATAATAATTACACGATACTTTAATAATTTATTTCAGCCTGTGAAGCTAATTAATATATTGGAAAATCTTTGAAATTTAATGAATTATTACGCTTGCTTGTTAAGGAATTAATTGTTACTCCTGTAAATGAGGTTTAATTAATAAATTAGAAATTATTTGAATTGAAAGAATTTAATTAATATATTGAGAATTGTTACATTTGAAGGAATTTGATTATTTCTACTGATTAAATAAATTATTGTAAATCATGTTGATTTAAATATCCTAGTTTTATTTCAGTTATTATTATTGACCCATAGTGAGTGTCAAAGTCGGCCATCTCGTCTCTACCACTTCGAGATTAGGCTTGATATTTACTGGGTACACGTTGTTTACGTACTCATACTACACTTGCTGCATTTTTTGTGCAGGATCTGAGACAGGTACTAGTGGAGGACCTATCATCACATACCCACGTCATCCCGAGGCATAGTGGTGAGCTGCCTTTCTGCAGCTACCAGTGTCTCTTCTTTTATTTATATTCTATCTATTTCATTTCAGACAGTATTTGAAATTTTGTATAATCTACTAGATGCTCATGCACTTGTGATACCAGGTCTTGGCACACACATTGGTAGAAGTTGGTATTTTATTATTTTCTTGGAATAAAAGTTTAACCAATGTAC
The DNA here is from genome assembly GCF_000390325.3 of Nicotiana tomentosiformis. Classification (NCBI taxonomy): domain Eukaryota; kingdom Viridiplantae; phylum Streptophyta; class Magnoliopsida; order Solanales; family Solanaceae; genus Nicotiana; species Nicotiana tomentosiformis. The sequence goes on from NC_090817.1 coordinate 136,519,059, forward strand.
GTTTGACTTACTAGTTGGCTTGCCTAGCTGTAGTGTTGGGCGCCATCATGACCTATAGGTGAAATTGGATCGTGACAACATGGTATCAGAGCCTTAGGTTCACGTAGGTCTCACAAGTTATGAGCAGACCTAATAGAGTCTTGCGGATGGGTACGGAGACATTTATACTTATCTTAGAGAGGCTATAGGGTGTTAGGAAGTTACCTTTCTTCACATTCCATCGTGCAATTAATGTAGCACTAAAAATCCTTCTCTTATTCTCTCACAGATGGTGAAAACACGCTCTAATGAGATTCCAGACCAGGGAAGAGCTACTCCCCCAGTTGCTAGAGGCCGAGACAGAGGTCGAGGGAGGGCTCCAGGCCGTGGTAGAGGGCGAGGACGTCCTAGGACTGTTCCAGTTATGCCGCCAGTGGATCCAACAGAGAATCCCATTATTGAGGAGCAAGGTGATGTGCCTGTGGCAGAGCCAGCTCCAGTGGACTTCACATCTGCACCGGAATTTCAGGATATCATGGGTCGTATGCTGCGATTCATGGACAATATGACTCAGGCCAGTTTATTTCCGGCATACCCAGCCACATCTCAGGCGGGCGGGGGAGAACAGACCCCTACAGTGCAGGTTCATGGACAGGCAGCTGTTGTATATCAGACCCAGGGTGCACTACCCATGGGTGGAGTCCAGCTAGTGGCAGCAGCTACACCTGAGCCCAGGCCAGCTGTAGCCGCCGATCCTCAGAAACTATTGGACAGATAGACTAGACTACATCCTCCTGTCTTCGAGGGTGAGCGACATGAGGATCCACAGGATTTCATTGATTGTTGCAAGGATAGACTGTACAACATGAGGATATTGGAATCACATGGGGTTGATTTCGCTACTTTTCAACTAGAGGGTAGAGCCCGTAGATGGTGGCAGTCTTATGCTCTTGGCAGACCAGCAGATTCTCCTCCCATGACTTGGGACAGGTTCACCCGTATCTTCTTGGACAAGTATATTCCACCCTCCCAGAGGGAAGAGTTGCGGTTTTAGTTTGAGTAGCTCCAGTAGGGTTAGATGTCAGAGACTGATTATGAGGCGAGGTTTTCTGAATTATCTCGCCATGCACTAATGATACTCCCTACTGAGGCGGAGAGAGTGCGAAGGTTTGTAGCCGGTTTACATATAGGTATTCAGGCCATTATGGCTCGAGAGGTTGAGATGGGTACTTCTTATGAGCGAGTTGTGGATATAGCCCGGAGGATTGAGGGTGTACGTCAGCGGAGCCGAGAGCAGATTATGAGAGATAAGCGGTTCAGGTACTCTGAAGAGTTCAGAGGTGCTCCATCCGGGGGCAGAGGTCAGTTCGTGAGGAGGCAGTCCAGTAGACCCCCATATCCAGCACCACCACCTCCTCGAGGTGCTCCAGTACGACCTTATTTCAGTGTTATACCAGAGAGTTCTTATCGCCCACCAGCTATTCAGGGTTCTTTCTATGGGTATTCAGGTCCCCAGGGCCAGACACTTAGTCAATATCCCATCGCACCGAAGAGTTGTTATGAGTGCGAGGATCCCAGTCACATGCGGAGGTTTTGCCCCAAGCTTCGGGGTAGACCAGTACAACAGGGTCAGCAGCCTATGCTTACCAGAGAAGTTGCTCCACCAGTAGTCCGACCACCCAGAGGTGGAGGACATGTGGGTAGGGGCCATCCTAGAGGTGGAGGTCAGCCAGGCGGAGGCCAGACAGTTGGCGCTCCAACTCGGTTCTATGCTTTTCCGGATAGACCAGATGCAGAGGCCTCAGATGCCGTGATTACAGGTATTATTTCTGTTTGTGGCAAAGATGCCTCAGTATTATTTGATCCAGGATCTACGTATTCATATGTGTCATCTCTATTTGCTCCATTCCTGGGTGTTTCTCGTGAGTCCTTGAGTACTCATGTTTATGTGTCCACTCCTATGGGCGATTCTGTTGTTGTGAACTGGATCTACCGGTCTTGTATTATTACATTATGTGGTTATGAAACTATAGTAGATCTTCTATTGCTTGAGATGGCCGATTTTGAAATTATTCTGGGCATGGACTGGTTATCTCCATATCATGCTATTCTAAATTATCATGCCAAAACTGTTACCTTGGCTATTCCGGCATTGCCTAAGATGGAGTGGAAGGGTTCGCCTGTTAGTTCATTTAATCGAGTTATTTCTTTTATAAAGGCTCAACACATGGTTGAGAAGGGTTGTTTGGCTTATCTAGCCTATGTTCGGGATACTACTACAGAGACTCCGGCTATTGATTCAGTGCCTGTAGTTCGGGAGTTCCCTGATGTATTTCCGTTAGATCTTCCAGGTATGCCACATGATCGTGATATTGATTTCTGTATTGACCTGGCTTCAGATACCCAGCCTATATCTATCCCACCGTATCGCATGGCTCCAAAAGAATTGAAAGAACAGCTTGAAGAGTTACTAGCCAAAGGGTTTGTCAAACCGAGTGTATCGCCTTGGGGTACAGCAGTATTATTTGTGAAAAAGAAGGATGGAACAATGCGGATGTGTATTGATTATCGCCAATTGAACAAAGTCACTATTAAGAACAAGTACTCGTTGCCGCGTATTGATGATCTATTTGACCAGTTACAGGGTGCTAGGGTATTCTCTAAGATCGACTTGAGGTCGGGGTATCATCAGTTGATGATTCGGGATTCGGATGTTCTGAAGACTGCTTTTCGGACTAGATATTATCATTATGAGTTTCTGGTGATGTCCTTTGGTTTAACTAATGCCCCGACATCGTTTTATGGATCTGATGAACAGGGTATTCATGCCATATATTGATTCGTTTGTCATTGTCTTCATTGATGACATAGTAATCTATTCGCGCAGTAAGGAGGAACATGAGCAGCATATGAGAGCAGTGCTTCAGACATTGCGGGAACAAAAGTTATATGCTAAGTTCTCTAAATGTGAGTTTTGGCTAGAGTCTGTAGCATTTTGGGACATATTGTATCGGGCGAAGGTATTAAAGCTGATCCCAAAAAGATTGAGGCAGTTCAGAATTGGCATCGTCCCACTTCGGCGACTGAGATCAGGAGTTTTCTGGGTTTAGCAGGTTATTATCGTCGGTTCGTGGAAGGTTTTTCATCTATTGCAGCACCTTTGACCAAATTAACCCAGAAGGGTGTTCAGTTCCGATGGTCCAATGATTGTGAGTCAAGATTTCAGAAGCTCAAGACAACTGACTACAGCACCCGTGTTAGTGTTACCATCTGGTTCGGGAATATATACAGTGTATTGCGACGCGTCACGTGTTGGCTTAGGTTGTGTATTGATGCAGGAAAGGCGAGCATTTGCATATGTTTCACGTCAGCTGAAGCCCCACGAGAAGAATTATCCAGTACATGATTTGGAGTTAGCTGCGATTGTTCACGCTCTAAAGATTTTGAGGAATTATCTTTATGGGGTGTCTTGTGAAGTTTACACTGATCATTGCAGTTTGCAGTATTTGTTCAAGCAGATGGATCTAAATTTGAGGTAGCACAGATGGCTGGAGTTACTAAAAGATTATGATATTACTATCTTATATCATCCGGGCAAAGCAAATGTGGTTGCAGATGCCTTGAGCAGGAAGGCGGAGAGTATGTGTAGTTTGGCTTTCATTTCAGCAGAGGAAAGGCCATTAGCCTCAAATATTCAATCCTTGGCTAACAAACTTGTGAGGCTGGATATTTCAGAGGACAGCCCATTTCTTGCATGTGTGGTGGCCCAATCTTCACTATTTGAGCAGATCAAGGCTCGCCAGTATGATGACCCATACTTGATGGTTCTTCGTGAAACGGTACTACGAGGTGGTGCCAAGGAAGTTACTATTAGAGCGGATGGTATTCTGCGACTCCAGGATCGTCTATGTGTTCCTAATGTAGATGGACTGAGGAAAATGATCCTGGAAGAGGCACACAGTTCTCGGTATTCTATTCATCTAGGTGCTACTAAGATGTATTGTGACTTGAGGCAACATTATTGGTGGCGACGAATGAAAAAGGACATAGTTGAGTATGTATCTAGGTGTCTAAATTGCCAGCAAGTTAATTATGAGCACCAGAGGCCAGGTGGCCTACTTCAGCAGATGACTATACCAGAGTGGAAATGGGAACGAATTACTATGGACTTTGTAGTTGGGTTGCTGTGGACCTTGAGGAAGTTTGATGCAGTTTGGGTGATTGTTGACACGTTGACTAAGCCTGCACATTTTATTCCTGTTGTGACTACGTATACTTCAGAGAGGTTGGCCCAGATTTATATTTAGGAGATAGTTCGGTTGCACGGTGTGCCAATTTCCATCATATCAGATAGAGGTCATCAGTTTACTTCACATTTCTGGAGAGTAGTACAGAGTGAGTTGGGGACCCGTGTAGAGCTCAGCACAGCCTTTCATCCGCAGACCAATGGACAGTCAGAGAGGACAATTCAGATTTTGGAGGATATGCTTAGGGCATGTGTGATCGACTTTGGAGATCAGTGGGATCGTTTCCTGCCTTTGGCCGAGTTTGCTTATAATAATAGTTACCAATCCAGCATCGATATGGCTCCATTTGAGGCTTTATATAGTCGGCGATGTCATTCACCTATCGGATGGTTTGAGCCAGGTAAGGCTAAGTTATATGGTACTGATTTGGTAAGGGATGCCTTGGAAAAGGTAAAGTTGATTCAGGAGCGACTTCGTACAGCACCGTCCAGACAAAAGAGTTACGCGGATCAGAAAGCGCATGATATATCATTTATGGTAGGTGAAAAAGTTCTCTTGAAGGTTTCGCCGATGAAGGGAATTTTGAGATTCGGGAAGAAGGACAAGTTGATCCCAAGGTATATAGGCCCATTTAAGGTGTTGAAACGATTTGGGGAGGTTGCTTATGAGCTTGCATTGCCTCCCAGCCTATCGGGAGTTCATCCGATTTTTCACGTATCTATGCTCCGGAAGTATCATGCCGACCTATCACATGTGTTAGACTTCAGCACAGTTCAACTAGATAATAGCTTGGGTTATGAAGAGGAACCAATTGCCATTATTGATAAACAGGTTCGCCAGTTAAGGTCCAAGAGGATTTCTGCAGTAAAAGTCCAGTGGAGGGGCCAACCAGTCAAGGAAGTGACTTGGGAGGCCGAGGAAGACATGCGGAGCAGATATCCACACTTATTCAGCACTCCAGGTACAATTCTAAACCCGTTCGAGGACGAACGTTTATTTAAGAGGTGGAGAATGTAATGACCCAACCGGTCATTTTAACTTTTAGAACCTCGTTCCTTAAAATAAAACTTTCCGTAGGTTCTTATAATGAATTATGACTTGTGGGGATGGTTGGTTCGGAATTTGGAAGTGTTTGGGGTGAAACCGGAATACTTGGTTCCTTAAGTTGGCCTTAAAGTGCTAAGTTTGACTTCGGTCAACATTTTGAGAAAATGACTCCGGAATAGAATTTTGATGATTTTCAACAGCTCCGTATGGTGATTTTGGACTTAGAAGCGTGTTCGAAATTTTATTTGGAAGTCCGTAGTTAAATTAGGCTTGAAATGGCTAAAAACAAGAATTTAAGTTTGGAAGTTTGACCGATGAGTTGACTTTTTGATAACGGAGTTGGAATCCAATTCTGAAAATTTTTATAGCTCCGTTATATAATTTATGACTTGTGTGTAAAATTTGAGGTCAATCGGAGTTGATTTGATAGGTTCCGACATCGAATGTAGAAGTTGAAAACTTTTAGTTTCATTAAGCTTGAATTGGGGTATGATTCATGGTTTTAGCATTGTTTGGTGTGATTTAGAGGTTCGTATGATGTTTTAGGACTTGTTGGTATATTTGGTTGAGGTCCCGAGGGCCTCAGGTGAGTTTCGAATGGTTAACGGATCAAAAGTTATACTTAACAAGCTGCTGCAATTTTCCCTTCTGCTGTATATTCCGGGCTATGATTGAACCTAGATATCGAGCCCACGATCGAGGCCTGAGTCGAAGTCAGGGACGAGGCTCAGTATCGAAGCCATGATTGAAGTCAAGGCTAGAGGGCCAGGATCAAGACCCAAGATTGAACTTGATCGAGGCCATGACCATGTCCTAGGCTCGAGGTTTGATCGAGGCCATGACCAGCTCCCAAGATCGAGCTCCCAAGATCGAGCTCCTTGATCGAGCTCCCAAGATCGAGCTCCCTGAGATCGAGCTCCCCCTGATCGAGCTCCTTGATCGAACTGGACAGAGCTGTAAGTTATAAAAATAGAGGACATTCGTCTCATTTGCCATTTTTGACGAACTTGAGCTTGAGCAGAGGCGACTTTTGTCAGATTTTCAAGGGAAAAACATTGGGGTAAGTGATTCTAACTCGGATTTGGTCTACATATATAAGTATATCATTGTTTTCACCATAAATTAATGTTTTGAGATTTAAATTTGGGAAATTTTTAGAAATCTCATAGAAACGAATTTTTGAGATTTTGGTATCGATTCGGAGTCGGATTTGAGTGAAACTGGTATAGTTGGACTCGTAATTGAATGGGTTGTCGAATTTCGTAACTTTTGTCGGATTCCAAGATGTGAGCCCCACAGACGAATTTTTAATTAATTTCGGAATTTTTATTTTAAAATGTAGTATTTTCTTATAGAATTGATTCCTATAATTTTTAGTGATTGTATCGAATTATTTTGGATAGATTCGAGCCAGACAGAGTTGGATAATCGTGGAAAAGGCCTTATAATGGATTAATTGGAGCAAGACGAGGTAAGTCTCTTGTCTAATCTTGTGAGGGAGAAATTACCCCATAGGGATTAAATTGAATAATTATTGCTAATTGCGAGGGCTACGTATGCACGAGGTGACGAGAGTCCATGCGTAGCTACTATTAATGCTAAAGTTCGGGTAGTTTAAGACTCAAAGCATGAATTACTTGTGTGAATTATATTCTTTATTAATTAAAATAATTGATGTATATATTGTGAATTGTTATGAAAAGTAGAAAAATATGAAATTTTCATATGCTTAATTTTTGTTTAAATCAATTAATTGTTAAAAGAAATTGTTCTCCTCCCAAATTTATCTTATAATAAATATACTCTCCTTCCGGAGGCACATAAGAAATTGTCCTCCTTTCTTGTGGAGCGGGCCGAACGCCTCGGCAGGATAGATGCATCTATGGATCGCGCCGCACGTCCCTCGGCAGTGTACACGACACTCTGGATCGGGCCGTACGTCCTCGGCAGAAATCGTGCTTAATAATAATAATTACACGATACTTTAATAATTTATTTCAGCTTATGAAGCTAATTAATAAATTAAAAAATCTTTGAATTTAATGAATTATTACTCTTGCTTGTTAAGGAATTAATTGTTACTCCTGTAAATGAGGTTTAATTGATAAATTAAAAATTATTTAAATTGAAGGAATTTAATTAATATATTGAGAATTGTTACATTTGAAGGAATTTGATTATTTCTACTGATTAAATAAATTATTGTAAATTCTGTAAATCATGTTGATTTAAATATCCTAGTTTTATTTCAGTTATTATTATTGACACATAGTGAGTGTCAAAGTCGGCCATCTCGTCTCTACCACTTCGAGATTAGGCTTGATACTTACTGGGTACACGTTGTTTACGTACTCATACTACACTTGCTGCACTTTTTGTGCAGGATCTTAGACAAGTACTAGTGGATGACCTATCATCACATACCCACGTTATCCCGAGGTATAGTGGTGAGCTGCCTTTCTGCAGCTACCAGTGTCTCTTCTTATATTTATATTCTATCTATTTCATTTCAGACAGTATTTGAAGTTTTGTATAATCTACTAGATGCTCATGAACTTGTGACATCGGGTCTTGGCACACACATTGGTAGAAGTTGGTATTTTATTATTTTTTTGGAATAAAAGTTTAACCAATGTACGTTTGACTTACTAGTTGGCTTGCCTAGCTGTAGTGTTGGGCGCCATCACGACCTATAAGTGAAATTGGATTGTGACACTTAAATTACACTTTTGTCTAGTGTAAAATTTATTTTTAAATATCAAAAAAGGCAAACGACATTTAGCTAAGGATCCCGTGCTTTTAATATAGTACTAGTCTCTATATATGTGCTTTGCACGTAAATGTTTAGTCAATTATTCATATGAAGGAACAATAAATTCTTGTTGTCGATATTAATATCCCTCTTAAAAATTCAACATATAATTTTTCATGTGAGAAATCATAGCAACAAAGACAATCTATTATCTGAGATTGTATGTTTGTGTGCTTTATTTATCTTCTCCACGAAACACAAGTGTAACTAAAATTATTCTTATCCATATTTAAATACTTTCATCGTTTGACATTTAGTGTTAAATATTAAATAAATAAAATAATAATATAAGAAAGTAGATATTAACAGTGTACTCCGTAGATGCGATTATCAATTTATATTTATAAGTGATTGTATGTTGCCAGACAATAATAGTTTCATGCTACTTATAAAGATATTAGATATGGGGTGTCTCTCACTCAAATTTTATGTTTTTTACTCCTATAAAAGAGTTACATAGCGTAGTAATCCTTAATCCCAAAAATATCTAAAAATAACATAACCAAGTAGATTTGCATATCTCTTGAACTTGGTTTATGAATCATGTGTCCTGTTTTTTTTTGTTTTTTTTTTAACTTCGTAGCTAATTAGCAAATTTATGCTACGTACTTGATAATTTTTTCCTTTTTAATTAATCGTTTAATCTCCCTTTTAAGATTATATTAATAGTTAAATAGTAACATAACAAATCTAAAGCCATTTTTTCTCAACCATAACTCTCACAACAATCAAGCTTCCCAAACTCAAATCTGACCAACGATTTCTCAAATAAATTAAGTCATGAAAAAATAAAATTTCTTGATAAAATTTTTAAAAAAGTTTTGTTAAGTTCCATATCGAACCTATACAACAAATACATAAAACATTAACATTAAATAAAAAATTGACACAAAAATTTAACGTTGTAGCGCAAGTCCTCAAATCATTAGTCAAAGATATCTAAGATCTAATATCTAGCGTAAAAAGGAGGTGATTGAACAACGGAAGTGATGTCTTCATATTATCAACTTGAGATAGATACAATTTGCTTTTGCCAATCTCAACAATGAACTCAGTTATGAAATTATCTTAACAAAATCCCAAACCAAACTTAAATGCAAAGTTACCTTATCTAAGTTATGTCTACTCTTTCATACCTCTTGTGTATAGAGAGTAAAACTTAGAAAGTTGTCATGATTGAAAATCTAAACAAATCCAAGTACGGATTGAACCTTCTTTTTCTAATTAAAAATTGTTAGACATCAATGCTTCTTCGTTGCAGAAGCAACTTTTTGGAGGCTTTCTTGTACTTTTTTCAATTTAATAATAGTTGTTGAACGTTAATTATATTTTTCAAGGCTCGAATGCTACTATGGGCGACTGCTTCCTTCTCGTATTGGTACATAAAAAATTAATTTTGATCGAATTCACGTGATGGAAGAAATAATTAATTTAGTTGTCAGATAGTGATATTCCAATAAAAAGATACTACTCGGTAAAATAATTTGTGACCTTCATATAAAGGCAATAAGTGGTTCACAATGTTCTAGTCCAAGTGAAATTGCTTTGAAACTTCAACTCTACATTGGACACAAATTTTAGACTATTTAGAGTTTGTGTTCAAATTATATCTGGCTACAATATGGCTTCATTTTCCAACTAATTAAGCTTCTCGTTCTCCTAATTCTCACAAAATTTCATCTCTTTCTTCGATTATACTTTATTAAAATACAATCTTCAACATAAAATTTGGTCTTATTTACAAAAATCTTGGACTTTAATTGCAAGACTTTTACATTTTTGTACATTAATATTGTAGAGATATCTTATTAATTAAGGGTATATAAGTCGATCAATATTTCAAGGATATTTTAGTTGTTCAACATTTAGTATAAAACATTCGTGCTTTTATAATAATATATATAGATAATTACTTTACAAAATTTAAATAAGGAAAGTATTTATAAGTAAATTTTTATTTGGTTTTAAATTCTTAAAATTTAGGAGTTTATATATATATATATATATATATATATATATATATATATATATAAAAAAACCAAAATTTAATTAATTTTAAAGTCCTAAATATTAGGAGAATAATTAAATTACAATTATAACCAATACAAAATCTATTTTTAAAGAGTAAAAAAGGTGAATGATATTTCGTTAAGGTGCTTTGTGCTTTTAATATAGTACTAGTCTTAGGGTATGCGCTTTGCGCGTGTACCATATATCAATGAATATAAATTTTTAAAATTATATAAATATTATTAAATAATGTGTTTGAGTTATAAAATAGAATTTAAAAATATAAGCTCTTGAAAATGATGAATATTGATCCTATTTAGTCAACAAAAATAATTTTGATAGCTTAGTGATGTATTATTTATACTTCTTTTATATTAACTTCGGATGAAAATAATTATATAGGTAATATGTATCTCAGACAGGGCAAATAAATTATGTAGCTAAAGGGCAAATATTCGATTAGAATTTAGCTATAGGTTAGTGATGGGTTATCTAAAATATCCTATTAGCTATGAGATGAATTTCAAAGCTAATGGAGTATTTTTCTAAAAACATTTAACCAAAAAAGTCCTTTTCATCTAGTTAACGGAAATATGCATTAAAATAAATTAATGTATTGCCATGGAAACAAAGTGTTTTAATTTAGTATTTTTTGGTATGTATTCTAGGTAAAATCTTAAAGTCCTAAATATAAGGACTTCTTACTCAATTGAAATAAGAAAAAATTTTAAAATAATAAATCTGATTTATTTCTAAACACCTAAATATGAGCTAAGAGAATAATCAAATGATTATTTTGTCTAGTGTGAACTCTATTTTAAAAGGATAAAAAAGACGAACGACATTTTGCTAAAGGCATTCGTATTTTTAATATAGTATAGATAGATTTGTCAGAATTCTAATGATTGCCATAATTTTGCAAATTATGGTGGCCATATTTTTGTGCAATTGGCCAAAAACATTGTGATCAATCACAAGAATTTTTCGCATTGTGGCTGAAATTTTTCTGGTGATCGTTATGATTCATGGTGCTTGAAAATTTTGGTAATCGTCAAAATTCTTGATGCTTCAAAATTCTGACCAGTGCTATATAATTTTTACCATCGTGCTTTATAGTTCTGACACTGAGCTATATTTTCAAAACTTTTTTTAATGGGATCAAAATATAAAGGGAGCAGTGGTTAAAAAAAGGACCATCCAGCGTCATTTCTTTCTTGTTATTATAACTGATCTTGATATATAACTTGGGAACATGCCTTAAATATTTCTTTGCGCTCAATGTTTGTATTAAAATAATATAAATTTACCCTTAGTTCAAATATATTGAGCTCATAAAAGCTTGCACTAGTGTAACTGAAAATTCAATTTTCGAAACATTCACTTCAAACCAAAAGAGAGGGAAAAAAAAAGTAATGGAAGAGAGGATTTATCTATGAGTATGAAAAGTTAAAGCGTGAGCTAGCTATAGGACATACTAGAGGTGTCAATAGATATTTAAAACCGACTAAATCGACCGAATCGTACTGCACCAAACCGATTTTTAGGTTTTTTTAATAAAATCATAGGGTTTTATATAAATTTAAATCCGTACCGATAATTAGGGTAGATTTTTTATTTTATAAAAATAAATCGAAAAAAATACCGAACCATACCGAATAAATTTATGTGTGAAAAGTATATTAAAAATAATAAAGCATTAAATTTTTCCTTGGGCTTTGGAATTATGAAAATGTTTTACAAGCCAGCAAGTAATTAATATCAAAATCCTAATTCCCAAACCTATTATGCTATTCCTACTGAAACTAAATTATTTTCGGCATATTCACTAGCAAGACACAGTATTCTAGCGATTATGAGTTGCAAACTATAATGTATTGAATATGTTTCCTTTCGTATGATTTAGATTTATCTTTTTGAATATTTAATCTTCTATAAACTTTATTCTTGAGCCCGAACTTGGTTAATATCTTTATACTCGTGTGATTTATCTTTTCTTTGCTTAGTTTCTTTTACGCAGCTGTAGAGTAGTTGATGGATCTATACTTTGGTCATCTTTCATGTTTTCTTAATTTATCACAATTTAAACAGTAAAACTGTCTAGAGAGTTTTGCTAAGTCATATAAAAATATAGTATATGTTATTGCATTCTACTTTTACTAGTGACTTTTACATGACATTTAAAAAATATCGAAAATTAACCGTACCGATACTGAAGAGAAACCGACATGATTGAGACGGTTTTGAAAAATTTAATTGTGATTATCCATAATAGAATAACCGAAAATTTGGTAGAGTATAAATTTTATAAAATAATCGGTCGAACCTAACCATTGACAGTTTGACACCCCTAGGACATACCATATGCGCATTTACTATCAGATTAAACAAAAGAGGGAAATTTTAGGATTAAAAAAATAAAATTGGACGCTAGAAGGAGGGCTTGAACCTCCGACCTTGTGGTTAACAGCCACACGCTCTAACCAACTGAGCTATTCCAGCGCGGCCGCCAGTCAGTGCATATACAATTTATAAAGCTGTTAGAAGTTAGACATTCTCTTTCAAAAGTTTCCATTTTTTTAAAGAAGTAATTTAAAACAAAATTTAGGACTATCGTTTGTTAACTAAAAGGAAAATTAGAAATCCGTCTTGTCATTTTCTTCCTCAAGGTTTCTATATTTATTCATATTGAGTCAAAATCAAATCCAACTAAGTTAATTTCATTAATAATCATTGAACTAAAGGTCTATTGTATTCAGCAAAGTTAAAAAATACATGAATTATCCTTATATTATACGTAAAAGGAAATTTGTAGGAAATTCATCATTCCAACACCAAAAATTACAACGAACTGTCACGTAAGATAAAATTATCAAAAACTATCAAAAACGCATTGCACTTCATCCTTTACTAGATGAACAATGCCATGTAAATTACAAATAAGCGCGCCACAGGAATTTCTTTCTAGAAAATGTATTCCGACGTTTGATGGATAGTGAAAAATATTTTTTATTTTTTATTATAGATTGATAACAATGCTAGCAGATTTGATAGTGTCCAGATGAAACCTTTTAGTATATTAAAGATTGATAGTATTGTTTAAGTGTGATTGAAGTAGATTTGAAGTTATAGTAATAATTAAGCTAATGACTGCATCCCAAAGGTGAGAAAAATACGTTCTCTCATTTGGTAAAAGTAGTTTTTGATAACCAAACCGCATATGACAAAATATCAAAATGTGTTACAGATTTTTACCAACAGTACCCATAGCGTGCGGAGTTAATTTATGCTTGATTATTATATTAAAGTTCATCCATTTTGAATTGAAATTGTAGTCATTTATGCATGGTAATATTACTCCATCCGTTCCAATTTATGTGAACATGTTTGACTGAGCACAAAATTTAAGAAAAAATGAAGACTTTTAGAATTTGTGGTCCTAAACAATTCAAAAAGGGGCCAGAGTATTTGTGTGGTTATAAAAACTTCTCATTAAGGGCATAATTGTAAGTTTAAGCAAAATTATTTCCAAATTTAGAAAGGGGTCATTCTTTTTTGAACGGACCAAAAAGAAAATAGGTTCACATAAACTAGCACGGAGGTAGTAGTAATTAAAAGATGAAAATAATTGAGAGTTGAGACCACAGAGAGTGATTGCTTTACAAATCAATTGTATTAGAGAGATCATTGTGAGCACCTAATTTTTGACTATATTTGAATTTTTACAACCTTCTACTAGGTAAATATTTTTAGAAATTTAATATATATATTTTTTAGCTTTGTTACATTATTTATATATAGGTTAAGAATTAAAAATAATTTAAAAAGGTCACATTATTACTATTAGTATTTTTTTTATCTTTATCTTAAAAAAAAAAAACAATTTTTTTATTTAAAATTTTCGGATGGGAATAAAATAATAGAAAAATTAAAAGTATGGAATAAAAAATAAAAAGTAAAAGTAGGTGAAATTTTTTTTTAAAAAAAAAAGTAAAAGAAAGTGGAAAATTAAAAAAATAAAAGTAAAAGAATGTGAAAATTTTAAAAAATGAAATGTAAAAGAAAGATGAAATTAAAAAATAAAAGTAAAGGTAGCTGAATTTTTATTTAAAAAATAAGTAAAAGAAAGTGAAAATTAAAAAAAAAAAAGAAGGTAAAATAAGTGGAAATTAAAAAAAGAAAAGAAAATAAGTGGAAATTAAAAAAAGAAAATAAAATAAGTGGAAAAAAAAAAGTAAAGTATAAAAAGGTGGAAAATTTAAAAATAAAAGTAAAGGAAAGTAGGGAATTATTTATTTAAAAAAAAAATGAGAAGTGAGAATTCTTTTTAATTAAAGAATAATAAAATAATAAATAAAAAATCTGAAAAAATTTCGATTTTTCCCCTATAAATAGAAGAGAAATGTGAGAAGAAAAGGGGGATAAGAAAAAAAAAAAGGGAGGAAGGAATTGAGATAAATTGTTTTTTCTTCTTCTACGCTAAGAGAATTTCTACTCGTGTCATTATTTCTTCGTCTTTCTTTCAAACAATCCAGCAAGTCATCACCCAAAACCCAACAAAAATACTTCATAACATCCTTTTTTACACGCCAAAAAGTGGAGTCAATAGTCGAGGTCGAGGATTCCGTTGGAGCTCCGTTCATTAGGTTTGATGTTATTCGTCGCTTATGCTTGTTCGACGTTCGTCTGAGTTATTGTACTTGTTCTTGGAGACTCATTTAATTGGAAATTTTGATTTAAAGGTTTATTTTTCCCTCTGTTTTTTTTTATCTTATTTCATGTGATTTATTTATTTACCTTTAAACTTTATAAATAATAATGTAAGTTAGTCCTTAAATGAAAATGCTTAATCATATTTTTGGAAATATGGTATTCAAACTTGCTTTAAAGTTGAAAAGATTTGGACCCTAATGAGTTTGGGCGTCAATTGTTGAGTTGTAGGGTATTGGTATATGATGTTTTATTTATTTAAATATCTAAAATCATACACTTCTTCTACAAGTAATTCCATAATTCATGGCCTTCACAATAATCTCAAACTTAGGAAAGAAACAAATCATGAATGCGCTAGAATGCTTTAGGCGTACTCATAATTAACTAAATCATCATGATTATGTATACGTTCGCGTGACATAATTACGATTCCCAAAACTAAAATCAAGGTATGCGTTCGTGCAACTTTGGGCGAAACTGTCACGACCCCAAACTCTCTCTGTAGGATGTCGTGATGGCACCTAATCTCTAAGACTAGGTAAGCCTATCAATGCGGAATAATAATAAATATCTGAAATAAATAAACTACAATTCAAATAATTTCAACTCCCAAAACCCGGTAGAAATAAGTCACAAGCTTCTAAGAATTTATCTTAATGTCTCTATATGTCAAGGTCTAAATAAAATATAAGGAAGCAGCATAAAATGATAGAAGGGGACTCCGGAGTCTGCGGACACTGGCAGATATACCTCGAAGTCTCCGTGCGCAGGTAACTCACTGACGTCTAGGCTGGTAAAATGTACCTGGATCTGCACAAAAAGATGTGCAGAAGCATAGTATGAGTACACCACAGCGGTACCCAGTAAGTGCCAAGCCTAACCTCGGTAGAGTAGTGACGAGGTCAGGTGAGGCCCTACTGGAATATAATAATGGCATGGTAAAATATTTATCAATGTAGTAAAATAAGATGACATTGGAAATGAATCAAATAGCATGTCACATTTAATGACATCAAATAATTACAAATAATATCTCGTGGAATCAAAACATAATTTCCTTCAACTTTATGAAAATCACAACAATTAATCGAAAGCAACTATGACCATAAATCAATATCAACAAGGGCACTCCCGAGGTACCGCCTCGTAGTCCCAAATCATAAATAAATTCACAATATCTCATTTTCTTATATCACCGCGGGAGCCTTCACAATTTATTTAAAGAAAATATTTTTTTCCGAAATAGCATCCCGCGTTTTAGCCATCCTCATCACACCGCATGACTTCCAGTAGTTCCCCTACTAGCCACGCGTATCAAGCCACCCTTATCTCAGCGCATGCGTTTCAACACCCAGACCTTATACCACTGCATGCGTATCAATATCACAATATATTACAATTTGCACCTCAAGTGCTCAAATAATTTAACTTGCCAAAATAATTCAACAACAATATTTTTTCACAATAAAGAGCTCACGGCTCATGCCAAAATAAATCATCAATAATAGTTTTCCACAATAAAGAGCTCACAGCTCCCTCACAATGAGTATAAAAATATTCTGGAGTAAATAATTTACGAAAATAATATTTCAAAATCTTTACTACGTTGCTTCAATATCAAGTTTAAAAATGTCAAATACTTCATATTAATAATATTTAATTTTAAAAAAATCAACCTTCAAATAATGTACAGAATAAAAGAAATCAAGTTTCAACTAAACAAGTAAAACAATTAGTAAGAAAAGATTAAACAAATTTGAAGTATATATCTCAGATCAATGATGAAGAATATAACAAGATAAAATAATTTAATAAATGCGCAACAATGATCTACACAATTTTAAAATATAATCTTTCGCAATTTAGCCCGTGTACACACTCGTCACCTCGTGCACATGACTTTCAACACATTTCAATAATCACATCAATACCAATCCTAGGGAAAATTTTTCCCACACAAGGTTAGACAAGTCACTTACCTCGACTTGCTCCAATTTAATCAAGTATTATATTTTTTCCTCAATTTTCTGACTCCGATCGACTCGTATCTAGTCATAATTAATTCAATACAGTCAACAAAAATTATAGTAATCAATTTCATAAGAAAATATTATATTTTTTTTAAAATCCGAAATTAGCTCAAAATTTTCTAGTGGGGCCCACATTTCGGAATCCGGCGAAACTTATAAAATCCGATAATCCATTCAATTACGAGTCCACCCATACCAATTTTACCAAAATTCGATAATAACTCGACCTCCAAATCTTAAATTTTTATTTTTGGAAGATTTTGCAAAAATCTTGATTTCTTCCATTTAAATCCGAAATAAATGATGAATATGACCATGGATTTATGAAATATAATCACATTTGGATATAGGACACTTACCCAAGTTGAAGTCTTGAAGAAATCCTCAAAATCGCCCAAGAACCGTGCTCCAAAACTCCAAAAACGAAATGAAGGACATGACCATTTTTGGTCCTTAAGTTTCTGCCCTAAAAACACTATTGCGGTCGCTAAAAGTCCAATCCCGTCTCTTAAAGTGTCACATTTGGTCGGTAAAGGTGCACACCAGCAGTTTTATTTCACTAAAAGGCTCTAACTCCATCATACGAACTTGAAATTCGACGATTCTTGTTCCTATGAGTCACAAATAAAACTACGAACCCATTCGTTCAATCGAAACTCAATTCGGAGCTCATTTGCTCAATGTGATACCAATTTCGCTCGTTAAACAATTAACTCATATTTCGCGCTTAAAACTCAATCGAGACTTGATGAAATTAGACCAAACTTTCCAGATCACTCCTATAATTCATTATCAAAATGTCGAAAGTCTCGAAATTAAATTTCGATCTCTACAACTAAAAATGGACTTTTGGATCATTACATGCTTATGTTGAAAACATCAAACTCTTCCTCGACAGCCTGTAGTGTATCAATCATAGCTTCTTGTACTCAACTCCAACTGCCAAACGGTTTAAAGTTCTGCAAACTAGATACAAAGTACTACAACTTTCATGTTTTTCTCATCGCCGAACTCCTTATAGATTGCGAGATATAAGCTCCCAAAGTCAGCCCTGTGCAGCAGAAATTTCTGGCGATGCACACTGCTGTAGCCAAAATCTGCAGTACCAGCTTCAGTCAATCGATCATAACATTTTGTATAAATGTCTGAATGATAAATGGTTTATCATTCTGGAAACTAGAATCAAAGGGCTACAACTTTTATGTTTTGATAATGTTCAGATTCCTTATAGATTTTGAGATATAAGCTTCCAAAGTCAGCTCTGCGATTGCACCGGTTGCCGTCCAAAAATAGCTTGTGCAGCAGAAATATTCCAGCAGTTACTTTTTGTCCGAAATCCATTCCGTTAATCTTTCGAAATCCACCCGAGGCCCTCGGGACCTTAACCAAATATACCAACATGTCCCAAAATACAATATGAACTTAGTTGAGGCTTCAAACCATGCCAAACAACGCCGAAATTACGAATCGCACATCGAATCGAATTATGAGTTTTTAAATCTTCCAACTTCTATATTTTGCGCCGAAACATATCAAATCAATTCCGATTGACCTCAAATTTTGCATATAAGTCATAAATGATGTAATGGATTTATGAAAATTTTCAGAATCGGATTTCGACCCTGATATCAAAAAGTCAACCCCTCGGTCAACAGAATTCCTTACCTGGACTTTGTTTTCGCAGACCAATAATAATAGAGTCAAACCTTCCTTTGACTAGGGATTCAAATAAAATGTGACTTGGAACACCCAAAAAATCAATTTCAAATAGAGACTCTGTAAATAAAATAATTCCTATTCAAATTTATCACTTTAATTGGAAAAACTCTTTAACCCACAACAATTCATTAACACATATATCTTTTGTGGGAGGGAAATGAGGTGTGACAGGTCTGGCGACTCTGCTGGGGAAAAGAACCCAAAACTTTTGGTTTAGGCTTCAGAATTCGAGCTTGTAATGTGATCTATACTTGGCTTTCTTGATTGTTGATATTACTGTGTTTGTGGGCCTATGTGCTAATTGCCACTCATTTACCACTTTGATATTATTTGAACTATATAAACTGCCTTCTTACGCCTCCCTTCCGAGTCTTCTGAATTTATGGTGCACACGTGCGCGTGGCCCACTTTTCTGTTAGATATCATACCAAATAGAACGAGGTTGGATCAGTAACTAGGCCGGGTAGACTTTCGTGCTCCCGGTACGTTGCCCCCACCTCGGCTCGAGCTGTCCGCTTGGGTAAGCCAGGTCTAAAACACTCTCCCCAGGATTTTAAACCTACAATAACATAGCCTCATGCCGGATCCCTATTAGGAATGTTGGTTTGCATCATGTGCATTTGACTTTGGGGACTCAACACAGGGGTTGGGTCCGTGTAGGACAAGTGTACCCAAAAATAAAAGACCATCCTGATGCATCATACGTGCTATTTGTGCATTTATTTGTTTCGGCTTGCATGTTGATCGACTTTTAAAATATGGGAGGAAATCAAGAAAAATCAAGAGCGGAGTAGGAAAAGGAAATTCACCCCGGTTCTGAAAAACTCAATTATTTGAAAATTTCTGAAATTCTGACGAATATTTTGAAGAAAAAAAAAAGGAAAAGAGAAGTCATTTCAAAATGAGTCAAAACTGATCGAACTATGCGGGTCTGATTCTCACCGGATGTGAGATACGTAGGCAAACCTCATCGGTTCTGGCCCCCAATTTTTAAAAATTCAAAAATATTTTCCTTTAATTTCTTCTTTAGAAGTCTTTTCTTAGAAAATTTCTAATAAAAAAAAGATTTAAAACCCAAAAAATATTTTCTTTAAATTTAGAAGTGTCTCATTTGAAAAAATAATCAAATCAAAATCCAAAAATATGTTTTTTCCTTCTTTAGAAGTATTTCTCCCTAAAATTCAAAAAAACAAAATCAATCAAAATTCAAAAAATATATATTTTCTTTCTCCTTTAATAAATCTTCTTTTCAAAAATTTCCAAATAAACAAAAAGAGCTAGCTTATGTACTTTGTTCCCTATATTCTTGAACTGCGTAATGATCTGATTCATGCGGCGTTATGATACGTAGGCAATTCCTATCGGATTCGATCATAGACATAAACAAATTGAGTAAAAAAATAAACCGAAAAAAATAAAAAAAATTGAGTGACAAAAAAATAACAGAGAAAAACAAAGTGCGAAAAAAAAATGAGAAAGAAAAAGAAATGAAGATATGAAAAAAAAAATCAAAAAAAAAAGAACCTCCCCATAAGGAATCAGTTCACCCCTATTGGTGAATCATACTCGAGCATATTCCAAAATCTAGTGAGGCTAGGTCTACTGTAGCTAGTAGCCCCGAACCGGCCAAACCCTGAGTCCCCCTCACACCAGGCTAATGCTAGATGTGAATACCACTCTAGAGGAGTGGGACATGATACATAAGACTGTTGGATTCTTAAGAGAGCAGTGGAAGACCTCATCGAAGTCAAGGCAATAGTGCTTAGGGATGAAGAGACCCCTAATATGATGAACAATCCTCTGCCTATTCACACCAATGGGCCAGTAATCGGAATGATCTGTGAAGATGAGGAATTTGATTCAATACTGAAAGCCACAGTAGCAATTTCCGCGGCAGAAGAGAAACCTAAAAACGGGCGCCAAACCTGAAAAGTTTTCTATCAGATGGGAGTCTCGGTAGCCGGTCTTGCTATCTTTTCTGCGTCAGGATTATTTCAGGGTGTAATGCGGACGTTTTACTTTTATTGTCTTTCTTTGTGATGTAAACCCTTCTATCTTTAATTTTTTTTTTTTTAAAAAAAAATCAAATCAAATGAAATTAATATTTTATTGAATGTCTCTTTTCTTAATCTTGTCATATTTCTTGTTCTTTTTTCAGTTCTGTTAATGCAGATTTTAATGACATGACATGCTTGCGAACTTCATGCATAGATCCTAAAATGCTGCCAGACCTCGAAATAATGAATCAAGAAGCAGAATGTGTTGAAGATAAGGCTTGTGAGAAAATAAACAAATAATTTGAACAATAGGTCTAGGCCAAGTCCGAATGAAATCAGAAGAAGTTGAAATTCCCTCTCTTCGGATCATTGTTGAAGCCGAGATTGAGGATAAAGATTGGGTCAAGAATCGATTGGAACAATTGACACTGATTGATGAAAAGCGATTGTCCGCAGTTTGTCACGAGTAGTTGTACCAACAAAGAGTGGCTAATGCCTACAACAAGAAAGTGCGGCCAGAAAATTTAAAGTGGGGCAACTCGTTCTGAGATGTATCTTCTCGCATCATGAAGAAGCTAAAGGAAATTGGCTCCAAATTGATTCAGTCAAAAAGGTAGTGTGTTTGACCCTTCAGACCTTTAATGCTCTTTGATTGAGATGACGAAGGCTTTCATTCTCGCTATCCAAATACCATTAACCCTTTTTGCCAATCCTTTGAGACTGTTACCTTTCTTTGATTACCCTCTTTGGAGCGTGAAGGAGTTATAGAAAAAGAAAAAAAAAACAAGAAAGAAAAAAAAAAGGAAAGAGAAAGAAAACAAAACAGACAGAAAGACAAAAGAAAAAAAACAGTTCATGTTACATTGAACTACGTTCGACTTGATTCCGAAAGAATACGTAGGCAGCCTATCTCTGGGTTTCAGTCACACTAAAATAAAATATCCACATTCCCCCCAAAAAGTTAAAACTGGGGTAGATATTACAATGGTTCAACGATGATTTCGCCTGAAAGGTCCCAAAGTTGTAATTCAATCCAAATTCTTTTTACCCAAATCATTTTCAAGTCCTTTCGATCAATCAACGAGAATGTTCAAGAATTGGAGGATATAGTCATTTGGATCTGATGCAACCAAAATAAAGAAATAAAATGAGAGATCTTCATTGGTGGAAACCCTCACAGGCATCATAGGACGATGACGAGCAGAGAAAATGAAAATGAGAGTCTTGTAGTGAAAACTCGCAAACAGCACTATAAGGCGATGGTGAGAAAAGAAATGAGAGAGGTCAGCTAGCGAAAACCCGCAAAGGGCGCTACTAGCCGAATTGAGGTCTTTGATACTCCGGTATGAGCACAACCAAGACAGTTTCAAGTTGAACATTTGCGATGGATTTTGAGAATTAGATAGCTCAGACGGATCAAGTGTCCAGTCCAAAAGGCATGTCATGTTCATTGAAGTCCGCATGTACTCCTAGATAAGTCCTTCTTTAATTTATGTTCCCCGAAAGGGACACCTCTTATTTAAACTCATTCTCCATTCCATTGTTGTTTTCTTTGAATTCCTTTCGGTATAACTTCGTGTCAAAATAAAGGCAAAGAAAGGATGGTAAGACCGATTACAGGGCTCTCGTTTGAAGCGAACAGATACATTGAAAAGGCACCCAGCCTTGGCAAGGGGCATCAAATCAACCCCGATTGGCCATGGCGGCTGATGCTTTGAAATCAAAAACTCTCGAAAGGAGGAAATCAAATTGAAAATTCCTACAAGGCAAAATGAAGTTGAATAGATTAAGTCCCAAGTGGCTAACCGTTTTGGCAAAGTTTGAAAAGTCAATGGTTCCCCAATGCTCTGAAATTAAAAGTTTTAGAGGAAAGAAGTCAAAAGTGAAATGCCACAAAGGCAAAATAAAGTTGAAAAGGTTAAGTCCCACGCGACCAACTGTCATGTAAAAGTTTGAAATGTCAAAGTCTCTCCGGGGCCAGAAATACAGGTGGTATTCACGAAACATCCAGTGGCAGGTTGAAATCATTATCAAAAGAAGATGGTCACAAAGCCAAGCTGCCAAAGACAGTAAGGCCACAAACCGAATACCACTTTTAAAACTCATAATTTTTCTTTGTTTGCAGCAGGAATAAAGCAGTGCAGAATGGCGATTCCTAAAGGACGAATGTCACAAAAGGTGAGTTTCGCAAAATCTCTATTTTCTTTTATTTTCAGAATGCATCACTATTATAGATTATTTTCGTAGCTTAACCCAGGTAGAATCTTTTCGCCTAGGGGATCCAGCTCATAGTTCCGGGTAGAAGTACTCTTCTCCCGGGCTTTTTTACGTAGCTTAACCCAGGTAGAACCTTTTCGCCTAGGGGTATCCAGATCATAGTTTCCGGGTAGAAGTACTATTCACTCAGATTGTTTTACGTAACTTAACCCAGGTAGAACCTTTTCGCCTAAGGGGATCCAGCTCATAGTTCCGGGTAGAAGTACTCTTCGCTCAGGATGTTTTACGTAGCTTAACCTAGGTAGAACCTTTTCGACTAGGGGGATCCAACTCATAGTTCCGGGTAGAAGTACTCTTCGCCCAGGCTGTTTTATGTAGTTTAACCCAGGTAGAACCTTTTCTCCTAGGGAGATCCAGCTCATAGTTCTCGGGTAGAAGTACTCTTCGCTCAAGATGTTTTACGTGCTTAACTAGGTAGAACATTTTTGCCTAGGGGGATCCAGCTCATAGTTCCGGGTAGAAGTACTCTTCGCCCAAGTTGTTTTACGTAGCTTAACCCAGGTAGAACATTTTTACCTAGGGGGATCCAGCTCATAGTTCTGGGTAGAAGTACTCTCCGCCCAGGCTGTTTTACAGTAGCTTAACTCAGGTATAACCGTTTCGCCTAGGGGGATCCAGCTCATAGTTCCGGGTAGAAGTACTCTTCGCTCATGTTGTTTTTCGTAGCTTAACCCAGGTAGAACCTTTTCGCCTAAGGGGATCCAGCTCATAGTTCCGAGTAGAAGTACTCTTCGCTCAGGTTGTTTTACGTAGCTTAACCCAGGTAGAACCTTTTTACATAGGGGGATCCAGCTCATAGTTCCGGGTAGAAATACTCTTCGCCCAGGCTATTTTTCGTAGCTTACCCCAGGTAGAACCTTTTCGCCTAGGGGGATCCAACTCATAGTTTCCGGGTAGAAGTACTCTTCGCCTAGGCTGTTTTTCGTAGCTTAACCCAGGTAGATCCTTTTCTCCTAGGGAGATCCAACTCATAGTTTCTGGGTAGAAGTACTCTTCGCTCAAGATGTTTTACGTAGCTTAACCGAGGTAGAACCTTTTCGTCTAGGGGGATCTAGCTCATAGTTCCGGGTAGAAGTACTCTTTGCTCAGGTTGTTTTACGTAGCTTAACCCAGGTAGAACCTTTTCGCCTAAGGGGATCCAGCTCATAGTTCCGGGTAGAAGTACCATTCGCTTAGGTTATTTTACGTAGCTTAACCCAGGTAGAAACTTTTCCCCTAGGGGGATCCAGCTCATATTTCGGGTAGAAGTGATCCAGCTCATATTTCGGGTAGAAGTACTTTTCGCCCAGGCTCGTTTTTCGCAATTTAACCGAGGTAGAACATTTTCTCCCAGGGGATTCATTTTCATTTCAGTAATACAGGGCACCGGCACCTGTTTACATTTCTTTTCCGTAATACAGGGTACCATCCCCTGGTTACATTTCCTTTTAGTAATACAGGACGCCATCCCATGACTACATTCTTTTCCGAAATACAGGTTATCAACCCCTGATTACATTCTTTTTCCGTAATACAAGGTACCAAACCCTGATTACATTTCCTTGCCAGTATTAGGGTACACCAATCCCTAGTCGCTTTTCCAATATAGGGTCTCCACTCCCTAGTTTCTTTCATTTTAGACATAGGGCCTCTATTCCCTAGTCTCTGTTATTTCGGAGTACACTATTCCCGACCTTTTACTGCTTTCAATAAAGAAGTAGTTTAGAATTTTGTTACAATAACTCACGAAATTTCCTAGTGCAAACTAGGGCAGAAAAATTTCGTTCGTTTGTTTGTTTTGGTATCTGAGTAGGTTTTACCTCGAGGCATAGGGTTCGAGATGACCAAAAGAAGAAGTCTCAATTCAGGATAAAAGAAAAGAAAAAATAGGTGAATCCAAAATGTAAAAGCAGTTGAAAAGATGTGGAATGCTCAAGACATGGCTGAAGCCACGAGCATTGGAGTCCTGTTTTGATTAGAAGAAGCTATAGAACAATGAACTAGCACCTACAACTAGCGAGCATCAAGGTTTAGATCAGAGTCTGCATGAAGAACCAATCAAGACTCAAGATCAAGTTTTAGAAGACTCATAGATAGGAATCTTGTAACTCATAGCTAATAGACTTGTTTAGTTTCTTTTTTTTTTTAATAATAGCACGATCGTGGACCAGAGCCTCGATGGAACCTCACTCGACTCCTCAACTCATCATTCCACCATTCTCCTTGAACTACACATGACCTGATTCCCCTATAACCCGGGATATGTAGGTTGTCCAAAACCAGGATTCGGTTACACCCTATCTTTTATTTCTTTTCCTTTTGAATAACGGTTTGGTCAAAAATTAGTTACATGGATCACCTAGTTTTTGCCTAAAATCTATTCATGTTTCCAAGCAAAGAGGGACAGCTGTGAGCACCTAATTTTTGACTATATTTGAATTTTTACCACCTTCTACTATGTAAATATTTTTAGAAATTTAATATATATATTTTTTAGCTTTGTTACATTATTTTTATATAGGTTAAGAATTAAAAATAATTTAAAAGGTCAAATTATTACTATTAGTATTATTTTTATTTTTTATCTTTATTTTAAAATAAAATAAATTTAAAAAAATGAAAAGATTAAATATTTTTTTAAATTTTCGGATGGGAATAAAATAATAGGATTAAAAGTATGGAATAAAAAATAAAAAATAAAAGTAGGTGGAAATTATTTTTTTTAAAAAAGTAAAAGAAAGTGGAAAATTAAAAAAATAAAAGTAAAAGAATGTGAAAATTTTAAAAAATAAAATATAAAAGAAAGATGAAATTAAAAAATAAAAGTAAAGGTATCTGAAAATTTTTAAAAAAAAGTAAAAGAAAGTGGAAGTTAAAAAAAGAAAAGTAAAATAAGTGAAAATTTAAAAAAGAAAAGTAAAATAAGTGGAAAATTTAAAAAAGTAAAGTAAAAAAAATGAAAAATTAAAAAATAAAAGTAAAAGAAAGTGGAGAATTATTTTGTTTTTAAAAAAAGAAAAATGGAAAGTGGGAATTCTTTTTAATTAAAATAAAAAAATCTGAAAAAATTTCGATTTTTTTCTTCTATAAATATAAGAGAAATGTGAGGATAAAGGGGGGATAAGGAAAAAAAAGAAGGGAGGAGGGAATTGAGAGAAACTATTTTTTCTTCTTCTACACTAAGAGAATTTCTACTCGTGTCATTCTTTCTTCGTCTTTCTTTCAAACAATCCAGCAAGTCATCACCCAAAACCCAACAAAAATACTTCATAACATCCTTTTTTACACGCCAAAAAGTGGAGTCAATAGTCGAGGTCGATGATTCCGTTGGAGCTCCGTTCACTAGGTTTGATATTATTCTTCGCTTATACTTGTTCGACGTTCGTTTGAGTTATTGTACCTGTTCTTGGAGACTCATTTAATTGGAAATTTTGCATTAAAGGTTTATTCTTCCCTCTGTTTTTTTAATCTTATTTCATGTTATTTTATTTATTTGCCTTTAAACTTTATAAATAATAATGTAAGTTAGTCCTTAAATGCTATATGCTTAATCATATTTTTGAAAATATGGTATTCAAACTTGCTTTAAAGTTGGAAAGATTTGGACCCTAATGAGTTTGGGCTTCAATTTTTGAGTTGTAGGGTGTTGGTATATGATATTTTATTTATTCAAATATCTAAAATCATACACTTCTTCCATAAGTAATTCCATAATTCATGGCCTTCACAATAATCTCAAACTCAGGAAAGAAACAAATCATGAATGCGCTAGAATGCTTTAGGCGTACTCATAATTAACTAAATCATCGTGATTATGTATATGTTCGCGTGACATAATTACGATTTTCAAAACTAAAATCAAGGTATGCGTTCGCGCAACTTCGGGCGAAATAACCTTAAATATAATAAAAATGCTATTAATTGCGCGCACGTACACGTGACATGATTTTGGCACAATAAACAAAACGGATTCACACACGTGATTCGTTTCAAAGATAATTCCATATTTTAAAATAAAAGCGGATAGATAAAACATGAAAATCAATAAATCACAGTTTATCTAAATTAATTCAAGCCAAGTTGTAGTCAATAAAGCGACCGTGCTAGAACCACGAGACTCGGGGAATGCCTTACACCTTCTCCCCAGTCAACAGAATTCCTTATCTGGATTTTGTTATCGCAGACCAATAATAATAGAGTCAAACCTTCCTTTGACTAGGGATTCAAATAAAAGGTGACGTGGAACACCCCAAAAATCAATTTCAAGTGACGACTCTGTAAATAAAATAATTCCTATTCAAATTTGTCACTTGAAAAAACTTTTTAACCCACAACAATTTATTAACACATATATCTTTTGTGGGGGGAAAAAGGAAGTGTGACAATCATAAGTTACAATATTAGTAACTTGAAAGCCAGTTAGTACATCAAACTGTTAAAAGATAACATAAGCTACGTATGAGAATTCTCATAGTAGAAGATGGAATCAACTCAATATACACATAAACAAGAGACAGAATTTGCACACTACATCATTATCAGATCTAAATAATTGAGATTGCAAAGAACAAAAGTAATCTTATTAATTTCAACTACAAAATAATACTATCAACTACAGAACGGAACTCAAAATAAAATAACCATTCATTTTCTTCTATGGCTATTTCATTATTGAAAAAAAAATCTAGATTTATTTAAACTCTACCTACAAGGAAAAATGCTGCAAAATATTTTCCTTATCTGAAACATAAAGGAATCTGAAAGACAACAGTAAAAATAAAATAAAAATCCCAATCACTTAAAAAACTACGAAAAAGAAGTCCTAATTCTCTTATAATATCCGAAGCTGGACTTCAAAAATCTGGAAGCTCCTTAATATTTTCCGATGAAGAAGAAGAAATGGAACTTCTCATACTAGTACTAGGCATAAAAAACAATGGATCGGTATAGTTACAAAATGGCTGATCTGTGAAAAATAAATCTGTCGAATTTGGACTAAGAAAAGGTGCATTACTATCTAAGAAAATTGGAGGGTCACTAAGATTATTATAATTACTAATACCACTATTAATATCATTAATATTAGGTAGATCAAAAATTGTTGGAGGAGGAGGAACATAACAAGAAGCTGATGAATTAACCTGAGCATCTCCTACACTGCAATTACCACTATTTTCATCCGTGACAACCGATGTAGATTCATTGTCATCATTGGCCAATAACTCACATTTCTTATTAATGTTCCTACTATTATTTTGATAAATAATTTCTTTATCAGGTCTGAGGATATCTCCAAGACAGCTTTCGGGGCCAGAAACGGGGTCCTCCTCCTCGGATTTGGGATGTTGAGGTAGAGGAAGAGGTGGATGAGAAGGAGAAGAGTTGTCGTCTTCTCGTGAAAAGCCAGTGAGTTTTTGGACCAATGCCATGAAATCGCGCGGATGAGTGTGGATAACTTTAGGAGGATGTGTGTGGATGATAATGGGATGACGTGGTTGTTGAGGGATGGTGGTTGAGGTGGTGGCCGCGACCCCATTAAATAGGGAGGAAGAAGACGAAGAAGAAGATAACGAATTCGTCGATGATTTCTTGATCAAATGAGAGTTCTTATTGATCTTCAAAGGAGGAGAAATATTGTTGTTATTGCTAATCATGTCTTGATCTGCCTTAATTGCATGATTGTCGTAGAATTGTGCATGGCTCATGGTTAATTCAATTTTGGTTTCCTAAGCTAATTCCAACAACTCCAAAATTGATATATCTCTATCAATATGAGATAAGGTTATGAATGTAATATATGTATGATATAAAGATAGAGATATTGCTTAATTTGTGAATCTCTTTGATTATTGGGAGGTTTAATTTGAGTGGAGTTGATGAGAGGTAAGTGAATTTGTGTGGTGAATATATAGAAGAAACTTGAGTGATGAGCTGTGGGTGAAAGTTTAGGTGTATAGATTAGCGAATTCATCGGCTATGAAAAAGGCAGCACGTTATTTGCGAAAATAAAGCTCTTGTTTCCACGTTAAAATAATGAATAATCAAATTCACCAAGTCCAATTAACTTAACTTTAGGAGCAAATATTAGAGAAATTAGAATATTTTTAATATATAGGGCTTATGGTTTAAAATTTATGTTTTACATTTTATTTTCAGTCAAATGTCTTAGCTGTAATTTTAAAATGTTTCTCTTAAAAGTTTCTCACATCTTTTGATATTTTAAGGAGCAACACGTGATAACACTATCTATTAGTGTAACGACCCGACCGGTCGTTTTGAGTATTATAACCCCGTTTCCCCATTTACTGATTAAATTGGGCTTTACAGTTGTTGTGTAACTTGCCGGGGCAATTGGTTCGGGTCCCGTGAGGTTTTGGAATGAATTGGAATACTTAGTTCCAATGTTTAAAGCTTAAGTTAAAATAGTGGTCAAATGTCGACTTATATGTAAACGACCTCAGAATTTAATTCTAATGATTCCAATAGCTCCGTATGGTGATTTTGGATTTAGCAGCGTGTCCGAAAATTATTTGGAAGTACGTAGTGGAATTTGGCTTGAAATACCGAAAGTTATATTTTTAGGAAGTTTGACCGGGGGTGACTTTCTGATATCGAGGTCGGAATCTGATTCCGGAAATTTGAATAGGTCTGTAATGTGAAATGTGACTTGTATGCAAAATTTAAGGTCAATCGGACGTGATTTGATAGGTTTCAGCGTCGTTTGTAGAATTTGGAAATTTATTAGGCTTGAATCCGTGTGTATTTCGTATTTTTGAGGTTGTTAGGTATGATTTGAGGCCTCGAGTAGGTCCGTGTTATGTAATGGAACTTGTTGGTATATTCGGACGGGGACCCGAGGGTCTCGGGTGAGTTTCGGATGGTTAACGGATTGATTTTTGAATTTGGAAGATTGCTGGAACTGAAGCCTTCTGGTGTAATCGCACCTGCGGAAAAGTGGTCGCAGGTGCGAGCTCGCAAGTGTGAGCAGGGGAGCGCTGAAGCGAGGCGCGCAGGTGCGGAAGGATCTTTGCAGGTGCGGAATCGCACCTGCGCGAGAAGGAATGCAGATGCGGGCATAGGGCTGTGAGGCATAGGTCAGAGGTGCAAGGGAAAATTCTGCACATGCGTGAGCGCAAATGCGACGTTTGCTCACACAAGCGGATGCGAAGGTACGCAAAACTTATCCGCAAATGCGAAAATCGCTGGGGCAGAACCTTAAATTCGAGGGTTCGATATTTTTAACCCATTTTCGGATTTTGGAGCTTGTGTTGGGCGATTTTGGAGAGGAATTTTTTCACACAACTTGGGGTAAGTGTTCTTAACTCCCTTGTGATTATATTCCATGAATTAGTCTTCATTTTTGGTGTAAGATTATTGAATCTTCAAGAGAAATAGAAGGAAATTTCTATAATGTCACAAAATGATTTTTTTTTTCAAGTTTGAATACCGATTTGGAGTCGGATTTGAGTGAAATTAGTATGGTTGAACTTGTAACTGGATGTGTTGTCGTATTTTGTGAGTTTTGTCGGATTTCGAGAGGTGGGCCCCACGGATAATTTTTGGGGCGTAATTTCAGATTTTGTGAAAAATATTAGTATTTTGATATTGAATTAATTCCTATAAATTGTGTGGACTGAATCAAATTAATTGTGGTAGATTTGAGCCATTCGGGGAGTTGATACGCGCATGATGAGATTTCTGGAGCATTGTTTAACTTGCTCGATATTGGATTCGGCTTGTTCGAGGTAAGTAACTCTTCTAATCTTGGAGTTGAGGGTATGAACCCTGAATATATGTATTTTGTGAATTGTTGGGAGGTAACGCACATGCTAGGTGACGGGCGTGTGGGCGTGCACTATAGAAATTATGACATAATTATTTTTGTGGAATTTTATAGTTAAATAATCTTGGCATTTTCCATGCGGTTTTATGTGTTAAAGAAATTGAGCTGAAAAGCATATTAAAAATTATGTTAAGGCTATGTGTCAGTATTATTGGGACCCATAGAGGTCATATTGCTGTGAATTATTGTGTTAAATTGAAAATTCATACTTAGCCATATTCATTTTATTGCATATCATGTCTCAGTTTCTGTTGTTATTTATTGATACAACATATCATCATTTTGGGTAATTTTCATGACATTGTGAGCCCGAGAGACTGGAGAGATTGATGACTGAGTGAGGCCGAGGGCCTGTTTTGTGAGGATATTTATGGGATCGAGCTGTACGCCGCAGCAGGACATGTTGGCTTTATATATATTATTATTGCACGTGAGTTGGCCGTGCAGCACGTGAGTGGGCCGTGCAGATCATTATATTATTATTACACGTGAGTTGGCCGTGCGACACGTGAGTTGGCCGTGCAGATCCTTATATTATTATTGCACGTGAGTTGGCCGTGCGGATCCTTATATTATTATTGCACGTGAGTTGGCCGTACAGATCCCTATATTATTATTGCACGTGAGTTGGCCGTGCAGTACGTGAGTTTTCGTGCAGATCCAGATATTTATATTATGTCACGTGAATTGTCTGTGCTTATAGTGCTTGGGCTGTAAGAACCCCTCATGAGTCTGTACACCCCCAGTGAGTGCAGTCGACTATAAACAGGGATCGGGCTGCACGCCACGGCAGGTATTGTATAGCGCTGAGTGATTGAGTGTGCTGAGCACATTGAGAGAGAATGCGAGACAATGAGATTGAGTACTCTTAGAGTGTGAGTACATGGGTGCAATCTCTGAGATACATTGCATTGACATGCACACATGACATATATGCATAGAGATGTGTTTTCCTTATGCTGTACGATATCACATTATTCATGATTTCTCACACATTTTGATAGATGGGCATAGTGATGCATTTGTTTTACACGGGTTATCCGGAAGGAAAATGAAACATATTGTTTATTATTGAAAAGATTTTTGGAGAAATTTATTCTTTTTCAAACTATTCATATTATTGACAACTTCGGCAAAAGATTTGAGTTTTTACCGATGGATTTGAAAGGAAGAAATATTATTTTTGAAATCATAATTTGGCTGAGCATTTTATTTCTGAGTTATTTCTGGTATTATTTGCTTATTGTTCTTATGAACTGTTGTGGACTATTGGTTTTGGACCCGACCCTAGTGGAAGCTCGTCACTACTTTCAACCTACGGCTAGGTTTGTTACTTACTGAGTACATGGGGTCGGTTGTACTGATACTACACTTCTGCACATTTCGTGCAGATGTTGGCTGCTGTTGTTGATGTGCTCGATGGTTGCAGGATTTGAAGATGTACCTGCGTTCCTGTTGTAGCTGCCTCTTGTTCAGGGTAGCCTTAGATTTATAAAAGCTCTGTTTATGTATTATTCAAACAGACTATGTATTTATTTCATTTCCGCTTTGTATACTCTATTCTTAGAAGCTCATGATTTGTACTACCAGTTCTTGGGTAAAAGTATTGGTTTTAGATATTTTCTTTTAATTAATTACCTCGTTAATTTTATTGGAATCAGATAGTTGGTAATTGGCTTACCTAACGGATTGGGTTAGGTGCCATCACGACTAGTTGGATTTTGGGTCGTGACAAGGTGGTATCAGAGCTCTAGGTTCATAGGTTCCACAAATCATGAGCAAATGTCTAGTAGAGTCTTGCGAATCGGTATGATGACGTCCATACTTATCTTCGAGAGGCTACGGGGCATTTATGATATATACTTCCCATTTTTCTTTCCTTATCGTGTGAGATTGATTCAGCTTGAGTCATAAACTCTTTGAATTCCTTCCACGTATTCGTATGCGCACATGAACGCTCGGTATTATCTGTGCATGCCGGCTTGTGATTCCATAACCGAAGTTCGAGATGAGTATTCTATGTTTTTGGGATGGGCCAGTCTGGAGGACTTGAGGCCAGGTTTAGACCGTAGCTTAAGCTCGGTAGCTTCAGTTGTAACCTGTACAATTGGACTCATATGTCCGGTAATGACCCTGCAGTGGAATTTGTAGCTGGATGAGCGGTGAAATGGCGGTATGATGGGTATGATGTGACCGCGGGATGTGTTAAGACGATTTGAACATAACGAGAAGTGTTTCCTTGAAATGTAAAGAAATGGCCATTGGGTGCTTGATTTTCGTTTTAATATGACGTACAGTCTCGAGTATGAATGTTTTGAAGGATCTTTCATATTGTTAAATTTTGGGGTAAATTAAATTCTCATGTCTGGGTAATGAGTTTGGACTCAGATTGACTAAGTTATTACATAGTAATTGTGACTGCAAAAAAATATAACAAGATGCCAATTTGAGGCTAGAGAGGTGGGTTATCTCCTAGAGAGTAATCTACGTAGGTATGTTCCTTATATGTGAGTGGAGAGTTACTTTTCCGCCAGCAGGGCGTATGTGTGGAGATTTGAATTTGAATTTGAATCTGGCTGAGAAAGTTAATTTGAGTGTCAAGAGAATGATTGCGAGCTTAGCAGATGATTTGGAGTATTTTATGGTTGGCGTTGTATGAGCTTGAGAAGAATTTTTCGTTGAACTGACGGAAGTATTAGGGCAGTTGTAGAGTATGGATATTGTGAGTTATGGAGTGTTTAAATTTATAGCTTTGAGCCAAGTGGGGGAGCCTGCTGCAGATGGCTTAATTTCATGGTTATATATTAAATTTTAGTTTGGGTCTGAGGCATACTTGTGGATTAGTTATGACTTGCAGAGATGGAGTTCGAGAATGACTTGAGTAAAAGAATTTCTGGATACGAGTTACATTGTACTTTATGAGTATGTGAAAATCATGGGATGAGTGAGTTGTTATTTTCAAAATATGTAGTACGCACGGAGTATGAATTTGATTGGGGGTATTAAAGTAGAGTTACTTCTTTGAGTGTTGTTGTGCTAATGGGGCATGTGTCTTTTGACCCATTTGGGCGGTGCAATTAGATTTGAGCAAAGTGGGTGACTCCCGAGAAAATTCTAGTGGGTTTGAAAATTTTATATAGCAATTGAGAATTTCTCCGAACTTGTGTATGGATAAAACCTAAGATTTACACTGGATGGTGCCTGGACTTGCGGAAATTCTGTATGACTATGGATTCTATGTTGTAGTCTAAGGAGGGTGAGGAGAATAATTTCAAATTCACATAAGGTATTTTCAGAGCGAGTGTTAAATTATGATATTTTTGAAGGTGCTTAAGAAGAATACAGTTGCTTATGGGCCGTAGGGCGTTGTGGTTCTATGCTAAGGTTTGTGGGGTGAGTTGTGGTTAAAGATCGTGGTGTTTTAGCAAGGAGAAGTATCAATTTCAAAACAAATTCGGAAGGGACTTGGAGAAATAAGACAACTTGGTAGTAGGTTGGATCAGTATGGTAATGGATATGATCGGTTCTTTGAGTGCTTATGATGTGGGGGTTTTCTACAGGTTCTTTGTGGCAATACACCTGGACTTGGCAACCTACGTGGCTTGGTCGAGTTAGAGAAGTTTAGTTTTAAGGGCTTGATTATGTGTAAATGGATTCCAAAGTATTCTTGATGGTTTCTACCGGTGTGGAGGACGTGTTGTGTATTGTGATTTTCTCCTGGAAAGAAGCAAGAGAAAGGTTTCTAACTAAAATGGTATGTAAATTATTGGTGACTCAAAGTTGATAATAATATTCTTGTGTTTTTCACATTATGGCAAGATAGATGTTATGTGTCGTACGAAAGCTAGATTTTCATGTACAAGGTGGTAGTACAGTCTTGAAGAGAAGGTAACGAATGTTGGACAACATGGACGATTTCAAATAACTAGATGAATACTATTATTACTTGGTATTGTATGAGAAAAAGGGCGGACTTCAGAAGGCGCATTGAATTTTGACTTACGGATGTATAAATTAGTACTACAGTACTCACATAGTTGATAGACTGCTGATATTCAAATTTTGTCAAGTGGCACGGAAGAACTTTTAAAGTATTTCTCGTGGGATGATCGTGTATGAGAGAGGTGTTAGGCATTCGGGCGGTGGAGATGGAATCAAATATGGTGATTCGCGCGTTCTATGGATTTGGAGATTGAGAGTTCCCAAGAGCAGATTGTTTCATGGTTGGGGACTGTGAAGTTGTGGCCGGAGCTAGCCAGGTGATAAAATGTGTTATGATTCAGTCATTATGGATTTTCAGAGGGATTTTTATCTATTTGTGGGTAACCCGAGTTGATTTGGGGGTCCATAGGTAGGCCCAATTAAGATGTGTATTTTACACCGAGTCGGAATGGTTGGCTCCATACTGCTATTATTGAGGGATGTGTCATTTGGTTGATGTTGAACTTATTCGTGTTCTCAAATGATCTGTGAGTTACTCGTTTATGCTATGAGGAGTTGTGATTCATTGGTTATGTGCACAGATGGTGCGGTTCTATTTGAGCTTTATAGCGGAATTTGAGTGTGATGAGTATTTGGGTATTGCATGATCGATAGCGTAATGGTTATGTCCTTTCAGGTTTTGTGTGGTATTTTTGTCATTTGCCTCTCCGTCATTATTAATTTGGAGCAGGGTGGCTCAGAGTATATAACATGAACCTCGTGTTAAAATCAGGTGATGGTTCTACAGTGTATGATGAATTTTCAGTGTTTCGTTGTGGAGGTACTTGTTAATCTGGCGGTGCAGTTATCTCATTTGAGTCATTTTTCATGACTGAGTACATTTGAATTGTTGCGTATTAGTGTGTGGATGGCACGAGTTGTGGCTCTGAGTTATATTGGTGAGGCATGTCTATGGAACAATTGTATTAAGTAATATAAGGTCATTGGACCTGGAATGGGTACTATCCGGTTTAATTTCGGTATATTCGGGAGTATAATATTTAAAGTCGGCTCAGAAAGTGATTACTATTCCGGTTAGGGCGAGAGATCTCCATGACTTGTTGGTCGGATAAGGGGTTACGAGATTCTGCATGTTTCTTTTATCATCAACAATGTACGGAGGTTTTGGGATGAGGTTTGGTTTGATATGAGTTTAATACTAGTATTTGGTTGGTTTTGTAGTAGTCACCGTGATCAGGAATGGTGCTACGAACATACGAGTTGTGTAATATGAAGGTGATTATGTCCGTGGTTATAGTTATGGCTTGATATAACTTGTTCAAACTCATACAATGTGTAAATGTAAGATTCGTGTCTTGAAAGAAATTCTAAAGTTTGAAAATTAAATTCCAAGGTTTATGGGCTAAAGTTAAATCAATGATTTCAGTTGTAATGTATTGTCAAGCCTATATGGAATAATGTGACGTGGGTTCACCCCTGAGTACGTGTGTGGTAAGATAGAACAGTGATTTGATGGCTTGGAAACAACTCTTGGCATGTTCGAGAACGAACGTATGTTTAAGTGGGGGAGAGTGTAACGACCCGGCCTGTCGTTTTGAATATTACAACCCCATTTCCCCATTTACTACTCAAATTGGGCTTTACAGTTGTTG
The DNA here is from genome assembly GCF_000390325.3 of Nicotiana tomentosiformis. Lineage (NCBI taxonomy): Eukaryota > Viridiplantae > Streptophyta > Magnoliopsida > Solanales > Solanaceae > Nicotiana > Nicotiana tomentosiformis. Next base: position 136,555,303 of record NC_090817.1, read on the forward strand.
TGTGACTTGCCGGGGCAATTGGTTCGGGTCCGGTGAGGTTTTGGAATGAATTGGAACACTTAGTTCTAAGGTTTAAAGCTTAAGTTAAAATAGTGACCAGATGTCGATTTATGTGTAAACGACCTCGGAATTTAATTCTGATGATTCCAATAACTCCGTATGGTGATTTTGGACTTGGGAGCGTGTCCAAAAAATTATTTGGAAGTACGTAGTGGAATTTGGCTTAAAATGCCGAAAGTTAAATTTTTGGAAAGTTTGACCGGGGAGTTGAATTTCTGATATCAAGATCGGAATCTGATTCCGGAGATTTGATAGGTATATAATGTGAAATGTGACTTGTGTGCAAAATTTGAGGTCAATCGGACGTGATTTGATAGGTTTCGGCGACGTTTGTAGAATTTAGAAATTTGGAAATTTATTAGGCTTGAATCCGTGTGTAGTTCGTATTTTTGAGGATGTTAGGTATGATTTGAGGCACTGAGTAGGTCCGTGTTATGTTATGGAACTTGTTGGTATGTTCGGACGGGGACCCAAGGGCCTCAGGTGAGTTTCGGATGCTTAACGGATTGATTTTTGAATTTGGAAGACTGCTGGAACTGAAGCCTTCTGGTGTAATCGCACTTGCGGAAAAGTGGTCGCAGGTGCGAGCTCGCAAAGTGAGAGCAGGGGAGCGCTGAAGCAAGGCGCGCAGGTGCGGAATCGCACCTGCACGAGAAGGAGCGCAAATGCGGGCAGAGGGCAGTGAGGCATTGGTCGCAGGTGCGAGGGAAAATTCCGCACCTGCATGAGCACAAATGCAATGTTTGCTCGCACAAGCGGATGCGCAGGTGCGCAAAACTTGTCCGCAAATGTGGAAATCGTTGGGACAGAAACTTAAATTCGAGGGTTCGACATTTTTCACCCATTTTCGGATTTTGGAGCTCGTGTTGGGCAATTTTGGAGAGGAAACCTTCCACACAACTTGGGGTATGTGTTCTTAACTCTCTTGTGATTATATTCCATGAATTAGTCTTCATTTTTAGTGTAAGATTATTGAATCTTCAAGAGAAATAGAAGGAAATTTTTATAATGTCACAATTTTTTTTTTCAAGTTTGAATACCGATTTGGAGTCGGATTTGAGTAAAATTAGTATGGTTGAACTTGTAATTGGATGGGTTGTCGTATTTTGTGAGTTTTGTCGGATTTCGAGACGTGAGCCCTACGGGTGATTTTTGGGGCGTAATTTCAGATTTTGTGGAAAGTATTAGCATTTTGATATGGTAGATTCGAATTAATTGTGGTAGATTCGAGCCGTTCGGGAGTTGATACGCGCATAATGGGATTTCTGGAGCATTGTTTAGCTTGCTCGACATTGGATTCGGCTTGTTCGAGGTAAGTAACTCTTCTAATCTTGGAGTTGAGGGTATGAATCCTAAATATATGTATTTTGTGAATTGTTGGGAGGTAACGCACGTGCTAGGTGACGGGCGTGTGAGCGTGCACTATAGAAATTGTGACATAATTATTTTTGTGGAATTTTATAGTTAAATAATCTTGGCATTTTTCATGCGGTTTTATGTGTTAAAGAAATTGAGCTGAAAAGCATATTAAAAATCATGTTGAGGTTATGTGCCAATATTATTGGGACTCACAGAGGTTATATTGCTGTGAATTTTTGTGTTAAATTGACAATTCATACTCAGTCATATTCATTTCATTGCATATTATATCTCAATCTCTGTTATTATTTATTGATACAACATATCATCATTTTGGGTTATTTTCATGACATTGTGAGCTCGAGAGACTGGAGAGATTGATGACTAAGTGAGGCCGAGGGCTTGATTTGTGAGGATATTTATGGGATCGGGATGTACGCCGCAACAGGCCATGTTGGCTTTATATATATTATTATTGCACGTGAGTTAGCCGTGCAGCACGTGAGTGGGCCGTACGGATCTTTATATTATTATTGCACGTGAGTTGGTCGTGCAGCACGTGAGTTGGCCGTGTGGATCCTTATATTATTATTGTACATGAGTTGGCCGTGCGGATCCTTATATTATTATTGCTCGTGAGTTGACCGTGCAGATCCTTATATTATTATTGCACGTGAGTTAGCCGTGCAATACATGAGTTGGCCGTGCGGATCCAGATATTTATATTATGGCACGTGAGTTGTTCGTACAGCACGTGAGTTGTCCGTGCTTATAGCGCTTGGACTGTAGGAGCCCCTCATGAGTGTGTACACCCCCAGTGAGCGCAGTCGACTATAAATAGGGATCGGGCTGCACGCCGCAGCAGGTATTGTATAGCGCTGAGTGATTGAGTGTGCTGAGCACAGTGAGAGAGAATGCGAGATAATGAGATTGAGTACTCTGAGTGTGTGAGTATATGAGTGCAATATCTAAGATACATTGCATTGACATGCACACATGACATATGTGCATAGAGATGTGTTTTTCTCATGCTGTACGGTATCACATTATTTATGTTTTCTCACACATTTTGACAGATGGGCATAGTGATGCATTTGTTTTACACGGGTTATCAGGAAAGAAAATGAAACATATTGTTTATTATTGAAAAGATTTTTGGAGATTTTTTTTCTTCAAACTATTCATATTATTGGCAACTTAGGCAAAAGATTTGAGTTTTTACTGATGGATTTGAAAGGAAGAACTATTATTTTTAAAATCATGATTTGGCTGAGCATTTTATCTCTGATGTTACTTCTGGTATTATTTGCTTATTCTTATTATGGACTGTTGTGGACTATTGGTTTTGGACCTGACCCTGGTGGAAGCTCGTCCCTACTTTCAACCTACAGCTAGGTTTGTTACTTACTCGGTACATGGGGTCGGTTGTACTGATACTACACTTCTGCGCATTTCGTGCAGATGTTAGCTGTTGTTGTTGATGTGCTCGATGGTTGCGGGATTTGAAGATGTACTTGCGTTCCTGTTGTAGCTGCCTCTTGTTCAGGGTAGCCTTAGATTTATAAAAGCTCTGTTTATGTATTATTCAACCAGACTATGTATTTATTTCATTTTCGCTTTGTATACTCTATTCTTAGAAGCTCATGATTTGTACTACCAGTTCTTGGGGAAAAGTATTGGCTTTAGGTATTTTCTTTTAATTAATTGCCTCGTTAATTTAATTGGAATCAGATAGTTGGTAATTGGTTTACCTAATGGGTTGGGTTAGGTGACATCACGACTAGTTGAATTTTGGGTCGTGATAATTAGCAATATTAAAAATAAAATAAAAAGAGATTTATTTATATCTTAAACATATTTTCAAAATTTAGATGTGATTTTAAAACAGAGATTTATCCACAAATTAAGGCATTAGTTTCTACTTTGTTAAAAAGCTAGTGCAAAAGAATAGGGTTTTCAAACCCTCTCTCTTCCAACTCCCTCCCTCTCTAACACTCTTCTCTCTCTTAATCTTTATTTATAGTGTAATCAACTCTCTTTATAATACTCTTATTTGTTCTAATAATTTTTTGTTGTTATAGTGAAATACTGTATATAGAACATATATTATAACATAATATGAAAAATTGATTCCGAATAAAATTTGACCGTTATAGTGAATTATTTTATTATTGTAAAGAATGACTGTTATATAGAGGTTTAGCCGTAATATCCAAATGAGTCTCTTTTTTTTCCGTGTAACATTAATCTTTTGGTTAAGACTAACAATTTAGACATGAAGAAGGCAAGTTCGATTCTCCACGCGCTTTCTCTTTTTCTCATGAGCAACTGGTAATTCGAAAAGATACATCTAATATAATGTATATTAGTATATATCTTATGTATTCATATATAATATCATCATTATATCAATTACATAATTAAATATGCAATATTCTAGAATTATTCCTTAAATATAATGGAGTTATTCTATAATAAAATTATTTCATTATACCTTTTATATAATTCAATATTGCTAATCTATATCTATACTATATTAAAGTACGAACGCCCTTAACGAAATGTCGTTCGTCATTTTTATCCTTTAAAAATTAATTTCACACTAGACAAAATAGTCAACAATAATAACAACAACAACAACATACCCAGTATTATCCCACACCATGCGGTTTGGGGAGAGTAGTGTGTACGCAGACCTTACCTTACCTTGTGAGGATAGAGAGACTATTTTCAATAGACTCTAGACAAAATAGTCATTTAATTATTTTTTTTAATATTTAGATCTTTGAAATAAACTAAAAAATTAGTTATTAAAATCTTTCCTTATTTGAATAATGTAAAGATTACTAATATTTAGGACTTCAAAGTCCAATAAAATTTAGCTTATATAATTATAGTATCTTCGATACTAAATGTTTTATTTGTCAAACAAATTATTAGTATTAAATAACGTGAATGAAACAGTGGAGGTGCTAATTTCTTGATAGCATAAATTAATTGCTAATTGAGGTCAAAATACGTACAATACAGAAATATAGATAGTTAAATGTAACGGTATCAATTAATGATGAATAATTTTTGCAATGGCGAATTTCATATTTCTATATTATATGTGAACTATCTTTCACTTAAATAATATTTTTTTGTTCATATTTTTACATAATATTTTAAAACTACAGTCAATAATTAGAATAAATAACTAAAAAATATTTGTGAATTTAAAGAGAGAGAGAGAGAAATAATTGATAAGAGTCAATAACACTAATAATTATGCAAACATAAAAAGCTAAAATAAAATGTCAAATTGATTTTTTTATCCTTAAAAAATAAAATTCTATTAAATAATAAATTATTATTAAATTTAAATATTCAACACCTGAAATGAGATAATACTAAAAATAAATTATTTCCTTTGATATAAAGATAAATAATTAAGTTTTTATATTAACTAATAGCAAGAAAATTCAATTCAATTCAATTCTTTTTCAAATTAATTATATACAAAGTTTTATTTTTTCAAGTTGACAAAACTCCTTACATACATAAATTAAAAAGAATGCTGGTGAAGAAATTTGTTTTTATAAAATCGATTATAGTATAGTATTAAAAGTCGAATTGGCTAATTAAGTGCAAACTTGAAGCTATATCTTAGTATAAGATAAAATGTGAATGAGTTGTCATTTTGTTTTTTTGATTTCACTCTAACAAATAACAACTCCTATATTTTTTTATATTAATTTATTTGTTGTAAAATAATATTACATTAACATTAGTCATTTTTGACTTTACGCTTGTGAGTTATAAATTTTTCCACAGGACCCGCAGGGCCAACCGTAATTCTAAAATTTCTAAAAGACAATTTTCCAATTTGTGTTACCTCACAAAATTTATATAAGAGTGATCAAACTATTTGTGTTACTTATTTATTTTAGTCTTAGGTCACAAAAATAACAATAATATTCATGAAATATTTCTACAAAACTTCTTGAAAAATCACAGTAAAACATCCAAGGATTTATGTGACGCATAATTTCTTGCTTAATTGTACTAGCTATATAAGATTAACTTACGTTATTTCAGGAACTTATATTTTTTTACTTTTTATTTCATGACTCAAATATATTACTATTTAATAATATTTAAATAATTTTTAGAATTATGTACTTATTGATACAGGGTGCACTAGAGACAATCTTTGTACCCTTTACTCAAATATTCCTTTTATAGCATTTACTTTATTAATTTTGGTTAATAGGATATTTATTTGTTCATAAGGCTAAAGTATTACAATAGTGCTAAAGTTGCTAGCTACATCATCAGTACCATTATTAGGGATAATATAGTAGAACCGAATTTTTTCTTTGAATAGGCTAGCTAAATAGGATATATAAATATTTGTTATTATTTTAGAATATTTTCTAAAATTATGTACTCATAAATATAGGAACCCTAAAACTAGTTAAATATAAAACATGCCAGAGTTATTTCATTATTATAACTTTTATATCATTAAATATTATTAATTAAAATATACCAGATTCGGTGGAGTCAAATTTGTATTAAGAAAGAAAATAACAATAGATGGGAATTGGGTGAAATATGGGCGAATAATAGGAATGAGTGAGAAAAAAGGGGGCTTTTGCATCTATACTCGGTTTTGGGGTCACAATTGAACCTATACTCACTTTGCAAAAACGTTTGCAAGCGTACCCACTTTACGATCAACTTCAGACTTATCGGGTCTAAAGTTTAAAAAAATTAGTCTGAAGTGAAAAAATTACACTTCAAATATATTTAAGGCCAAATAGATCTGAAGTGCAACCAATAGTTTCATGCATTTAATACTAATAGGTCTGAAGTGAAAAATTACACTTCAGATACACTTAAGGCCAATAAGTATGAAGTGAAAAATTGCACTTCAGATGTACTTAAGGCCAAAAAGTCTAAAGTGCAACAAACGTTTTCATTTTCTTAAGGCCAATAAGTCTGAAGTGAAAATTTGCACTTCAGATGCACTTAAGGCCAAAAGGTCTGAAGTGCAACAAACGTTTTACTACACTTAAGGCCAATAAGTCTGAAGTAAAAAATTGTACTTCAGATGCACTTAAGGCCAAAAGGTCTGAAGTGCAACAAACGTTTTTGCTACACTTAATGCCAATAAGTCTGAAGTGAAAAATTGTACTTCAAATACACTTAAGGCCAGAAGGTCTGAAGTACAACAAACGTTTTGCAACACTTAAGGCCAATAAGTCTGAAGTGAAAATTTGCACTTCAGATGCACTTAAGGCCAAAAAGTTTGAAGTGCAACAAATATTTTGCTACACTTAAGGCCAATAAGTCTGAAGTAAAAAATTGAACTTCAGATGCACTTAAGGCCAAAATGTCTGAAGTGCAACTAACGTTTTTATGCACTTAAGGCCAAATATGCCTGAAGTGAAAATTGTCCGGAAACAAAAATTTGTTCTTCGAATTATAACAATCCAATATACGATTTAATACCTAAATCTACTCCAAATGAGCTCAAATTTGAAACATAACCTCCAAATATCATCAGGAACATACCCCAATCATTGATTTATAAAAACAACAATCAATCTAATGAACCCATTTTGCAATTAAGAAAAAAAAAACCCTAAGCAATAGTAAAAAATAAAGCGCCATAACTGTTCACCATCGTAAAACATCATAAACTACATTAAAATATGTTCACAACCACCATATAAAATCATTGTCACCCGAAGAAGAAGAAGAAGAATAATAAGAAAAAAACGAAGAAGGAGAAGGGGCGGAGAAAGATGCTTGAAGTTGTTTAAAAAATGGGTACAAAATAAAATATTTTTAAAAAGTGAGTATAGATTAAATGGAGGCGACCAAATAGGGTGCCCGTGCAATTCTTACAGAAAAGAGCAAGGAGTGAAATATGGGCGAAAAAATAGGAATGGAACCTATTTGGGAATTTTCTTATATCTTGCGCAATTATGCTTTTTCCATATTAAAAAGTCTTAACCAGTATGTCCGTCAGTATAACTACAGCCTAACTAATTTTTGGGCTATTTTGGCCGATTTGCCCTCTTTGTTGGTGAAAGTGCACATGGACCCAATTTTGGGGTCATTACTTAACTTGTACCCTAAGTTTATTTATTTATTTATTTATTTATTTATTTTGTGCAATTTTACCCACTATGGTCACGACTTTAGACATCCGTAACTGAAGTATCATAATTCGCATATGAAATTACAAATTTTGGCAGAAGTTGGAAAGCCACATCTTATGTTGTGACTACACGAATACGTCTCAACTCTTAAGTGCATGCAAAAAATTAGTTGCACTTCATACACATATATCTTAAGTGCATCTTAAGTGTAACCTTTGCATTGAAGACGTTTTAGTATGTGTAAAAATTACACTTAAGATACATTTAAGATATTTTAATATGAAATGCAACCAATTATTTGCATGTACTTAAGACGCTTTAATCTGAAATGAAAATTGACTAGAAACAGAAATTTCTTCTTCGAATTTTAACAATCCAACACATAATTCAACGCCCAAGTCTACTCTAAAAATGAGCTCAAATTTGAAACATAACTTCCAAATACATAAAGAACAAACTCCAATCATTAATATGTCAAAACAACAACAAACACTACAAGAAATTGGATTATTAGTGGCAACATATAGCAGCGACCCTATAGGTTGCTACAATAGCTATATTATTAGCAGCGACATCTAAAGTCGTTGCGGAAGGATAATTTTAAGCAGCGACTTATTTTAGGTCGCCTCTAATATGGCTGAAATTTTCAGTCCCACTAAAAATAAAATTTTGGCTCCATAATATATGTGGCGACTATGGCGTAGTTACCGCTAAAACTCTCTTGCAGCGACTGGGTCGCTCATATTACTTCAAAATAAAAATAAGCTAATTAATTAAAACTTGTCTAAGTACATAACCCACAAAGTTGTGAGTGAAAGAACGGAGAACTCTGTCTAGAATATTGACGCTCTCTCTACAAATCGATCAGGTCTTCATCTTAAATTTTATCCAAATCAAAACCCCTCAAATCAAAATGTGAATCTCATTTGTCAGGTATGTTCAAATCCCTAATATTTTTATTTTTTTGGGAAAGAAATTGATAATCGATCGATTTCGTGCAATGGAGGAAGAATCAAAGAAACGATTTCAGTTCCTAGTCGATTTCGTGCATTATTTCCTTCTTATTTGTTACTATCTCATATCTAACTAAAATCCCATAAATATTTATATAAGATATATTTATATTTGGGTATTTTTGTATAATGATTCTGTAAGACGAAAGTTTCAACATGCAGTTAGGGATAATTATTTTTTTAGCAATTTCACTTTTGTATTCTCATATTTCATCTCGAATTTCTCTGAGCCATTTGATAATCTACAGGAATACCAAAACAATCATACAATCCTAGGAAGAGAAAATCACATTATTGCGATATCAAAGTCAAGATCTAACTGGTGGGACATAACTGAAAGAACCTACGAAGCTCATATAATAATTCAAACTGAATAGAATGTAGACATGTAAAACGTCTCTCAAGAAGAAGATTTTAACATACCCAGAAAAAGAGATAACTGAGATTCTGTCAAGACCGAGAATCGACAATAACAACACCAAATATGCTTCAAATGATTCTCTGTTAGGTAATTTTGGACTTAGGAGCGTGCCCGGAATGTGATTTGAAAGTTCGTAGTGAAATTAGGCTTGAATTGGCGGAAGTTGGAAATTTGGCGATTTCGGTCGGCAGTGAAAAATTTGATATCGGGGTGGGAATGGATTTTCGGAAATTGGAGTAGGTTCGTGGTGTCATTTGTAGCGTGTGCGTAAAATTTGAGGTCATTCGAACATGGTTTGGTAGGTTTCGATGTCGTTGAGTGATGTAATTTGGTGTTTTCATGGTGTGTTGAGTGATTCGACGGCTTGACTAAGTTTGTATGTTGATATATGACTTGTTGGTATGGTTGGTTAAGGTCCCGAGGGGCTCGGGGTGATTCCCGGTGGTTAACGGATTGTTTGAAGTTGGAAAAATCAGCTGAAGCTGCTGCTACTGGTAATGCCGCACCTGCGGAGGGGGAGCCGCAGGTGCGAGGGCGCAGAAGCGCATGGATAAGTCGCGGGTGCGTGCAAGCTAAGGTGGTCTGGAAGCGCAGGTGAGAGAAAGCCATCGCATCTGTGAGCCCGCAGGTGTGAGACTTGGGGCGCATATGCGGAAGGGAGGAAAATGACTGGCTTCGCGGATGCGGAGAATTTTGCGCAGGTGCACAAGCGCATGTGCTAAAGGTTGGCCGCAGATGCGGAACCTGGGGTCTTGAGTGAGTTCCGCACCTGCGATGGAAATTCCGCAGGTGCGACATCATAGAAGTGGATATTGGACCGCACGTGCGGTTTTGCTGGACATGAAGTATAAAAAGAGGACTTCGGGATTTTTGCTCATTTCCACCATTTTCAATTTGGACTTTGGAGCTTTTGAGGGGATTTGCGAAGGGGATTCAAGGTTATTCACTGAGGTAAGTTACTTGAGCTCTATTATCATTATCTATGGTGTTTTTCCGTTGATTTCTTACCTAATTAGTAGGATTTTTGAAGTGAAATAAAGGGTTAGGGCTTGGGATTTTGGAGAGTTTAATTTAAGTATTTGAGGGACCAAATGATGTCGGATTTTGATAAATTTCATATGTATGGACTGGTGAATGAATGGGCTTTCGGGTTTTGTGACTTTTGTCGAATTTGGAGAAGTGGGCTTGGAGGCCGGGTTTGAGTGAATTTCGGGATTTGGACTATAAATTGGTATTTTTCTTGTGGTATTCATTGCTTTAGCTCATATTGATCATATTTTATTGCTCGTTGCTAGATTCGGGTCTTTAAGAGGCCGGTTCGAGAGGACAAGGCATTTCAGAGTAGGAGTTCTACGTGGTTGAGGTAAGTAACCGTTTTAAATCTGGTCCTAAGGGTATGAAACCCTGGATTTTGTGCCATGTGATTATTTTGGAGGTGAAGCACATGCTAGGTGACGGACGTGTGGGCGTGCACCGAGGGGATTGTGACTTGGTCCGTCCCGTAGAAACTGTAAAGTTGAATAACTTGTTGATAGCTCTGTGCTCTCTATGTGTTGTAGAAATTTGACTAGAAACCATGTTTAGGCTTTATGTTGGTACTGTTGGGACCCACATAGGTCGTGTACATGTTGAACTATCTGCTTAATTGTTGTTTGCACTCAGTCACAATTTACTTGTTATTTTATCTCAATATCTATTGTTCATTATTGAGGCATCATATTATTGTTGTTTGGGCTGTTATTTCTGAGTGCCCGAGAGACTGGAGAGATTTATGACTGAGCAAGGCCGAGGGCCTGAATGTGAGATATATTATTATAGCACGTGAGTTGTACGTGCATCACGTGAGTTGTCCGTGTAGCACGTGAGTTATCCGTGCGGATCCATATGTTTATACTATGGTACGTGAGTTGTCCGTGCAGCACGTGAGTTGTCCGTGCGGATCCAGATATGATATTATAGCACATGAGTTGTCCTTGCAGCACGTGAGTTATCCGTGCTTATAGCGCTTGGGTTGTAGGAGCCCCTCATGAGTCTCAATAACCCCAGTGAGCGCGGGTACCCATTGAGTGTGAGTGCTGAAGGCTGAGAGCCGAGTGGTTGAGTTTTATATGACGAGTAGAGTGACTGTTGCCCTGAGAGGTTGTACTTGCTTTTCATTTGTTGTTGCACTTAGTTGCTATCTGTCATTGTTGTGAAATTCTCTGAAAGATATTATATCCGGATTACATGAACTTGAACTGTACAAAATTGATTTGACTTAAACTGCTGGATCTGAAAACATGTCTATTTTCTGTTGGAATTATTGAAAATGGACTATAACTGTGTAGCTCGCCATTTTCTTCAGTTCCTTAGTTATTATTGTTACTTGCTGAGTTGGTTGTACTCATGCTACACCCTGCACTTCATGTGTAGATCCAGGTGTGTTTGATCATGGAGGTCGTTGAGTTTGGGTGCGATCGAGTACCGGAGACTACGAGGTAGCAGCCGGCGTCCGCAGGACCTTGTCTCTTCTTCTATATTTCTTTCTGTCTTGTATTGATACTTAGACACTGGTTGCATTAGTTTGTTTGTCTAGATGCTCATGACTTAGTAACACCCCGATGTTTGGGGCTAGTTTTCGCATTTTGATTCTATATTGAGTTCAACTTTGATTTTTATGAAACATTTCTGATATGAAAAAGTTTTAAACTACCTTTTCCATTGAATTACTTGAATATTTTGGGAACGTCGGCTTGCCTAGTACCATCGATAGGCTCCATCATGACATGTTAGATTTTGGGGCGTGACAAATTAGTATCAGAGCTCTAGGTTACATAGGTCTCACGAGTCATGAGCAGGTTTAGTAAAGTCTTGCGGATCGGTATAGAGGCGTTTATACTTATCTTTGAGAGGCTACAGAACCTTAGGAAAATCTTACTTTCTTGTATTCTATCGTGCAAAATTGATTCAGCTTGAAACATAACTCTTTGAATTCCTTCCACGCATTTCGTATGCGCATATGAGCACTCAGTATCAAATGTGCATCACCGGCTTGTGATTCTATGAACGAGGTTCAAGATATGTATTCTGTGTTTTGGTGATGGTCCAGTCTGGAGGACTTGGGGCCAGGTTTAGACCGTAACTTAGGCTCGGTAGCTTAAGTTGTAACCTGTATATTGGGACTCATATGTCCGGTAATGTCCCTACGAGTGAAATTTATGGCTCGATGAGCGGTGGAATGGTTTTCTGATGAGTATGATGTAACTGTGGGATGTGTTAAGACGATTTGAATGTGATGAGAAGTGCTTCCTTCAAATGTAAAGGAAGGCCATTGGGTGCTTTATTTTTGTTTTGATGTGACGTACAATCTCGAGTGTGAATGTATTAAAGGATCTTTCACGTTGTTAAATTGTGAGGCAAATTAAATTCTCATGTCTTGTCAATGAGTTTGGACTCAAGAAGAGTAAGTGATTGTGTAGTAATTGTGGTTGCGAATGGGCATTTCTAATGTTGATGGCTCGAGAAAGATGATCTTCGAAGAGGCTTAGAGTCGGTAACATTTTATTGGTTCAGGTGCGACATAGATGCATTTTGATTTGATGCAACAGTTGGGCAGAAAAATATGAGGGAAGACATGATGGGAAATGTTTCGCGGTGGTTAAAGTACTAGCATGTCAAGTAGGAGAAGTAGAGGTTGAGAAGTTGCTTAAAGGAGATGATTTAACCGAAGTAAGAGTGGCAGATTAGCATATGGATTCTGTGGTAGGGTAGTCGCGTGCCTTGAGAAAGTGTAGAACGGTTTGGAATCGTGATAGAATGTGATTTAGCCTACAAACTTTATTTGGAGTGATGGTTACTGTACAGAGAAAGATTGAATATGGCAAAAAGGAGTTTGTTTGAAATGAAGATGGATGTGAAGATCTGATTATCATTTTAGGCGTAATATGACTTGAGTTCGGAAAGTATAGTTGAACTTTCAGTTGATGTCAATAGGTAAAGTGCAGACTTATACAAATGGTGGGTGAGCATGAGCTCAGGAGAATTTACTGATTATGTAGTTGTTGCACCTAGTGCAGCGTCGTTGGAAGATGTCGGTAAGGAATTCCACAGGTGGGTTATCTCCTGTGAGCAGTTAGCGGTGGTGTGATGTTGATGAAGCTTCTGCGGGGAATATTACTTGCTAACCGGTAAGAGGTCGAGTGTGTGATTGTGGCTGGTAATTCAGATTGTTCATGGAAAGCTTAACAAAAGACTTCAAAAAGTCTGGCAGGTTAACAGTGCAAGATTTTGGTAACTGAGAAAGAGAAATCCTTGTGGGTTCTGATTTTATATAATGGCAGCTTAAGGTTAAGTGGGGGAGCCTGCTATGGATAATTTGATTTCATGGTTATGTGTTAAATTTTAGTTTTGGTACAACGCATACTTGTGGCTTAATTATGACTTACAGAGGTGGAAATTGAGGATAACTCGGGTAAGTAAATTCCTGAATGCAGGTTATACTGCACTTTATGAGTATATAAAAATCATGGGATGAGTGAATTGTTAATTGTGAATGATATAGTGCGCACGAAGTGTGAATTTGATAGGTGATATTAAAGTAGAGTTACTTCTTTGAGTGTTGTTGTGCTAATGGGGCACATGTTTGTTGGCCATTTGGGCGGTGTAATTTGGATCGAGCAAAGTGGGTGACTCTCGAGAGAATTCCAATAGGTCCGAGGTTTACATATAGCAATTGAGAATTCCTCCGGACTTGTGTATGGATAAATCTGAGATTTGCATTTGATGGTGCCTGGACTTGCGGAAATTCTGTATGACTATGGATTCTACATTTTAGTATAAGGAAGGTAAAAAGAACAATTTCAAATTCACATAAGGTATTCTCAGAGTGAGGGTTACAGTTGTGGTATTTTTGAAGGTGCTTAAGAAGAATATAATTGCTTATGGGTCGTAGGGCATTGTGGTTCTATGCTAGGTTTGTGGGGTGAGCTGTGGCTAAAGATAGTGGCGATTTATCAAGGAGAAGTATCAATCTGAAGACAAATTCGGAAGAAACTCGGAGAAAATAAGACAACTGGGTAGTATGTTGGATCAGTATGGTAATGAATATGATCGGTTCTGTGGGTGCTTATAATATGGGGGGGGGGGTTTCCACAGGTGCTTTGTGGCAATACACCTGGGTTTGGCAATCTGCGTGGCTTGGTTGAGCTAGAGAGATTCAACTCTGATGACTTGATTATGTGCAAATGGATTCCAAAGCATTCTCGAGGATTTCTACCACGGTTTGGGATGGGAATTTTCCAACCGGCCTGAGGAGCATGTGGAGTATTGTGATTTTCTACCGGATGGGATCAAATGGAAGGCTTTTGGCTGATCAGATATTTATTTTACTTGTAACTCAGAATGATTATGAGGTTCTCGTATTTTTCATATGATGGCATGATAGATGTGGTGTGTGGTGTGGGATTAAGGTTGGCGTGTGCAAGGTCACGGTTTAGCTTTGAAAGGGAGGTCATAAATTCTTAGAGGGGATGAACAATTTTCGATGTTTAGATGAATGCTATCACTATTTGGTATTGCGTGAGTAGAGGATACATTTCAAAAGGTGCACTATGCTTTGAATTATGGATATGTCATAGGTATTGCGGCATTTTCCTGGTTGATCGACTGCTGATTTTAAGACGTTGCTATGTGGCACAAAAGAATGGGAGAAATATTCCTCGTGGGATGATCGTGTATAAGAGATGTGTTAGACATTCTGGCGGTGGAGATGGAATCAGAAATGGTGATTCGTGTGTTTTATGGATTTGGAGCAAATTGTTTCATGGTTGCGGATTGTGAAGTCGTGGATGAAGCTAGCCAGATAAGGGTATGTATTACAACTCCGTCGTTGTGAATTTTTGGAGGGTTATTTATCTACTGTGGGTGACCCGAGTTGATTTAGGGGTCCATTGGTAGGCCCAATTAGAAGGTGTATTATACACCAAGTCGGATTGGTTGGCTCCATACTACTATTGTCAAAGAATGTGACATTCGGTTGATATTGAGCTTATTCGTGTTCTAAAATGATCAATGAGTTACTCCTTTATGCTATGAGGAGTTGTGATTCATTGGTTATGTGCACACATGGTGCAGTTCTATTGGGGGCCATATGGCAGAATTTGAGCGAGATGAGTATTTGGGTATTGCATGATTGATTGCATATTGGCTATGTTCTTTAAGGTTTTGTGTGGCATTGTGTCATTTGCCTCTCTGTGGTTATTGATTTTTAGCAGGGTGGCTCGAGGTATATAATATGGACCAGCGTTTGGATGGGGTCACGCGTTACAACATAGTTATGTTAAGGTGTGAACCTTGTGTTAGAATCGTGTGATGGTTCTATGGTGTGTGATGTATTTTCAACATTTCGTTATGGCAATACTTGTTAATCTTGCGGGGCAGTTCTATCATTTGAGTCATTTTCCATGACTGAGTACATTTGAATTATTGCGTATTAGCGCACTGATGGCACGATTTGTGGCTCTGAGTCATATTGGTGTGGCATGTCTGTGGGATAGTTGTGTTTAATAATATAAGGTCATTGGACCCAGAATGGGTACTGTTAGGTTTGGTTCCAGTATATTTGGGAAGATGACGTTGAAAGTCGGCTTAGGAGAGGATTGTGGTTCTGGTTGGGGCGAGAAAGCTCCATGGCTAGTTGATTTAATGAACGGTTATGAGCTTTGATTATTTCATTCATCTTTAGCAGTGTACGAAGGTTTGGAATGAGGTCTTGTTGAATGCGGGGTTTTATACTGGTACTTGGTTGGTTTTGAGTAGTTATTGTGATAAGAAATGGTGTTACGAGTATGCGAGTTGTGTAGTATATTATGTGATTGTATCTTTGATTATGGTTATGGTTGAGGACAGCTTGTTCAGGCTTATACAGTATGTAGATGTGAGATTCGGGTCTTGAAAAGAATTCTGGATGTTAGAAATTTGGCTCCAAGGTTTTTGGGCTAAGGCTAAATTAATGATTTTCAGTTATGTTGTATGGTGAGGCCTAAATAGAATAGGGTAACGTGATATCACCCCCGAGTATGTGCGTGGTAAGGTGGAATAGAGATTTGAAGGTTAAGAACAACTCTTGGCACGTTCGAGGACGAACGTATGTTTAAGTGGAGGAGAATGTAACGACCCGACCGGTCGTTTTGAGTATCACAACCCCGTTCCCCCATTTACTGCTCAATTCATGCTTTACCGTTGATTTATGACTTATCGAGTTAGTTGGTTTGGGTCCGGAGGGAATTCGGAGTGAACTGAGACACTTAGTCTCTAAAAGTGGAAGCTTAAGTTGGAAAAGTCAACTGGATATTGACTTATGTGTAAATGATCTCGGATTTGAATTTTGATGGTTCTGTTAGCTCCGTTAGGTAATTTTGGACTTAAGAGCGCATCCGGAATGTGATTTGGAGGTCCGTAGTGGAATTAGGCTTGAATTGGCGAAAGTTGAAAATTTGGCGATTTCGGTCGGCAGTGGAAAATTTGATATCGGGGTAGGAATGGACTTTCGAAAACTGGAGTAGGTTCGTGGTGTCATTTGTAGCGTGTGTGTAAAATTTGAGGTCATTCGGACGTGGTTTGGTAGGTTTCGGCGTCGTTTGTGAAATTCAGAAGTTAGAAGTTCTTAGGCTTGAATCCGAGGGTAATTTGGTGTTTTGATGTTGTGTTGAGTGATTTGAAGAGTCGAATAACTTTGTATGTTGATATATGACTTTTTGATATGTTCGGTAGAAGTCCCGAGGGGCTCAGGGTGATTCCGGGTGGTTAACGGATTGGTTGAAGTTGGAAAAATGCAGTTGAAGCTGCTGCTACTGGTATTGCCGCACCTGCGGAGGGGAAGCCACAGGTGCGAGGGCGCATAAGCACTTGGATAAGTCGCAGGTGCGTGCAAGGCTAAGGTGGGCTGGAAGCGCAGGTGCGAGAAAGCCATCGCATCTGCGAGCCCGCAGGTGTGAGACCTGGGGCGGAGATGCGGAAGGGAGGAAAATGACTGGCTTCACGGATGCGGAGAATTTTGCGCATTTGCACAAGCGCAGGTGCGAAAGGTTGGCCGTAGATGCGGAACCTGGGGTCTTGAGTGATTTCCGCACCTGCGATGGAAATTCCGCAGGTGCGGCATCGCAGAAGCGAATATTGGACCGCATGTGCGGTTTTGCTGGGCAGAAAGTATAAAAAGAGGACTTCGGGATTTTTGCTCATTTGCACCATTTTCAATTCGTACTTTGGAGTTTTTGAGGGGAGTTTCGAAGGGGATTCAAGGTTATTCACTGAGGTAAGTTGCTTGAGCTCTATTATCATTAGCTATGGTATTTTTCCGTTGATTTCTCACCTAATTAGTAGGATTTTTGAAGTGAAATAAGGGGTTAGGGCTTGAGATTTTGGAGAGTTTAATTTAAGGATTTGAGGTACCAAATGATGTCGGATTTTGATAACTTTCATATGTATGAACTCGTGAATGAATGCGCTTTCGGGTTTTGTGACTTTTGTCAGATTTCGAGAAGTGGGTTCGGGGGCCGGGTTTGAGTGAATTTCGGGATTTGGCCTATAAATTGGTATTTTCCTTGTGGGATTCATTCCTTTAGATCATATTGATCGTATTTTATTGCTCGTTGCTAGATTCGGGTCATTTGAAGGCCGGTTCGAGAGGAAAGGGCATTTCGGAGTAGGAGTTCTACGCGGTTGAGTTAAGTAACAATTTTAAATCTGGTCCTGAGGGTATGAAACCCCAGATTTTATGTCATGTGATTATTTTGAAGGTGACGCACATGCTAGGTGACGGGCGTGTGGGCGTGCACCGTGGGGATTGTGACTTGGTCCGTCCCGTAAAAATTATAAAGTTGAATAACTTGTTGATAGCTACGTGCTCTCTATGTGTTGTAGAAATTTGACTAGAAATCATGTTTAGGATATATGTTGGTACTGTTGGGACCCACAACGTTCGTGTACATGTTGAAATTTCTGCTTAATTGTCGTTTGCACTCAGTCATAATTTACTTGTTATTTTATCTCAGTCTCTATTATTTATTATTGTTGTTTGGGCTGATATTTCTGAGAGCTCGAGAGACTGGAGAGATTTATGACTGAGCAAGGCCGAGGGCCTGAATGTGAGATATATTATTATAGCACGTGAGTTATCCGTGCAGCACATGAGTTGTCCGTGCGGATCCTTATGTTTATACTATGGCACGTGAGTTGTCCGTGCAACACGTGAGTTGTCCGTGCAGATTCAGATATGATATTATAGCACGTGAGTTGTCCGTGCTTATAGCGCTTGGGCTGTAGGAGCCCCTCATGAGTCTGAACACCCCCAGTGAGCGCGGGTACCCATTGAGTGTGAGTGCTGAGGGCTGAGAGCCGAGTGGTTGAGTTGTTGTGACGAGTTGAGTGATTGTTGCCCTGAGAGGCTGTACTTGCTTTTCATTTGTTGTTGCACTTAGTTGCTATCTGTCATTGTTGTGAAATTCTCTGAAAGATATTATATCCGGATTACATGAACTTGAACTGTATAAAATTGATTTGACTTAAACTGCTGGATTTGAAAGTATGTCTATTCTCTGTTGGAATTATTGAAAATAGACTATAACTGTGTAACTCGTCATTTTCTTCAGTTCCTTAGTTATTATTGTTACTTGCTGAGTTGGTTGTACTCATGATACACCCTGCACTTCATGTGCAGATCCAGGTGTGTTTGATCACGGAGGTCGTTGAGTTCGGGCGCGATCGAGTACCACAGACTACGAGGTAGCTGCCAGCGTTCGCAAGACCTTGTCTCTCCTTCTATATTTCTTTCTATCTTGTATTGATACTTAGATACTGGTTGTATTAGTTTGTTTGTCTAGATGCTCATGACTTAGTGACACCCTGATGTTTGGGGCTAGTTTCCGCATTTTGATTCTATATTGAATTCAACTTTGGTTTTTATGAATCATATCTGATATGAAAAAGTTTTAAACTACCTTTTCCATTGAATTACTTGAATATTTTGGGAACGTCGGCTTGCCTAGTACCATCGATAGGTGTCATCATGACATGTTAGGTTTTAGGTCATGACAATGCAAGTACGCAAGCTCAAAACAATGTGCATAATGAGGAAGATGATTTTATTAATGACAATCATAAAGAAATATCAGAGAGTGAAGATAGCGAAGAAGAGTTATTTGATGATGATGATGATGGGGAGGACACCGATACATCCTTTTGAAGACTAAGAAGCAAAAGACTGATGATATAGATGTTACATCGTGTTTTGAAATTCTCTGTATTTTTTTCATATTATTGTCCATATTAGACTAATAGTGAAATTAGTTCTTGGTGCTTGAAGCTTTGTGTCTATATTTTATTTTTGAAAGTTCTCTGTATGTTTGTCCTTATTAGACTTTCAATGAAATTAGTTTGTGATTCTTGTAACTTTATGTCTACATCTTATTATTTTGAAAAGCTCTTTGTATTGTTGTCCTAATTAGACTGCATGAAATTAATTCGTAATGTTTGAAGCTTTAATTACATAACATAATCAGTGGTGAAGTAAAATTAGTGCTTTACTCTAATATTTCATCAATTAATTGATTTTAATTCTTTGCTATTTGAATTAATATTTTCTCTAGTCTAATAAATTATTTTCTTTTTATATGATGCTGCAAGAAATGAAAGGAACTGGACAAGGAAAAAGTGGGAGAGGCGGGACGAGCTGTGGTCGTGAAAGTTTTCAAGGACGTGGCAATTTTGGAGCTACATCTCAGCCACACATACAGACTGGACGAGTATCCGGTGCATCTGTAGAGACATGAGAACCATGTAACCCGAGTCAAGGACTTTTACAAACCAGACGAGTATCTAATAACTCTCTTCCAAGACCTTCTTTAGAAACACAATCATCACGAAATGAACCAGAAATTGTGCATCGCTCTCCAGAGGCTGACAATTGTGCAAGTTAGTTTTCTGTTTTTTGGGGTTTTGTGAAATTATTTTAACTAATTGTGCAGAACTACTAATTAACAATAGTATCCCTTTACTTTGCAGTTTCTTCCAGCAATAAAAAAAGAGGAAGAAGAAAATACAAATCTAAAAGTTTAGATATAAAAACTAAGTACGGTGGAAAAATCAAAATTATGATTATTGGCTAAAAACCTAAAGAAGGAGAATGTATCTGTTGAATAATTATTGTAGGAAAGTTCCTCCAGATGATTGAATGCCTTGAATATGATTATTGGCTAATGCAACCGAATCTTTTTTTTCCTGTACTTCACCATTAATTTACCCATTTCACGATCATGTGGATGAAGTCTACCAAATTAATTTGCCTATAAATTTTCCATTTTGTTTTTAACAGTTAGACAACATCACTATCATAACCTTTTCTCATTATTAGGTAAATGATAAATACATAAAACTATTGGAGTAGCATTTATTCATGGAGCATACCTCACACAAATACAAACAAACACACACTCACACAGAGACGGTGCACAGCCCTCTGGTTTTTCTTAAGTGAAGTAGAGCATTTACTGAGAAACAGAAGTTTCTTATTGGGAATATTGCTTCTGCCTCTTATTTATTTGAGTAATGCTTCTTACTTCATCAGCAACTCCCTCTCTTCTGCAAAAACAATATAAGATGCTTAGATTGCATGATAACTGGAATAGGGAATATCTTTCTCTTTTGGGGAGGGGGAGCTTGTATTCCTTTATTGAGCTTACTGACAGTGAGTATTGTGGAAGGTGCATTAGTTAATCCATATATATACCCTTCAACGATTTATACCCAACATTTTCAGGCAGAGTATTTGGTTTAACCCTATAAGTTATATAAATTGAACTATAAAGAACTCTTACACTACATTGATTATAACAAGTTATTGCACTATTTTTCAGGTTAGCATACCTGACTTCCTAGTTTTGAACTTAAGTCCTGTGCACTGGCAATGTATAGGTTTTTTATAACATCATATTAAATTGACCTATAGTAACATATAACTCTTAGACCCCCTTTTGTTATCCTTAAAGTTTTTCTATGCATGTTTTTTGATATAAAAAATCTCATTATATATGTTCCTTATATATATATATATATATATATATATATATATATATATATATATATATTATATTTTCTTTAGCAGGGACAAGGCACTTAAACAATGGTATCGTTTAAGGATGGTGTCGACCAATGAGCAATTACAAGGCACTTAATATTTTGTCTTTTTTGGGATATATATATATGCGTACAATTGCAATGCACAATGAAGTATCGTGTAGTATTATGTAATTGACTTTTTTAGTAATGAAAATATTTATAATATTCAGTTTGAGAAATTCTTTTAGTATTTTTTAAATATTATCGGTTGCTTTTAATATTAGTAGTCAATTGATGTGAATATACAATCATTAAATTTAGAGAATTCGGTTCCTACCGGAAGTATATATAATTTTGGTCATTATATAGTTTTTGAGAAGATAGGTTTTAGAGGCGACATTATTTTGTCACAAAATATTAGTAATTGTTGCAATGTTAAATTGCCACTGTTGGTTTATTTCTTTTGCAACGACTTTAGTCGCTACAGAAAGTTATTATGTCTTTCATGGTTTATTATATTGTAGCGACACGAGTTGCTACTAACAGTCATTTATAGTGGCGACATTAACTTTCCACTACAAAAATATTTTAGCAGCGATAGTAGTCGCCGCTAAAGATGAATAGCAGTGGCGATCCAGCTAAATTTTTATTCTTGTGGAACCATTTTTGTAGCGATTTTTTTCACCTTTTGTGGCAACTATATCGCCGCAAAATATACGCTTTTAGAGGCGACCTTTGGTGTCGCCACAAATACCTTTCAGTTTCGATTTTGCTTGTAGCAACACAAATGTCACCACTGATAACATGTAGCAGCGACTTTCAGAGATTTTGTAGCGACTTTGGTCGCCGCAATAAGCCTGTTTTCTTGTGGTGAAATATAACGAACCCATTTTATAACTAAGAAGAAAAGAAGAAAAGAAGAAGAAGAATGAGGAGGAGGAGGAGCCTGAAGCAGTAGCAAATAAAGGAGCAGTAGCAAAGAAAGGAGCGTCACAATAACTTAAACCCCCTAAAAACCTGTTTATAAACACTATGTGATCCGTTGTTACCTCTATTTTCATAGCAATTAAGGAGGAGGAGGAGAAAAACCAAAAAAGAAGCAACTTCTCTGAAATTATGTACATTGGATGCCCGTTTAACATTAAAAAAAAAAAAAAAAAGGATACAAGTTAAATGAGAGCAACTAAATAGGGTACTCCCTGAAATTTTTACCTCTTTGGTCCAAAACTATGGGACTAATCATCACAGGCAAATGAGGGATAAGATTCATAAATAGCCACTTTCAACCACTGTAACTGAAAAATAATTGATATGTGGAGCTTTAAATTTTAGGTGAAACTTTAGGACATTGTCATGGAGATTCAACCGTAGAAGCTAAAACATTATGATATAAGCTATTTTCAATTACATGGCTGAAAAGTGTTTAGTTCGCGCTATCGCCCACGCTATTACTAAAGCAAATGAGTTGTCCCTAATGTATAGCTCCTTCACAAATTATCCAAATGGTCCTGCAAAAAGTTACTATGAGTTTTTACATTCTTAAAAGGCGGGTCTCTATTTATAACTTTAATATTCACAAACTTTGAATACTATTACTATTTATCATCATAAGTATTACTTTCTTTTCCGTTGTATGGGTTTATATATAGTTCTAGGTACTGATAAATTGTGATTGCAGCATCATTTTATTTCCCTTTTCTTCCAACAACTCCCGTCATTTCATATTAAAAAAATATATATATAATTTTAGAATATTTGTATTCCAATTAGTTGCCACTGGATATAAGAAGTTTATCATGTCCAATCACCAACCAAAACTCATTTTTAATTTGAGACAATTTCTCAATCCTAATTATGATTAGATGTGGTAAATAGAGTACACTAGTGTCGCATAAAAATATTAGTTATATCCTTAGCAGACAAATGGAATTCAATGAACACCATCTTATTTAATGTGGTTGGTTTAATGTTGTAATAGTTCATCGTTGAACGTAATTCTTAATTTATGATAGTGAGTATTTGTACTTTAATATCACATCAGATAGTATAAAACATCTTTTGCATGTTTATTCATTTGTCGGAGTTGAAGCTCGTAAGTTATGATCACGCAATGATTAATTAGTTAAGTATACAACTCAATTATAAGTATATATTTCCACTATTTGTATATTTAGCATAAGTAGCTAAGCTTTAGTTTCTGTCCAAGTTAAATAATGGGGAAGTTACACATTTGACCACTCAATCCAAACTTTTTACTATCTCCTTGTCAAATTATGCATTATATATCTATATCTGTTGGCTCTTTTCTTGGGAGCGACTATTTAAGTTTGTATACGGATTTTGTATGGTTAATCGAGACCGGGGCGGCAGACCGAGGCTCGATCCCAAGTTATATTGGATCGTTACATGAATAGATATTGCCTAGCTCGTGATTCAGGGATCGAGATCGAGACCAGCTAAGGTCAAGACCGAGAAGGATAGAGATCTAGCGAGATCGAAGGAAGCCTGCTAAGTCGAATAACAGAAAGCCGACGAATTCGTGACCGGGCGAGGATTGTGGCAGAGATCTCGGCATGTATCAAGACAAGACCGGTTGATTAGCCAATCAGGAGATTTCCTTCGGTATTTAGAATTGTACCATATGTGGAATTCCTTTACTATATAAAGGGGGTTCCAATCATTTTGTAATCATCATATTCGCGCACATCAAACCAGTTCATAACATTTTCTTAAGCATTCTTATTCTGTTGTCCAGTTCTTGCTTTTCAATAATATACTCAGTTGGTTCGAGGGCGACCTAGCTCGAGGGCCAAGGTAGCACGTTACATTGGTTTGCTTTGCTTTACAGTTAATTTCTAACTTCAATTCTCATATTTTTCAGTTTGTGCCAAGTAAAATCACATATCCTTAAAACCACTTACAAATTTAATTATTATCCGATTTTAAGGGTAAACGGTTTGGCGCCCACCGTGGGGCTAAGGATAATAGTGATTGCATGCTGCTAATTTTCATAACACACACTACTTTACACTTGTTCTTGTAAGCGTTTCTGATTCCAGGATCAGCATGTCGAACTCTCGAGCAGTACCCACACACATCGACAACGGCCTTGGTTTTCATAGCGAAAACGACAACGTAGCCGCCCCAAGAAATGAAGTGCTTCCAGTTGACCTCGAGGGAGTACCAGTTGCAGACCCCATCGACGTCAGCTCCCATGTTGCCCTGAATGCAAATCTAGGCGTCGACCCCGAAAATAGCGTCTGTAGAGACGTTCGATCAGCCGGTCAGAATGCACAGGGCGGCGAAGAAGGCGGAATCAGCCTTCGAATAATATTCGAAATGCTACAGGCTCAACAAGCTGCAATAGCACAACTTCAAAATCAGAACCACACACCGAGTAGGGTCGAACCTGAGCCATCACAGGAAGTTGTTCATAGGGCTAAACCAGTGCCGGGGATGTCAAATGTGAATGAGTCAGGGACCGACCCCACTATCTCGAAAATGTTCGAGGAACTGACAAAGCGAATTGAATCGGGGGAGAAGAAGATTGAAGCGAATGACAAAAAAGTGAAAACATATAACTCCCGAGTTGATCAAATTCTGGGAGCACCACCGATTTTGAAGGGTTTGGATTCAAAGAAGTTCGTACAAAAGCCCTTTCCCCCAAGCGCGACTCCTAAGCCCATTCCGAAGAAATTCCGCATGCTAGAAATTCCCAAGTATAATGGAACTACCGACCCTAACGAGCATGTCACTTCTTACACACGCGCAATAAAGGGAACGATCTAGAGGACGATGAGATTGAGTCCGTACTACTGAAGAAATTCGGAGAAACTTTATCAAAGGGAGCGATGATATGGTACCATAATTTACCACCTAACTCCATTGATTCTTTTGCCATGCTCGTAGATTCCTTTGTCAAAGCACACGTCGGGACGATAAAGGTCGAGACTAGAAAGTCAAACCTCTTCAAAGTAAAACAGAAAGACATCGAGATGCTCAGAGAGTTTGCATCTCGGTTCAAAATAGAGCATATGGATCTGCCCCCGGTCGCCGACGATTGGGCCGTTCATGCTTTCACTCAAGGCCTAAACATACGAAGTTCGGTAGCCTCACAATAGTTAAAGTAGAACTTGATCGAATATCCAGCTGTTACCTGGGCCGATGTGCATAATCGGTACTGGTCAAAGATTAGGGTCGAAGATGACCAGTTGGGAGCTCCTCCCGGGTCCGTTTATCCAAACAGGACCATCGACAGAGTTAAAAGGGATATTTACCGGGAACCATTGTCAAACAGAGATCGATATCAGTCATACGGTGGAAATCGGAGAAACAACGGGCCTGGATGCAACCCCGTTAGATTTGATAGAAGAAATGATCGAGGACAGAGCTCTCGATGGCTCATGAGTAAGAGTGGTTTCGACAGAAATGTCGAACCCAAAGAAGCACCACGACTATCTGAATACAACTTCAACATTGATGCATCAGCTATTGTATCGGCCATTGGGCGCATCAAAGACACCAGGTGGCCCTAACCTTTACAGACTGATCCGGCCTAGAGAAATCCTAATCAAATGTGTAAATATCATGGCATCCATGGTCATAGAACAGAAGATTGCAGACAACTGAGGGAGGAGGTAGCCCGTTTGTTCAACGAAGGGCATCTTCGAGAATTCTTAAGCGATTGGGCTAAAAACACTTCAAGAACAGAGATTCAAACAGACAAAATGAGCAAGAAGAGCCACAGCACGTGATCCACATGATTGTTGGAGGGGTCGATATTCCTGAAGGGGCCGTATTCAAACGCACCAAGGTGTCGATCAGGAGGGAAAAACGGACTCGAGACTACGTACCGGAAGGGACCTTGTCTTTCAATGACGAGGATGCAGATGGGCTCTTACAACCCCACAACGACGCACTAGTAATATTTGTCTTTATGAATAAAATTTAAGTTAAACGTGTTTTGATTGGTCCAGGTAGCTCGGCCAACATTATTCGATCGAGGGTCATAGAACAGCTCGGCCTACAAGATCAAATTGTGGCCGCAGCCCGAGTACTTAACGGCTTCAACATGGAAAGCGAAACCACTAAAGGTGAAATTACTTTGCTAGTAAACGTGGCCGGGACCATCCAAAAAACAAAGTTCCATGTGATCGATGGTGACATGAGGTACAATGCCTTGCTCGAAAGGCCTTAGATCCATAACATGAGGGCAGTACCCTCAACCCTTCCCAAGTTCTGAAGTTCCCGACATTGGAGGGAGTCAAAACAGTGTACGCCGCCAAGGAAATGTTTGCAGTCGATGAAGTGATACCAGTATCGGCACTCTCATCAACGAAGGGATCAAAAGGAAAGTAAGAGGCCAAATAGAAACCACAGACACCGTCCTCGACCCAATTGCAGGAGCATGGGATCGACGAGGATGACGACTACTGGATCCCTCGATCCTTCATAATTCCCGATGACTTCGATGCCACCAAGTCAATGGTCGAAGAGCTGGAACAAGCCACACTGGCAAAGCATCAGCCCGAACGAAAGGTATACCTGGGCACAGGGCTAACCCCTGAGCTCAGGAAAAAACTTATTCATTTCCTTAAAGCTAACACGGATTGCTTTGCTTGGTCCCACCTCGATATGACAGGGATCCCACCAGAAATTACCACTCACAAACTAAGCCTGGACCCTAAATTCCGCCCAGTGAAGCAAAAAAGCAGGCCATAGTCCGAGGTCAAACATGCCTTCCTCAAGGACAAGGTAACCAAACTTCTCAAAATAGGATCCATTCGGGAAGTAAAGTACCCCGAATGGTTAGTAAACGTAGTGGTAGTCCCTAAGAAGGGAAACAAACTTAGAATGTGTGTAGATTATAAGGACCTAAATAAAGCATGCCACAATGATTCTTTTCCTTTGCCTAACATCGATCATATGATTGATGCCACGACCGACTACGAGACTCTCAGTTTTCTCGATACCTATTCCAGGTAAAACCAGATACAGATGAACCCGGAGGATTAGGAAAAGACCTAGTTTATCACTAAGTACGATACCTACTGTTATAATGTAATGCCATTCGGTCTAAAAAATGCTGGTGCAACTTATCAATGCCTAGTAAACCAAATGTTAAAAGAACAAATAGGAAAATCAATGGAAGTTTAAATTGATAACATGTTAGTTAAGTCCCTGCGAGCCGAGGACCATTTAAAGTATTTGCAGGAGACTTTCGATATACTGAGAAAGTATAATATGAAGCTCAACCCCGAAAAGCGTGCATTCAGGGTTGGCTCAGGCAAGTTTCTTGGTTGCATGGTGTCCAACCGGTGAATCGAGATCAACCCCGATAAAATCAAAGCTATCGAGGATATCACGGTAGTGGATAATGTAAAGGCCGTGTAGAGGCTGACAGGGCAGATAGCCGCCCTAGGACGATTCATTTTGAGATCCTCAGATAGGAGCCACCGATTTTTCTCGCTGCTTAAGAAGAAGAGCAATTTTGCATGGACTCCGGAATGGCAGCATGCCTTCGAGGAACTGAAGCGGCATTTATCGAGCTCGCCATTGCTTCACACCCCGAAAGTGGACGAACAACTTTACCTGTACTTGGCAGTCTCGGAGATAGCGGTAAGTGGAGTCCTGGTGCAAGAAAAACAAGGTACCTAATTCCCTGTCTATTATGTTAGTCGGACCTTAGGTGAGGCCGAAACTAGATATCCACACTTAGAAAAATTAGCGTTTGCTTTAATAAGCGCCTCTAGGAATCTAAAACCATATTTTCAATGTCATCCAATATATGTTATAACAACTTATCCTCTTCGAAATATTTTGCACAAACCCGAGCTTTTGGGTCGATTGGCCAAATGAGCCGTAGAAATTAGTGGGTACGATATTGATTATCGGCCCCGAACCGCCATCAAGTCTCAAATCTTGGCAGACTTCGTGGTTGACTTTATGCCGATCCTCGTACCCGAGGTTGAAAAAGAACTACTGATAAAATCGGGTACATCTTCGGGAATCTGGACCCTCTTTACGGATGGTGCTTCGAATGCGAAGGGGTCCGGACTAGGCATCGTACTAAAATCACCCACAGGTAATGTAGTTAGACAGTCTATCAGAGCTACAAAATTAACTAACAATGAGGCCGAGTATGAGGCCATGATTGCAGGTCTCAAACTAGCTAGAAGCTTGGGAATGGAGGTCATAGAAGCTAAGTATGATTCCCTACTCGTGGTAAACCAAGTTAACGGAACTTTTGAAGTCTGAGAAGACCGAATGCAAAGGTACTTGGATAAACTACAGGTGACTTTAAATTGATTTAAAGAATGGACCTTGCAACATGTACGTCGAGAACAGAACAGTGAGGCCGACGCTCTTGTAGACTTAGGTTCATCGGTCGAGGACGACGAACTCAACTCGGGGACTGTCGTACAACTCATAAGATTGGTAATCGAAGAAGGTAATACCGAGATAAACTCCACAAGTTTAACCTGGGATTGGAGAAACAAGTACATAGAGTACTTAAAGAACGGAAAGCTTCCATCAGATCCAAAGGAGTCGAGAGCTCTGCGTACAAAGGTAGCACAGTTCACTTTGTCCGAAAACGGAACGCTATTTAGAAGGACATTCGATAGACCGTTGGCAATATGTTTAGGGTCGGGAGATACCGACTACATCCTACAGGAAATTCACGAGGGCACTTATAGAAATCATTCCGGTGCCGATTCGCTGGTCCACAAAGTAATCAGAGCAAGGTATTATTGGACCGATATGGGGAAGGATGCAAGGAAGTTCATTCGAAAATGCGACAAATGCCAAAGGCATGCGCCCATGATTCATCAACCAGGGGAACTACTCCACTCGGTCCTGTCCCTATGGCCCTTCATGAAATGGGGAATGGACATCGTTGACCCTCTCTCGTCGGCCCCAGGTAAGTTCATTTTATTTTGTTTATGACTGATTATTTCTCTAAATGGGTTGAAGCACAGGTTTTAGAGAAAGTCAGAGAAAAGTAAGTCATAGATTTCATTTGGGACCACATCATATGTCGATTCGGGATGCCCTCTGAGATTGTATGTGATAATGGATAATAATTCATCGGCAGCAAAGTAACTAAATTTCTCGAGGCTCACAAGATCAAAAGGATCTTATCAACACCTTATCATCTAAGCGGGAACGGACAAGACGAATTGACCAACAAAACCATCATCCAAAATCTTAAGAAGAGATTGACCAACGCCAAAGGAAAATGGAGAGAAATGCTACCCGAGGTTCTATAGGCATACCGCACAACATCGAAATCCAGTACCGGAGCAACACCGTTTTCATTAGTTTATGGCGCCGAAGCTTTGATCCCGGTCGAGGTCGGAGAACCTAGCATCAGGTTTCGATATGCAATAGAGGAGTCAAATAACGAGACCATGAATAGGAGCCTATAATTGTTGGACAAAAGACACGAAGCCGCTCTCGTCCGATTGGCCGCCCAAAAATAACGGATCGAAAGGTACTACAATTGAAGATCCAATCTTAGACATTTTAACATCAGGGATTTTGTGCTAAGAAAAGTCACCCTCAACACCCGAAATCCGAATGAAGGGAAACTAGGTCCGAGCTGGGAAAGACCGTACTAGGTTCTCGAAATCATCGAAAAAGGATCCTACAAGCTCGGCACGATGAACGACGAATAACTGGAGAGAAATTGGAACGTATCGCACCTAAAGCGATACTACTGCTAAGGTACGTCCCCTTCCATTTTAATTTATATTTTAAACTAACCCTTGCATGTGTTCGACCAGAAACAACAATGAATTCTTTGACATGAAGCCTTTAGGTCTGAAAGTACGCGTTGTACTCTTTTTTTCTTAGACCGGTTTTGTCCCAAATAGGTTTTTCGTCGAGGTTTTTAATGAGGAAACCATTGATCGTGCTAACTTAGAACAATTCAATAGTATCCGAGGCTTCTTTACAATCAACCTCTAATACTGGGGGGCATTGCCCTCGAATGTCAACTTTGATGCAAGGAAGTTACTTCATGGCAGCAGGGTCTCGATAGGAAAAACTTGTAAGGACCAAACGGTCAAACGAACCATGCCCGCTTAGTTTGCTCGAGTCATGGCACAAAACATGTACGCATATATAATCATTTATAAAGAGAAGTATTTTTCTTTACCGATATCTCATGCCTTAGAAAATTTTTTCTACTTTACAATTTCATGCTCTCGATCTATTATATAAACAGGCTTAAGGGCTGACCATAACTCGGATAATTACCCCCACGCTCGGGGACTGCCGTCCGAAAAATAAACGAGATCGAATTATTAAAACTCCAAGATCATAAGACCTTTTAGGCAACCCTCGATTTTTATAGGCCACGACCACCCCACTCGGGGACTGATACTTCGGGCAAGCTCGAAGTAAAACGGGAAAATAAGCCCAAGGGGCAAATCCCAAACTAAAGAGGCTATGGCTGAATTAACATGGTTTGAAGACGTCCGAATTCCATAACAAAACAGGCCTTCGAATTCTTTCATAAACCGGTTAAAAAGGCTACCCCGGCAAAATCATAAAAGGCTTCGATAATATCAAGCCTCGAAAACTCTAATGAGTACAAAATTATTCGAACTCTCAAAAAATTCCTTATTTCATGCTAAGGCATTACAAGTTTTGCAAATACAAATGATAAAAAAAAAAAATCAAGCCGAAAAGGGGAGAAAGCCATAAACAACCTTTTTACAAAAGCCTAAGGGCTGTTTTGGCTTTGAGTTCGAGAGACCATCCTCGCTCAAATAAAAAACCTAAGGGTTACCTTACTACGAGTTCGAGCAAGCACTCACTCGATCGTAAAGCCTAAGGGCTATACTAGTTCGGTTTCAATCAAATTGTCTAAACCTCGAACCTTAGAATACAACTTCATAATTTTATAAGGCAGAAAGGAAGAAAGTTTATATATATATCAAAACTCATTTACAAGGGTAGCATGGCCCGATCAAATTTCCTTACAAAAGACCGAAACGGTCTTAAAAGAAACACAAAAAATACTAATCCTAAAGAACTTAGTCTTCTTTGGGAGCAGCATCGAGGCCTTCTCCTCTTTCAGATACGCTCATACTCCCAGAATCATCATCATCAGCAAAGGCCAACACTCTGGCTTCAACTTCAAGCTCCTTAGCATTCTCGATCTCGCCTGTAAGATCGAAGCCATGAGCATGAATCTCCTCGAGAGTCTCCTTTCGAGACTGGCATTTGGCATGCTTGCAAACCAGTTCGCTCGAGCCTGAGCAACTTCGGCAACCTCCTTTGCTCAAACCTGAGCAGCTTCAACGCCGGACCGGTAGACGGCCACCATTGCATCAGCATTAGCCTTGGCCGTTTCGACCTCTGATTTGGCCACTGCAAGTTCCGTGGCCAGCCTCTCTCGATCGGAAGTTGCTGAGCCCAACCGAGACTGGAACTCCTTAATTGTCTTGGCTTGCACCAAGGCCTTCTCTTTCAAGCTTCAGAGTTGGGTCTCAGCCAAGGCCAGTTGAGCTCGAACAGCCTCATTTTCTGAGGCAGGGCGGTCCATGTTCTTCTTCCACGCCTCGGCCTCCGCTTTCACTGCGTCCACTTCCTCACGAAGCTGCCCGATCACATCAAGCTTTCGCTGGACCTGTGGGACTGAACTGTTAGCCACCACGACTAAGTCAGTGTCATTAACTTCAAATATTCTTTTTATCTGCTCGGCCAGATCAGCTTGTTCTTTCTAAGCTGTTTCTAGCTCAGCCCAAAGTCCTTTTGCTTCCCCTTCTCTCTCCTCATTGAGAAGCTTGAAGGAATCTCTCTCCTCAGTAAGCCCTCGGATTTCGGCTTCGTACCGGCTCAGCTCCCCTCGAGATCGGAAAAAAGCCTCGCGATGAAGCACAGAAGCCTACAAAAATAGAAAGAAGGAATTATACAAGGGGAGAAAAGTACAAGTATGAAAATTGACAAAGAAAATATGAACTTACCCGGTTTAGGGCATGTTAGGCTTCATTGAAAAGACAAGATGCTCCCACCTCATCCATTTGGGCTTGGTCTTCTTCCGTGACCAAACGTCGGAGGTAGCTAGCCACTCCTACGGGGGCAGCAAAAACCTAGGCATCCTCCGGGACCATGATAACGATTGTTCGCTTGCACCCGAGATGGACACTAGGGGCCGAAAAATGATTGGTCAGTTTAAAACTCGAGGAAACCTCTCCCGAACTCTTCTTCGGAACCTCTAAGTCACTCAGACCGGTGACACCTTCTACCCCAATAAAATAATCACGGAAAAGATCTTCCTCTCCGTGGGCTCCTTCCCCATAACAAGTCTCCACAGCGTGAGCGTCGCGTATCATCGACTCGAAAAATAAAGGAAACTAGGGGGAATCCCCGATCTCTATTGCCCCAAGTGGGTCTTTTGGGGCGTCACCTCCATCTTAGGGAGCCTCGAGCTCGGTTTCTGCACCAGCATCCACCACCTCTTCAATGGTCTATTTGCCTTGAGATAAAGAAGTCTCCTCCTCCTCCGAATCTCGGTGCTAGCTCGCGTAGGGGCCACTAGCCCAGAATCATCTTCTTTTTCTTCTTCTTCTTCTTCTTCCCTTAGACTTTGGACTGACTCTATAGTCAGTGGGATTATGTTCCCCTTGGGTTTACGGGATGTTCTCTTCTTGGGTTCTTGACCCTCGGAGTTCAAGGCCCTTTTTCTCTTATTCTCCTTCGCCGGTTTCGAGATAGGTAGTGGAACTTCTTCATCATCGGATGAGGGTCTCATAGTCGTGTCCTTTGCGAAACCTACAAAAGGAGAAAGTAAGTAAACTCATGTCTGAAAAGATGTTTGAACAATAGACAAATCGATAAGTTAGGAAGAAGGCTTACCATGAGTACGAACCTCCCACCGACCCTTCCACAAATCGCGCCATGCGTGCTCGGCGTGTGTTGACGTCAAAACTAGGCTCCTAACCCAATTCTCGAGGTGGGGAACCGCACCCGACATCCAAGCAATAGTTGCATCGAGAAAAACACTGATAAGAAAGGATGGAAAAGTAAAAACAACGAACAGAAATTAAAGACGAAATCATACTTACGTTTCATATTCCATTTCTCAGGAAATGCCATGCTCTCAGCCGGGATTAGGTCTGTGGTCTTCACCCGAACGAACCGACCCATCCAGCCCCGATCTTTGTCTTCATCTATACTCGAGAGGAGCATCTTGGCGGCCCGGCGTTGAAGCTTTATTAGCCCACCTCGATAGAGTCGAGGGCTATATAATCTTATGAGGTGGTCAAGGGTGAAGGGAAGCCCGTCGATTTTGTTCACAAAAAAATGGAGCAGTATCACGATCCTCCAGAAAGCGGGGTGAATTTGGCCGAGGGTCACCTGGTATTTCTTGCAGAAGTCTACGATGATCGGATCGAGGGGACCCAGCGTGAAAGGATAAGTGTAAACACTCAGGAACCCTTCCACGTGGGTGGTAATCGCTTCTTCTGGTGTCGGTATCACAACCTCTTTATCTCCCCAGTTGCAATCTTTCTTCACCTGGTTAAGGAAGTTTTTGGGTATCGAGCACATATATCTCGATATCGGCTCGCATCGACCAGAAACCGATGAAGGTTTCTCGACCTTAAAGTTAGAATCAATGACACACCCACCGGGAATAAGTTCTTCAGGGCGTGGCTCCACCACTGGTTTCTCGCCGACCGACCGAGATGAGGAAGCAACCTCTTTCTGCGGAACAGTTTTAGATGTTTTGGACTATGGGCAAAGAAGAATAGAGATTGAAATATTCAGTCTTTTAGGAAGAACAAGTAAAGAAACTCAAAGACCTGAAGATAGGAAGCTTTGAAGAAGGCAAAGAACTATGGAGATTGGAATGAAAAAGATTTGAAAGTAAAAGTTTGAAATAATGAAGAAGGTGGCTATTTATCGGTTTCACAATGACGGTTCAAAACTGGTAGCAAAAGTAAAAGTTTGAAATAATGAAGAAGGTGGCTATTTATCGGTTTCACAATGACGGTTCAAAACTGGTAGCGGCCGACCGTCAACTGATGTGTATTAAATACTTAGGAAACTGTGCCGACAAGACGTTTCAGTCACTTTTGCTGCTTATGTCACGACGATTATGTCATGATCGAAGGCTCAAATCGTTTCTTGTCATTACTTTCTAAAAACGAGGGGACTATCTGTATACGGTTAAAATATGGTTAATCGAGATCGGGGCGGCAGACCGAGGCTCGATCCCAAGTTATATTGGATTGTTACATAATTAGATATTGCCTAGCTCGTGATTCAGGGATCGAGATCGAGACCAGCTAAGGTCGAGACCGAGAAGGATAGAGATTTAGCGAGATCAAAGGAAGCCTGCTAAGTCGAATAATAGAAAGCCGAGAAATCCGCGACCGGGCGAGGATTGTGGCGGAGATCTCGGCATGTATCAAGACAAGATCAGTTGATTATCCAATCAGGAGATTTCCTTTTGTATTTAGAATTGTATCATACGTAGAACTCCTCTGCTATATAAAGGGGGTTCTAATCATTTTGTAATCATCATATTCACGCATGTCAAAGCAGTTCATAACATTTTCTTAAGCATTCTTGTTATGTTGTTCAATTCTTGCTTTTCAATAATATACTCAGTTGGTTCGAGGGCGACCTAGCTCGATGGCCAAGGTAGCAAGTTACATTGGTTTGCTTTGCTTTACAGTTAATTTCTAACTTCAATTCTCATATTTCTCAGTTTGTGCCAAGTAAAATCACATATCATTAAAATCACTTATAAATTTAATTGTTATCCGATTTTAAGGGTAAACAAAGTTAATTTCTCTTAAATCATAAATAGTCGACATGTTTGAATAACAGAAATGCCATTGTATGACTGAGAAGAAATTAAAGAGCAAGTAATTGGAGAGTGATGATTATGATACGGAGTTCTTTATATATTGTCTTTCTATATTGAAGATATATAATTGCGTTATACAAATGCAAATGTGGAAGCTAGCTTGAATAAGAAGATACTTACAACAGAGACTGGGGATTTTCCCAAGTCAACCACAGCTGATCCTGATCACTACATTAAATTAGCATGAATTCAGATTTCCTTGCTTTGGTTTCATGCAATTAATTTTGCACCTACATAAGAACTTGAGAAATTTACAGTAAAATATCTAAAGCACCAAATAGAGTCCGACTTCTGAAACTTATTGAGGGCGACCTCTAAAAGTCGTCACAACAAGTTACCAAATATTTGAACCCAATTTGTATGATTGCTCCTGTGGCTGTTGTTGCTGAACAGGATCTGATACCATAGAGGAAGAAGGCACCTCGACTGCCAAGTTAGGGTTATTATAATCAATCCCAATATGAGAAATATTTTGTGTTTGAATGAACGGGTAATCGGTAGTACTAGTTGTAGCTTCTCTTGGCTGATTATTATAACCTCTAAACTGTAACGCCCGAAGAAGCAAAGAATCCACTGATGGAAGATTAGAGCAAAGCAAGCTAGAAGACCAAGCTGCAGGCAATAGTGGAAGAGTGTTGCTAATTGCTGCTTCTCTTGTTGCAGCAGCAGCCAAGTTCATGTTCAAGTTCATATTCATCATGTTCTCATTGCTGTAATTTTGTAAAGAAATATTATTGCAAATATGGCCATTTGATGGAGTGGCTAGGCCATAGAAATTATTTGGTGGCTCAATATCCCCTAACTCATTTGCAAAAGTGTAAGTGTCACAATTAGGAGACTCTTCGGATTGTTGGGATGATGATGTTGGTTGTGGTTTCTTTGCAGTTGAACTCTTGTGAAACACCCTACAGACCACCCATTCCTCCTGAAAGAACAAAAAATAATTAATGGCTGGTCAATATGATACTAATTCTAAGGCAAAGGAATCTTAATACTTCAGTTGGTTGGCTATTTAAACTTTCAGTTTTCCCATCCCGTAATCCCCTCTCGTTTTCCTTTTCCCCTCCCCCTATATATAATAAAAATATTTCAAAAACGATTTAATCCAAAAAGAAAAAAAAAGTAACCCTCTATAAAAACAAGTAATAATACAATTTTTTAATGAATTTGTACACTATTAAATAATCTAATTAAAAGATAAATGCAAGTAATAGTTCAAAATAAGGTGAGATTACTCATATAAAAAATAAGGCAAGTAACCTAGTGATTTTTTTAATGATGTCATTGTATATAAATTAAATCCGATTAAGGAATAGTTACCTTTGAAGGTTTGAAACCAAACTTGGTTTCTAGTCTATATTCGTGCATAACCCAGTTGGTTTTTTCACCTTTAGGAGCTCTTCCTCTGTAGAAAACCAGTGTTTTCTTCATCCCAACAAGGACTGATCCGCCGCGAAAGATCTCCTTATCCTTGCCTGTTGTTTTCCAGTAGCCTGCTTCTGTAGCTCGGTTTGTACGAAGGCCAGTTGGGTACTTGCGATCTTTAAGGCTAAAGAAGTACCACTCTTTTTCTCCCATTGAGGCTTTGGCTGTAGGAGATTTAATTTAGTTAGGATGTAAATTAATCTTGATCTATACAAGGTAAAACTTTTAATATAGGTAAAATAACTAACATTAGAATTAACTTTAAGTCATAGTTGATGTCAATTTGTAACACATTTATCAGAAAACTTCAGTTCATATTTTTTCTTCATGTTCACTTATACTACACGCCAAGTTGGCCAACATATATAGGAAGTAAACAAGAAAACACTTAGCTCCAGTTTGACCATAAAATTCGGGAGCTGTTTTTCAAAATTTGTTTTCAAATCTTTTGAAAACAAAATCTTTACATCCCAAAAAATAACTGTATAGTAGTTTTTGAAGTTTTCTACTCACAAAACTTCAAATTCTTTTCAAGTAATATGCATGTCCAAATACAATTTCAACTTTCAAAAATTATTTTTCATCTCATCTTCAAAAATTTATTTTTTCACTTTTCAACCAAATCTAGTCCAAACCCAAGCTAAACAAGCTGAAAGGCAATGGTGGTAATACAGTATATATGAACATGCAATACACTATAACTTTTGAGTAAATACGTCTCTAAACATTGAATTAAGTAGTAAAAACTAATGGTAATAGATACTTGTAAATTAGTTGAGTGCAAAATCACTTCTTCTTGGGAATATATAGCATTTCATGTGTGTTGACTTTCAAGAAATTTAAAAGATCACAGTATATAATTTTCAATCAAATCAGTCAGAAAACTAAACAATATTAAAGTTTAGAAAAAATCGAAAAAGGAAAAGACAAAAGAAATTAAAGATCAAGAATATAATTATATATGCAATAAAGGGAAGAAGCAAAATAGCTACCTGGAAGATCCCAAGGCTCACACTTATTAAGATCAACATCAGCAATGGCTTTAGCAGTGAAGTTGAAATCAGAAACTTTGTTAGTCAGATAATAAGTGATTAATTCTTCATCTGTGGGATGAAACCTAAATCCTGGAGGTAAATTTTCCTCCATTTTTCGCTAGCTAGCTTTTGGTGAGGAAATTAAGTAAACTCAAGAGGGAAGTACGGAATTAGAGAGCCTGGCTATAAAAAGGGTGACAAAGCTGCGGTATTTTCTATGCATATATCAATCTTCAGAAAGAAGCAGCCGTTTTCCTGGATCTTTTTTTGTCTTCATATTTACAGCTACCATATTGACAAAGATAGTGTATCAAGATTTTAGATTTTCTTTGTTAGATGATTACTATAATACCAGATGAGCTACCATCTTTTATATATTCTCTAAACTGCCACTATATGGAGTCTAGTTAATGTATATATAATGTATATAGTTTATTCCATTAAAGGAAATAAGATTTTCAGTGACAATCTTCTGTGGCAACGCTCTTTAGTCACCACCAAAGGTAAGTACCTTGTCGCACCATATGTCGTTGGTTTGAGTAACGACTTACCTTGGGTCCATTTTGTAGCTCATTTGTTAATTTTTTGTGGTGAGCATAGTCGCTTAAAGATAATGATAAAGCAAATTAGCTATTGTGGCGACTTCACTTGCCACAAGGTAAACAAATGCGCCACAAAAAGATTTAAGTGTCGTACTCAAACTAGAAGCAATGCGGCATAGAGTGGCGACTAGAGAAATCGCGAAAGAAGAACGTCACTAAAGAAAATCTTATTTCCTATATATAGTGTTACTAGATTCTATGCATGAACGGTATAAAAAATATCTAGTAATAACTTAAAAGGTAATTGGAGATAACTCTGTTTAATAAGGATCGGTAAATTAGTTGATAACCTAGCTAGATGAACAAGTGACCTACTATGATTAATAGGTTAAATTACACTGATGTTGTAAAAGTACATCACACAGCAAGTGTATATATTAACTTATATCCATGGTTTACTAAATATTGTAAGTTCTTACCACGGGCTATCGATTTTTTCAAATGAGTTATAGACATTGAATGGGCATGTACTACATATGATCGTCAAGATTCGTGGCCTTTTGCTCGTTGGATCTCAGCTATTTTATTCCTATCTTTACAAGCTTATTCTCTTAATGCGGGACAAACCAAGTGCAAGTAAAAAGTCTAGTTTAGGGTTAATATCTAAGGTTTCCATATTTTGTGAGTACACATATATCATCTGATATCTAGTTTAATTAGAAAGTGAAATCAAGTGAGAACTCCCAAATATTGGAATCAAATAGATAATCGTGTATTTTTATAACTATTTGGCTTATGATCTAAACCCAAAGTGGATAAGGAGTCGAGTTTAGAAGGTAAAAAAAACATGCTATCACATATATATTTAATTATATTATGATTTACTCCATTTAATTAGAAGTAGACCAAGCTGTACTTTTACAAACAGTAGAATAAGGTTTAACCGTACTTAATTTCTGCACTACCATTAACATACATATAGTGTATATACATACGATAGACAAATAATTTAATGAGAGAAAATAAATAAGGAGTCCAGGTTACATATACTTGATTACGTACAGATATTCTTTTATCAATAGTATGTCCAACAACCTTCACCCATTTCTACCCACCCTATGATTCAGTCTAAATGACTACATCCTCTATTAGTCTGTTCCAAATATATCAAATTAAAATTTCCTTTTGTCATCCTCAATATTCTATTGGCACTTGTTTATCCCTTCTCATTTGTATCCCCAATAGGCAATAACTAAATAAATAAATTAAAGAAAAAAAATCCTATAATTAGCCAAGGACGTGTTGTATGTGTTTTGGAGCATATGAACATAAAAATAGTGTACTTAAAATATAATCATTGGTTAACGAACTTAGAATAGATAATGTAAATTTATTGAGATAGTTAAGAATTGAGATGCCGACCTTGTTGTCTTTTTCCCATAGTTTTCAGGCAAGAAAATGCCACTTTGGGTTTAACCATGTATGAACAGACACAATACTAACAGTGTTATATTTATTGGGGTAACACCAATTACATGTTTCCTGCACAATCCCTAACCTAATCTTTTTGATTTGGACAAATGATTGCTTGCCTAGTGGTTAAAACGATCACCAACCATAAGACTGCTAGCTCCTTTATTTCCGAGTCTTAATTTCAAAACTTCCCTAGTTTTCAAGGCGCTCTCTCTCTCTCTCTTTTCATTTTTATACATTTATATATACTCTCCGATCCACAATAAGTGATCATTTTACCTTTTTATTTTGGTCCAAAATAAGTGTCCATTTACATAATCAATAAGAAATTAATTTTATTTTTTCAAAATTTGCCCTTATTTATATGTTCCAATGTATAAAGATAACAATTAATTAAGGTTAATTTAGTGAATACATCCTTTTTGTAGGAGTTCGTATTTCCTTAATGGGTGTACCAAAGGTAAAATAGTCACTTATTATGGACCGGATGGAGTATATACCTTAGATTGTGTGAAAGGGAGCATTGGTGTAACGGTAAAGTTGTCTCCGTGTGATCTATATATCACTTCAAGTTGTGGAAGCAGTCACTAATGCTTGCATTAGGATACGTCACATTTCTTGGGTGCGACCTTTCCTCGGACTCTGGATGAATATATGATACTTTGTGCATTGGCCTACTCAGAAAAATAAATATACATTAATTGTGTAAAAAAATTATTTTATAAATGATCTTAATTATAGTAGAAATATTTTTTATATGGTTAGTGTCTAAAATTTAAACTCGGCTACTACTCGGCCGGGAGCTTCTGTTTTTTCAATCCTAACATAGAACTCTTTGGTACTTATATAAGAAGACTTGTCAAGTTCTCTAGAAAGGCACCCGCAACTGTGCAATACCACCACACGTGCTCATCAAAAGCACACAGTATTAAGCTTTCTAAAATCAAAATACTATCAGATTATGGTATAAAAACAAACGTGTTACTGTCAACTTAACTAATGCTATCTCTTATCCACCAAGTATCAACTTTATGATCGTCTTTGTTTGATAGAAATCACACTCAAATCTTAGTAGTTATGACCCTTTACACGGGTGCCTAATTATTATATGCATCTAAACTGATTAATTTCCCTTGCAAAAAGATGGGCTTAATTAATTTGTGTGTTTACCTTAGATGGACTAGTCAATGGTTTGTCAACAGTGACTTTGCCTAGCTGTCACGGAGATTTTAGAGTTTTTCAATGTTTTCATTTAGGTTGAGAGTGCTTGACTTCAGGTGTAGAAAATTCAGGATCAACACATGCAAGTTTTTGTTGACATTTCTTAGATAGTACGATTCTATAGCCTTCCAAGTTTTTATGGATTCCGGTGAATAGTACAAATATATAAAATCATATACTTATAGGTCGCGAGTTCGAGTCGTGAAAACAATTAACATAGCTTGCATTAGGGTAGGTTATCTACATCATACCCCTTAAGGCTTGTTTGGTACGAGAGATAAGGGATAATTAATCCTTAGATTAAATTTGAGATGAGTTTATCCCACGTTTAGTTGAGGTAAAATCGTGGTATAACTAATCCCGAAATTGTAGTATTTTTTTTAATTAACCCCATGGGAGTATGAGATAACTAATTTCGAGATAATTAATCGTGGGATAACTTGTTTCCCAATCAAACGACCACTTAGGGTGTGACCGTTTTACCGGACCCTGCATGAATGCCGTATACGTTGTGAATCGGGCTGCTTTTTTTAAAAGCATATACTTATGCTGCAATGAGGTTGGAGAAAAAAACCTACTCGATCCACCGGAAACTAGCTCTAACCAATAAATTAAATGAACCGTGTCTAGATTGCTGTATTTAGATTTCCTGATTGTTGTGAGACAGCAGCAATTTTCAACGCTGCTAATAATTAACATGATAAAGAAAATCCACAAAACGTATACCCGCAGAAAACGCATGAAATTTATAGTTCATGAAATTACGTACTGGCCTGGGTAGCTAGAAAATCACATAGCTTCACCCACCTTAATCACTCTCTCCCCAACCCCTAGGGTCAATTCTGTCGGCACCTCTGCAATTCTTCAAGTATAAAGAGAGAGAGAAATGGGGAACTCAGAAGAGCAGCCGAGGTACGTAGAATTTAAAGTTTATATGTTGGTTCGAGATTCTATAGCTAGTCCTTTTTAAGTTATTAGCTTCTATATTAATAATTTGTATATATTTAATAAATTTCTTAAGATAAATATATGATTTGGATTAAAGCTACTAGGTTCGATATTCCATATTCTTTTGTCTGTACGAACCTGGTTGTCACAGCATGAGCTATACAATGCCTTATTGTATTAGCAGATTATATATATCCATGGAAATTAAGAAATTGGCATTGAACTTGTATTGGTGACACATTGGTAGGTTGGGTCAAATTTGAACGAATTAAACAGGTTATGTCTTAACCGGCCTAAAGTTTGATAGGATTAAAACAAATTAAATTGAGATGGATAAAATAACGAGTTATCACTCAACTCCACCCAACATGACCCAATTCCTCTCGTCCGTTTTTGTTTTGCTTTTTGAAAAAAGATGTAGTAAAAGATAATTTATTTTTCTTAAATTATTAGCTTAAATTCTTATAAAAAATTTCAATCTTCAATATTGACCATTTATGGTTGGTTCGGGTTCTATTTTGATCCATTGGCTTATACTATTTCAATATGTTTGGGCCCAAGTCTTATGTATCCTATTGGGTTCAAATATTTGTTTTGCCCAGCTACCTATTGAGGTTACGAGATTGGTACACAAATAGGCAGTGAGATTCAATGTTTACTTTTTCTATTCGGTTTATATAGATTATAAATTATACATTATATATATATATATATAATATTTTCGTCAGTTATTTTTAGTTTAAGAGATTAGGCGAACGACTATTTGAATTAATTCTCTGTTACCTTGATTTTGAAGCCCATATCTACTATATGGCAGCTCTAATTAATATTATGGCCAGGGGTTAATTAGAGAAAACAAGAATTTCATTAAAAGATGGAGCAATCCTCTTTAGACTGATGCATCATACCAACTCAATTACTGTAGATTTTATCATAGGGCAGAAGCCGCAAAACTGCAGATCACGCAGTGGAATTTAGAAGAGAAATTTGTGGGTTGTGGCACATGGGTACACTCTTTTTAGGAACTAGCTTTAGAGGACGTGCGTTGCAAGTGTTAATAGACGAAAACTTACACACAAAAAGAATAAATTATGTAAAATTAAAATGGGCATTAAAATTAATGTGATACTCATTTAAATGACAACAATAATGTTGTTATATTGACCCGTTTATTAAATTTAAAATAATTAAATATCTTTTAAACTTGCAACAATGAACAATTTGATTAAGTTAATTATATTAATAATTATAGCTATTTTCTTTATGAGAATGTTGTGTTGATGTTAATAATTATAGCTATTTTATTTTAAGATTTGAGAATGAATAGATTGGTCCTATAAGTTTTTTTAAAAAGCGGACAGTGACAATATAAAGTCTAAAATTAATTAATGTTAATATATATATATATATATATATATATATATAGAGAGAGAGAGAGAGAGAGAGAGAGAGAGAGAGAGAGAGAGAGAGAGAGAGAGAGAGAGAGAGAGGGGGGGGGGGGGAGGGGGGGGATGAAAATAGAAAGAAAACAAATTATCACAAATTATTTAAAATACATATCGCCTTCTACTGTTGCATTATATAGTAACTCGTTCAAGGTTGTGTTTCAACCAATTTAACTTGCAATATTGTATTATAACTTATTTTACTCTATTTTTTGGATATCCTTTACCAGCAGCATTGTGTTATGAAAATAAATTTATGAACCTTAAGAATTTATCAACTTGAAAAAATAATTTTACTTATATGATGAATTTGAAAAAGAAAAAAACTAAATTGATATTTTTTGCTAATTATCTAAATCAAAGACTTAATTATCTGTTCTAAATAGTTTAGTTCTTGTCGATTCAAATTCTTAATATTAGCTCGTATCAATTTTTAATATTTAACTATAATTATAATTATATCTAATAAAAGTTATTTTCAAACGATAAAACATAGCGCATAAATATTGTCTAAAATACGACAACAAAAATAAAGAGAAGAAGTAATTTTATATATTATGGTCACCCTTTTTTTTGTACTAATGGTATTTGAAGTCGATCAACATATCAGCTTTTTTTAAAAGGAAGTCATATTAACAAATAAAAAAAATAGTTATTTGTAACTATTGGATTTGTACAATATGTCAACCACGTACTATAAATAATTAGTAAAAGCAACTAATGTTAATTCAGTAGTCGAAGAAAGTTCAACAGCGAGAAACTCGACTCATCACTCAATCAGTCGTTCCATCAAACGAATCAAAAAAAATACAGTAAAATAACTTGTATAAGAATATAAAGACTTCCTCTATTCAATTTAACATACAGATTTTACAAATAAAAGTTAAAAAAGAAGAGGCATGCATGCTAACATAGTTGAAGTACTTATTCTTCTTATATTGAAAGTTAAACATAACCTAGAAAATAATGATCATAATTAAAAAGCCAAAAATTCAAGCACAAATAAATGTAGAATCTTTTTCTCAAATAAAGAAAATCTGGAAACTCACAAAGCTAGAGACCCAATAACAAAAGCCAACCTATGATATTGAAGACCGTGGAATACTTCTTTTTTTTATATATAGAAGTATTTGCCAATGCTATTGGAAAAGGAAAAGAATCTATGTTAGGTAAAATTATGTATAGTTTCAATCGACAAAGAAAAAGAATTCTAAAAAAGAAAAGAAAAATAAGGCCTATTAAAGGTAAAATTTCTTAACCCAAAAAAGTACCCATAACCTAGAAAAAGGAACTTAAACTGAAGAAGAAAAGAAAAATAGGAACTCCAAAAGTTAAAATTTTATAAAAAAAAATAACACTCGTGGTTCTAGAAATACTCCTAAACTTAAATGGAGTTGACAGTGAAGGACTCTTGAAAAGGAATTGAGAGGAATAATATGATTT
Organism: Nicotiana tomentosiformis; assembly: GCF_000390325.3. Lineage (NCBI taxonomy): Eukaryota > Viridiplantae > Streptophyta > Magnoliopsida > Solanales > Solanaceae > Nicotiana > Nicotiana tomentosiformis. The sequence continues at coordinate 136,599,820 of NC_090817.1, forward strand.
TTTAAATCAAAATTCTAAGTATTAGGCAATAATTAAATGAATATTATGATTTTTCAAATTAAAGTCCTAATAGTCCTAAACATTAGGCAAATAATTAACTGGATATTTTTAGTATTAGAAAAAGAATTAATGACTATTCTTATAGTAGGAGAATAAGTTAAATTACTATTGTGTTCAATATGAATATATTTTTAATGGGCATAAAAGGGGAACGACATTTCGCTAAGAGTCTTTGTACTTTTAATATAGGGTACGCGTTTCACGTGTGTACCCCATATCAATGAATATATAAGTTTTTAAGTGTGAGATCTTGAAATTAGTAAATATTGATCTATTTAGCTATCTTAATAAAGGAAGAAATCCTTCTCTACATAAATCCTCAGATGCCTTATTACAATTTCTAAAGAAATATGGGAATATCTTATGAAATTTGTTGTTATTTTTGTAACCTAATACTAATCGGTATGTGCTTTGCGCGTATCAAGTCAATGAGCAAATACTTTAAAAAAATAAGTCAAAATATGGACTACACTTTTAATGACAAAGAATATTTACAGGAAAATAATTATAGAAAATTAATGCATATACAATAGTTTATATATCTAATTTGGGAAAAAATATATGTTGAATGAAGTTTAAAGATTTCTTTATAAAATTCATATGTGCATGTACCTAGCGTAAGTTTACGAACAATAAATAAAATATTATAAACAAATTATTTAATTTAAATAAGGTAAAATAACTTCAATAAGGTCATTAATGACTTCTTTTATAAGAGTATTTGGCTTTATATAATACAAATAAAAAAGAATTTAACCAATAAAATCATGTATAACTCAAATATAGAAGAAAAAAAAAAGTAGCCAACATTATTTGTAGTTTTATTTTTTGTGCTCTAATTCAGTAACCAACTTTATTTGTTGTTGCTTACTGTTTTTTTAAATAAAATAATTAAATTATGAATGCTTAATTGGTTATAGTACCATAACACAGAAACTCCTAAACCTAGAGCAACAAATCTCAATGACGATAAATTGAATTAATTTCTCAGATTTCGTTTGAAGAATTTTTGTGGGTCCCTCTTTCATAATAATTATTAAGTTACATAATTTAAATAAAACTAATTTATATAAGGTCAAATTTGAATTTATTTTAGGGAAATAATTTAATGACTATTCCTAAAAAGTAAAAAATTAATTACATGGATATTCCTAAATAGTAGAGAATTAATTAAATGACTATTCCTAAATATTAGAAAAATAATCAAATGACTATTTTGTCCGGTGTGAACTCTATTTTTAAAGGGTAAAAAAGACGAACGACATTTCGCTAAAGGCCTTCGTGCTTTTAATATAATATAGATATGATCTTAATTTGGTCACACTTCTGTAGAAAATAAAAGGTAAAGAAAACAACAATAAAAAACTATTTTATAGCATGCATGATTTAGTAACCTGTAAATTCTGGTAAATAACATATTACAATAGATAAAATTACATTATGTAATTTGAAAAATGACGATGTTCAAATAAGTAATTGTAACGATCTGACTGGTCGTTTTGAGATCTAGCGCGTCGTTCGTCGGTTTGAGGCCTTGAGTAGCTTCAATTCATGTATTATGACTTGTACGCGTAGTCGGAATTGAATTTCGGGAAGTTCTGAGTTGATTCGGATGGAAAATTCTCATTTCGGTAGCTTTAAGTTGGAAGAGTTGACTAATGTTTAACTTTTGAGTAAACGATCTCGGAATCAGGATTTGAAGGTTCCAACAGGTTCGTATGATGATTCTGGACTTGGGTGTATATTCGGGTTGAGTATCGGGTCACCCTAGGAGCATTTCAGTACTTATTGTGGAAAGTTAACATTTTGAAAGTTTTAGAGTTTCCTAAGTTTGGTTTGAAGTGGACTTTGGTGTTATCGATATCTATTTCGCCATGTTGAGTTGTTGCTTTCTGAGGTCGGGTGCATCCTTCTTCACGTTCGCAAAGAAAGGACCGCGTTCGCGAAGGTCTGTGGGGGTGTTTGGCCATTTGCTCATCGCGTTCGCTGTAATGACCCGACCGGCAATTTTGAGCTCTAGCGCGTCGTTCGGCGGTTTGAGCCCTTGAGTAGTTTCACTTTGGGTATTATGACTTGCACATATGGTCGAAACTGAATTTTGGGAAGTTCGGAGTTAGTTTTGGAAGAAAATTCTAATTTCGAAAGCTTTAAGTTGGAAGAATTAACTAAGGTTTGATTTTTGAGTAAACGCCCTCGGAATCGGGATTGGAAGGTTCCAACGGGTTCGTATGATGATTTTGGATTTGGGCGTATGTCCGGATCGGGTTTCGGATGACCCGGGAGCGTTTCAGCGCTTATTGTGGAAAGTTGGCGTTTTGGAAGAATTTCATAAATTTGGGTTAAAGTGCATTTCAATGCTATTGATGTCCGTTTGAGATTCCGATTCTGGGAATAGTTTCGTATGGTGATTCTGGTATTGGGAGCGCGTCCGGATGTGGATTTGGATATTCGTAGGTCATTTGGCGAAAATTGGAAATTTGGATAATTTTTGAGAAGTTTGACCGCGAGTGGACCTTTTGATATCGGGGTCGGATTCCGATTCCGGAAGTTGGAGTAGGTCCGTAATGTCGAATGTGACTTGTGTGCAAAATTTAATTTCAATCGGACGTGATTTGATAGGTTTCGGCATCGAATGTGAAAGTTCGAAGTTCTAAAGTTCATTAAGCTTGAATTGGGTAGCGATTCGTGATTTTGATGATGTTTGCTGTGATTTGAGGGCTCGACTAGGTTCGTAATATTTTTTGGGAAGTGCTGGTGTAATTGATTGAGGCCCTGAGGGTCTCGAGTGGATTCCGGATGGCAAACGGATCGAGTTTGGGCTTGGAGGAATGCTGGGGCTGCTGTCATCTGGTGTAACCGCACCTGCGAGGTTTTGGCTGCAGGTGCGGAGTCGTAAAAGCGGCCAGGAGGGTCGCAGAAGCGATGCTGGGCGTGCTGGGCAGGAGCGCAGGTGCGAGGGAATGTCCGCACCTGCGAAGGTGAAGAAGCGGAAGGAAAGGCGCAGAAGCGGAAGCAGGCAGCTGTGGGCATCTCCATAGAAGTAGAATATTTGCCGCACCTGCGGAATCGCAGAAGCGGTCAAGTGACCGCAGGTGCGAGAAGTCGCTAGGCAGAAGGGTTCTTTAAGAATGGGGAATTGGCCCATTTTCTTCCATTTTTCACTTGGTTGGGGAAATTTTGGAGAGCTTCAAAGAGAGATTTTCATCAAGCAACACAAGGTAAGTGATTTCCACTTATTATAAGTTAAATACATGATTTGTATGAGTATTTAAACATGGAAATTAGTAGAAATTGTGGGGATTTTGATGAAAAACCTAGAAATTTATATTTTTGGAGTTTGACCACAAAATTGGACATGGAATTGGGAATAAATTATATATTTGAGTTCTTGGTGTTATGGGTAAAGTTTATCTTCGAAAATTTTCAAAATCCGGGCATGCGGACCCGATGGTGATTTTATCGACTTTTCGAGCGGAGTTGGAAATTATTGTAAATTGAATTATAATAAGTATTAGAGTACACATTTATGGATTTACACATTTATTGACTAGTTTTGGAGCGATGAGCTTCGGGTTGAGTTATGGAAAGGCTTTGGAGCCGGTTATGGAACTTCGGAGCGAGATAAGTCTCTTTTCTAACCTTGTAAGAGGGAATTAACCCAATAGGTGAATTGAATTAATATGTGCTTCCATTTGTGGGGGGGCTATGTACGTATGAGGTGACGAGAGTCCGTACGTAGCTACTAGTTATGCCTATGCCCGGGTAGTTTAGGGTTTACACCATACCTTGTTGATACCGTTATTTGATTATGTTTATTATTTGCCTTAAAAAGAATTGAGATCGAGTATGCTTATTAAATGCCTTGAAAAGAGTTGAAATTGAGGATTTCGAGACTTGAAAGTTTTCATTGAATTTCGTATTTTTAAAAAAGAATTTAAGAATATTATAATATCTTAAGAAATCTATGTGCAACCGCGTCGCAAATATATTTCGTGAGCGGGGTAAATTTCCACTACTCTCATGGGAGCGGGCCGTTCGCTCGGCAGGTTAATAGTTGCATCTATGGTTTGTGCCATTCGACCCTCAGTAGTGCACAATTTATATTTATATGTTAGTTCGTGCCATTCGACCCTCGACGGTGCACAGTTTATATTTATATGTTGGATCGGGTTGTACGACCTCGGCATGACTTACGCATGATAACTCTTTGAAACTAATAATAATTGACGTAGCTTTATTGGCTTGATATATAAATTGTTAAATGATGGAAATGAATTTGGGAAGTTATTAATAAAAAAGATTGTTGATTATTTCCGGTTATTGAATTTTCAGCTATGTTATGTATTCCATATTTAAATATAAGATTGGCATTATATTGTTAGCCCGTAGTAAGTGTAGGAGTCGAGCCCTCGTTACTACTTCTTCGAGGTTAGACGGGATACTTACTGGGTACGCATTGATTCACGTATTTATACTACACTTGCTGCACATTTTGTGCAGGTACATATATATCTAGTGGCCTCGTGGGAGCAGCAGCATGGTTAAATGCGGGGACTTAGGTTAGCAGCATTCCATATTACGACTCGCAACCAGCAGAGTCTCCTTCAGAGTATTTATATTTTTCATGTCCAATTTGTATTCCGGACAGATATTGTATTTTATTTTACTTCCTAGTTGATGCTTATGCACTTGTAACACCGGATTTTGGGGATATTATGGGTTGTTTGGTATTGAAATTGTGAAAATATTTTTATTTACTCTATAAAGTCCATCTTTTATTATTAAATTGAAGAAAATCATGATTTCAAATACTAAAATGAGTAACTAAATTAATCAATTATTGTTGGCAGGCCTAACAGCGGTGTTAGGCACCATCACGACCTCTAATGAAATTTGAATCGTGACATTCGCGATTAGGGGCGCGCGTTCGCGAAGCCTTGAAGGAGGCAGTGCTTCGCGATCGCGAGTGAGATTACGCGATCGCGTAGAAGGTAGGCGGGTGGTGGGCACAAGGAAATTGTTCTATGCATTCGCTTTTCTGGAGTCGCGTTCGCGTAGGGGCGGAGGTGTTGGTCACCGCGTTCGCGACCAGTGCATCGCGTTCGCGAAAGGGAATTTTGGAGCTGGAGCAGGATGCTCTTCGCGAACGCGAGGGTAAGGCCGCGTTCGTGAAGAAGGTCGGGCTGGGCAGTGTCATTTTAAAAACGGGAGTTTAGCTCATTTTCACTCCATTTCTTCATGGGAGTCGACTTTGGGAGCGATTTTAGAGCACCATTTTCATCATCAACCAGGAGGTAAGTGATTTCTGTTCATTTTGAGTTAAATACATGAATTATACATGGATTGGAATATGAAAATTGGTGGAAATTATGGAATTTTGGTGGAAAACCTAGAAATTATATTTTTGGATTTTGACCACGAAATTGGACATGAAATTTAGGATAAATTATATATTTGAGTTCGTGACATTATGGGTAAAGTTTATCTTCGAGAATTTTTGAAATTCGGGCACGCGGGCCCAAGGGTTGACGTGGGCCGATGAGCATTGGTTTGAGAAGCTAGAGAGGCGTTGGAGTCGGTTATAGAACTTCGGAGCAAGGTAAGTCACATGTCTAACCCTGTGAGGGGGAATTTACCACGTGGGTGCTGTTCTTGTTGTATGCTATATGTTGTGGGAGCTGCGCACGTATGAGGTGACGAGTGTTTGTGCATATACTATAGTTCCTGATTATGTCCGGGTAGACTTAGGTTCACGCGATGCTTTAATTGTATTATTTGAATTATCCTTGCCTGTATAATTCTCTTATTTCGCATTGCGACCTGAAACTAGGCTTGTGTAGAGTGATATACTCACTATTGTAGAGATTTGATGAGCTACTTGATTTGCCACAGAATAATTGTGTTTCCCTTATGAAATTCTCTCGTATTTTGCGTTTTCATTGAAAAGCTTCTTTACATTTCATAACTCGCACGTATCTTCGTGAGTGGGGTCAAGGACCCTTTAAAACTTCATATTCTAATAGGATCGGGCCGTTTGCCTCGGCAGTATCATATTCTCATGGGAGCGGGTCATTCACCTCGACAGTATAATTTATGCATCTATGATTCGTACCGGTCGACCCTCGGTAGTGCACACATTATTATGCGACCGGGTCGTTCGCCTTGGCATTTTTATAAATACTCTTATGGGATCAGGTCGTTCACATCTGAAGCGTCGCGCGTAATCTTTGACAAGAAGCTATCTTATCCGTGAGCTTTTCTTGAATTGAGTTATGACGATCTATCTGGTGGGGACCATTTTACATATATACTCTTGTTGAGGAGGTGACCGATAACTGAGAGCTTGTATTTACTGTTCAAAGGAGGATCGTACTGCGTACCTATATCTGTTTACTCTGTTTATTTACTTTTACCATGCCTCATACTTGTTTACTTTCTATTGCACTTAATATATTGGACCACTAGTAAGTGTCGATGTCGACCCCTCGTCACTACTTCTACGGGGTTAGACTAGATATTTACTGGGTATGCGCTGATTTATGTACTCATGCTACACTTCTGCATATATATATATATATATATATATATATATATATATATATATATATATTTCTGATGGTCTTTTGGGCGTAGATGCGCAACTATTACGGGGACTTTATGGTGAGCTGCATTCCATGTTACGATCCACAGCATACAGAGTCTCCATCAGAGTTACTTACATTCTCCTGTCTAACTTGTATTCCATACATATGTTGTATATTATTATATTTCTTAGTAGATGATCATGCACTTGTGACACCGGATTTTGGGGGTTCCTAGTGGATGTTTATTATTGTAGTCAAATAATTATTATTATTCTATCTTGTAATTTATATTTTATACGGAAATTGGTAAAGAGGATCACGGGTTTGACCGAGTACCAAATTTTTACTTTATTTATTTAATGGGAATTATGATTTAAAAATATTAAAATGAGTAATTAAGTTGAAAATTCATTGTTGGCTTGCCTGACGGTGATGTTAGGTGCCATCACGGCCTATAGGGGATTTTGGGTCGTGACAGCTTGGTATCAGAGTGTTAGATTCACTTGAGTCTCACGAGTCATGAGCAAGTCTAGTAGAGTCTTCCGGATCGGTACAGAGACGTCTGTACTTATCTTCGAGAGGCTACAAGGCTGTTAGGAGCACTTCCCTTCTTAATTCCTCTTTGTTCGGTTTGATTCCATTAGAGCTTATGCCTTCATTTCCTTCCTACTTAATCTTATGCGACTTGGAGAGCTTGTTATTAATTGGGCATCGAGGAGTTGTAATGGTACTGCAAATGTGGTGCAGGATATTTCTCCCTGTGTATTTGATTGGGGTATTGTCGTCGCCTCATAGAGGGATGTTTTGTCATTTCAGCCCAATGTTAGTGTTGCCTACGGTTTCGCGGCTATGAACGGTGCATTATGATGTTCATGAATGGTTATCGCGTAGTATTGGTGTAAATAGTAAGGTGCTTATTTATGTGTCGCGGCAATGAATGACTCGAAAGAAGGACTACTCGGTTCATGGCTTAGAGGTTCGACATTAAATTCCATCGGAGAAAAGGCAATCAGACTATGGATGTTCAGGTTTTGGTTGATGCAGTAATGAGACTTGATATTTTCAAGCGTGGTGGAATTCTCATTTGTGATATGGTGTCGTCGTCCTTGTTTAAACGTATTAAGGTTCGCCGGCGTTATGGTCTTCTTGGGTTTTCCTTTGGGGCAGGGTGTTGTGAAATGGTGCCAGAGAAGCAGTTATTAGAGATGGTGGTGTGTATTAGTTTTAGAATCGAATCAGTGTTTCTAATGCTAATGGCTAGAAAAAAATGTTCTTCGAAGAGGCTTAGAGTTGGTAGCAATTTATTAGTCTAGGTGCTACAGAGATCGATTTTTATTTGAGGCAACATTTGGGTAGTGAAGGATGAGGAAGGATATGGTATGAGGTTTCTCGTGATGATTGAATTCCTAACAGGTCAAGTATGAAAAGCAGAGGTCGAAAAGTTTCTTAAATGAGATGGTTTAACTGAAGTGGGAGTGGCGGAGTAGCATATGAATTCTGTGGTAGGATAGCCACATGCCTTGAGAAAAGTTTAGAGTGATTTTGGAATCATGGTGAACAGTGACTAGGTCTACGGATTTTATTTGAAATGATGGCTACTGTGCTAAGGAAGGTTGAATATGACAGAAAGAAGTTTGCTTGGAGTGTTTATGGGTGTTAGAGCTTGATTATCGTTATGGGATACGACGTGACTTCGAGTTTGGAAGGTATTGTTGGACTTTCAGTTGATGTCAATGGGGAATGAACAGACTTGTACAGCCGGTGGACGAGCATGGGCTCAGGAGGGTTTACTGATTTCGTAGTAGTGGTACCCAGTGCATCATCGTTGGAAGATGTTAGTATAGAATTCCACATGTGGGCTATCTGTTGTGGGCAGGTTAGCAGTTGCGTGATTTTGATGAAATTTCTACAAAGAGTTCTACTTACTACTCGGCAGAAGGTCGAATATGCGATTGTGGCTGATAATTTGGAATGTTCATGAAAAGTTTAACAAGGTATTTCAAGAAATTAGGCGGGTTAACGATGCAAGATCATGGTAAATTGAGAAGGAGGAATCTTTGTGGGTTCTAGATTTATGTGATTGTAGCTTAAAGTTAAGTGGGGGAGCCTACCGTTTAGAATTGGATCGTGTGGTTGTCTGCTTGTGCGGTTTTTGGTTATCAGTGCATTGGTATATTATTTATGGCTAAGAAAAGAAAACATCAGGGGTAATTCGAGCAAAGAACTTGATGAATGTGTGTTATATTTTGCCTTATCGGCTCATGTGCAGGTTTTGGGAAGACTTAGAGTTTATAATTCTTGTGGATGTGATGTACAATGAAAAGAATTAATCTGGTTGCTTCTTTGGGAGTGTTCATGTGCTAACAGAGTGATGAAGTTTGATTATATTCGGGACCAGGTCAGGGTGGGTGACTCTCAATAGTGGTTCTAATGGGTTCAAGGATATAAGCGCGGTGTCTAAGGATTTTGGGTTCATTGTGTGGTTAAAGAGCAGGATTTTGCAGCATAGTGTGAAGAATACTTGGGGAATTCTCTATGTTATTATCGGGTCTGCGGGGCAATATTGGTGAAATGGAAGAAACAGTTTCGGATTTGCGGAAGGTCCTTCAGAATGGGTGTACCAGTTGGAGATATTATTGTGCGCATGAGGAGGGTATGAGATGGTTCATGGGTATCGAGATGATGTAGTCTCGTGATTCGGATCATCAGGATGAGTGCTAATTGAGTTCGTTATATTTTTGAATAGAGCTATTATTATTTCTAAGGCAAGTCAAGATAAATTAGAAGAAGTTGGGTCGGTTAGTAATGGTTTGAATCAGCATGATTGTGGCAATGATCAGTTCCTTCGTCGTGTTAGTTATACATGTGGGTTGTGGTTGTATGTGCGGGCTTGACAACCACCATAATTTGATTGATTTGGAAGGTATTTGATTCAAATGACCTTGTTATGTGTAAATGGATTCCGGAAGAATTATGGAGGTTTAGACCACAACTTGAGGTTTGTATTTTCTGCGGTTATGGGAATTCAGCTGCGTGTTGCAATGGTTCTTCTGAAATGAGTTAAGTGAAAGGATTCTAGCCAGTAAAGTGTTTATTCTACTAGTAGTACATGGGTTATGATGAATTCTTGTACTCTCGCATTGCGGCATGATAGGTGCAGTGAGCGACATGGGAATTGGCAACTTGAGGTTTGTATTTTATGCGGTTATGGGAATTCAGTTGCGTGTTGCAATGGTTCTTCTGAAATGAGTTAAGTGAAAGGGTTCTAGCCAATGAAGTATTTATTCTACTAGTAGTGCATGGGTTATGATGAATTCTTGTACTCTCGCGTTGCGTCATGATAGGTGCAGTGAGCTGCATGGGAATTGGAAGTTGAGGATGAGGATTAAGGTTATGGCTCGGTGTTGATAAGAATATGACGAGCTCGGATGAGCAGGAACACAAGCGAGTCCATGAATGAAAAAGTTAAAGTCTGCCTGTTAGTGCCTAGCATTTAAATTATTTGGTACTTAATTATTTGCGAAAAATTGTCTCAAGTTATTTGTCCAACTATTATGAAAGTGTAGACCAATTTGTTTGCAAGTATTTGAAAAGACGGGTTATCTCACTTTGAGGATAGGCTAATTTGTTTGTTTTTATTTTATATATAAAAAAAAAAGGCCACCACATGTGCAAATTCTAAAGGCTCAACATAAGTTTTCCTTGAAAGATCACTTTTTCATTCAAATTAAAGGGAACTTTTCTCTTTTCTGCATTTAGTTATTTCAATAGGCTTTTTCTTATCACTTTCAAAATTCTAATCCAAGCCAATAAGTACTAGTCATCATCCGCTATTAAAGAAATCTAACATCTTAATCAATAGAATTGGTATAAGACATGAAATCGCATATATGATGCCTTTCAATTGAACTTTAAAAAAAAATTACTACCACAAGTAGCTATTTGGCCTTAAATTAAAGTGACAAATGCAACAAAAGTGGTCAGTTTTGAAAAATCAACTTCTCAGGTACAAATGCAACAGAAACCTTTTGACATGAAGTTTGACACAACACAGGTTCACCAATGTCAACAGCCCAATACTCTTCTTTCAATACTAAACATTATTGCCTCACTCATTCTTTAAGTGCACTATGATCTAAGTAGTTCAAACTAACATCAAAGAAACATGGATACTCAGATCTGCCAACTACGAAATAAACCAAACTACTCAACTACAACATTAAAATGATCACGAGCATGCAGATCTTAACACTCAAATATTCAGAAACTCCTTTGAATAAAATTGCTCGGAACAAACTAAAAGGCCAATCTTGTCATCATCTTCTATTAAAGAAAAGAACCTGCATTACAAGTGTTTGAAAGGTTACCTGAAAATATGGAAATACAGCAGTAACAGTAGCAGAAATTCAGCAACATAAGCAGTAGGAACAGTAGGGGAAACAACAACAAATTAACAACTTGAGTGACCCGTGAAACAGCCCAGAAAAACCGACGAACTAAAGCAGAAAATTCAGCAACTTTTAACAAGGAAAGAACTAAGTAAACTGACTTAAGAACCCCTTTTTTTGACAGTTTTTGCTTTCTGAATACTCACTCAACCGCTCTCAAATTTCAGCTCACTTTTGGATGTTCATTTCTTAAGTTGTGTCTTTTTTTTTCCAGAGTGTAGAAGATCTTTCAATATGTGTCCTAGAGTGTGTGATCCTTTTTCAGTGAGTAAGGATGTGTATTCTAAATGTAAGAGAGTCCCCTTTATAGGAGAAGAGCAGCCCTTTAAATAGGCAAATAAAGTCAAATTTTTTGGAAAGATTTTGGTTCACCAAAAGTCTGTCCAAAAGACTGACTTTGTGTGCTAAACACTGTTCAAAATTTGTTCAAAAGGTGAAAGGACAGCCTGAAAATCTGGTGTGTCAAAAGCAAGGAGAAAAATAAAGTCATTTCAGCCACCTTACTAGTAAAAGGTAAGCTACTAGTATACTATTTTATGATAAAATAACCTAAACTTCAGATGTTAACCATCAGCACGAAACTACTTAATTTTGAACCAAATCAAACTCAAATGACTAACAATTGACAAAACAGAAACAAGACTTCAAATAGAACTAAAACTCAAACTAACTAGATTAAAATAAATTGATTTGTGCAAACTAAACATAGAACAAACAACTGGATTCACAAACTAATTCTCAAAATAGAACGAGCATCATTAACAATCGGAGACGTTCAACAACTAAACAATCAATTATTTAAGCAAATGATTAAACTAATACACTAAAGATTATGTTTAATTAATAATAGTTTAACAAATAACTAAACTAAATAGAGATAACTAATTAAATAAATCTAACTTGAAACTCTAATTAATAACAAACCCAAAACAAAAAAATTAAAATCAGGAACTAAAATTAAAATCAAGAACTAACCTATTACTACTAAAAAAATCAGAAATTAAGTAAAGAGATGACGATTATACCTAACGAGCGTGCTTGAAGCTGTTCAAGCTACGAGAAGACGTCGGAGATGCCAAAAAGTGGTTGCACGACCATGGAACGCTTATTTCATTTTGGTAGACATCAAATTCAATGAACTTGGTGTCATACCAAAAGGAAATGAGTGTTCTTGGGTCGGAATTAGGCTAAAACAGAGGATGAGGAGTGCGGCAGTAGTGGCGGGTCGGCGGTGAGGGTGGCTGGCCGGCGGCGACGGGGATTTTGGGAGTGAAATGGGTAGGAAAAGATAGGTCTTGTGGATCTCTATCCATTCATGTATGTGTTATAGGATGTTGTTGGCCGGAGCTTCAAGAATTTGGGCCAAAAAGTGGCGGCTAAAGTTTCCTAGATCTAAAATTCAAGGAGTTTGAGGGTTTTTTGAAGGAATTGGTTTGGAGATATGAAAAGAGGAGGTTGTGGAGATTACATGGTGTGAATTTGGAGGTGTTTAGAGGTGGTCCGCTACTGGTGGGTGATTTCCGGCGGCGGCAGAGAGAAGAGAGAGAAGAGAGAGGGAGGAAGAAGAAAGGAATTATGGGGGAAATGGGGGCAAAGTTTTAGTATATCTAAGTCTTAAATACCTAATTGGGAGATTGATTGTGGAACATTGGATAAGAGAGAGATGAATGGATGAGATTTAATCTTGATTCACTTAATAAAATGATGTAGTTTCATGATGAAACTATGCCATTTTGGACCAAGTCTTGGCCAGCCATTTTGGACTGTGTATGGCCGAATTAGGCTCAAACTTTGGGCCAATTTTGGCTCAATTTTAATTAAAATACACTAGGCCAATCCCTTTTCCCTCTAATGAAAATATAGTATTATTTAGTCCTAAAGAAAATGTACAAGTAGAAAGAAAATCTTTTTGGTATATATAATTTAAATATGCAAACTAAAATATACAAATAAAAGGTAAAAAGTATTTTTTGCTACCTTTTAATTAAGGAATTCACACATAAAAATGCACAAATAAATTCAAAGAAAAACAAAAAATAGCTAAAATCATCCAAAAGTTATTATTATTATTATTACTATTTATTTTGGGAAGAGCGTGTAAAAAATTAGGTATTCATAACTTCCCCTCTTTTCTTGAGAACATGAAAAGTTTTCGTACAAAGATAGTGAATGCCATTATTAACTCTTGCTTGCCTATGACTCTATTGAAAGCATTTTTAAAAAATATGACCGAACCTTACTTTCGAGGTTGCCTACATATCCTTGGCTATAAAGGAATCAGATCTGTGTAGTTCTGGGAAACTTTTGGTAGCTGGGACTACCGGACACTAGAGTTAAGACTGATGCTGCTTGTTGTTGTTATTGTTGTTGTTGTTGTTGTTATTACTGTTACTGCTTCTTACATCAAAATGCAAAAAGAAGAGAACTACATATGCTTGCAAGCTAAGAGTTACAAAATTCATATATATGAGTCTTGTGGAGTTAAATCTTGATTCTTGACATGCTCGCTTGTGTTGACCTTAGATTGGATCTTGATGCTCTTTGAAGAAAAGATTATGGCTCGATCTCAATTGCTTGCTTTCCTGATCCGAAATTGAGAAGATGAATCTTAAGACGCCGAGTTGCTGACACATTATCAAAGCTGACTCCAACTATCTTCTAATCGAAAGACTTCTTTCTTATGATGGAAATTGGAACTACAAGCTTTAAGTCGTCGAAATCTGTGCTCTACGGCTGGGGCCTATAAAGCCATCAAAAACGAACAAGACGAACAAAATTTTTCTGCTCCAGTTTGGCACTAGGAAAATTTTGTGAGTTATTAGAGAAAGTTATAAACTATCTATTTTGTTGAAAGGAAGTTAAAGACAGTAGTATAAACTAGCTATGTGAGGATATGAAATCACGGGGGGTAGTAACTTCTGTCGCCCAAAGGGAATAGAATTAGAGGATGGTATCCTATATTACTGACAAGGGAACGTAACCAGGGATTGGCACCCTGTATTACTAAAATGGAACGTAACCAGGGGTTGGCACCCTATATAACTGGAACGTAACCAAGGGTTGGCACCCTGTATCACTAGGAAGGAATGTAACCAGGGGTTGACACCCTGTATTACAAAGAGGGAACGTAACCAGGGGTCGGCACCCTATATCACCAGGAAGGAGTGTAACCAGGGGTCGGCACCCTATATCATCAGGAAGGAGTGTAACCAGGGGTTGGCACCCTGTATTACTGAAAGGAGTGTAATTAGGGGTTGGCACCCTATAAAACTGAGAAGGAATGTAACCAGGGGTTGGTACCCTGTATTACTAAAAAGAATGTAACCAGGGGTTTGTACCCTGTATTACTAAAGAGGAATGTAACCAGGGGTTGGTACTCTGTATTATCGAAAGGAGTGTAACCAGGGGTTGGCACTATGTATTACTAAAAGGAGTGTAACTAGGGATTGGCACCCTGTATTACTGAAAGGAGTGTAACCAGGGGTTGGTACCCTGTATTACTAAAAGAAATGTAACTAGGGATTGGTACCCTATATTACTAAAGAGGAATGTAACTAGGGGTTGGTACCCTATATTACTAAAGAGGAATATAACCAGGGGTTGGTACCCTGTATTATCGAAAGGGGTGTAACCAGGGGTTGGCACCATGTATTACTGAAAGGAGTATAACCAGGGGTTGGCACCCTGTATTACTGAAAGGAGTGTAACCAGGGGTTGGCACCCTGTATTACTGAGAAGGAATATAACCAGGGGTTGGTACCCTGTATTACTAAAAGAAATGTAACCAGGGGTTGGTACCCTGTATTACTAAAGAGGAATGTAACCAGGGGTTGGTACCCTATATTACCGAAAGGAATGTAACCAGGGGTTGGCACCCTGTATTACTAAAAGGAGTGTAACCAGGGGTTGGCACCCTGTATTACTGAAAGTAGTGTAACCAGAGGTTGGCACCCTGTATTACTGAGAAGGAATATAACTAGGGGTTGGCACCCTATATTACTGAGAAGGAATGTAACCAGGGGTTGGTACCCTGTATTACTAAAGAGGAATGTAACCAGGGGTTGGTACCCTGTATTACCGAAAGGAGTGTAACCAGGGTTTGGCACCTTGTATTACTAAGAAGGAATGCAACCACGGGTTGGTACCGTGTATTACGGATAAAGTACTGAATCCCTCTAGGCGAAAGGGTTCTACTTTAGTTAAGCTAACATAAAATAAGCCTGAGCAAAAAGTACTTCTACCCGAAAACATGAGCTGGAACCCCCTAGGCGAAAAGGTTCTACCTGAGTTAAGCTATGTAAAACATCGTGAGCGAAGAGTACTTCTATCAGGAACTATGAGTTGGATCCCCTAGGCGAAAAGGTTTTACCTGGGTTAAGCTACTAAAATGGGAGGTATGAACAGTAGTGATGCATGCTGCAAATAAAAAGAAAATGCAGATTTTAAGGAGCTTACGTTTGGTGACATTCATCCTTTGATCCTGCTTCAAACAAAGAAAAATTTATGAGTTTTTAAAGTGGTGGTCGGTTTGTGGCTTTGATGCCTTGAGTAGTTTGAATTCACGGCCACTCCACTGTCGAAGAACTGATTTTGTCAGCGTGGTACCGAGGTGCTCGGATACTCTGTATTGCTTTCTGGAGACATTATCTTTCTGACGTTGCCCCTGGTTGTTTCATACCCAGATGTCCATGGTACCACTAATCCTTGTCCCTAAGGCAAGGCAATTTTCCTTTAAAATCAAACCTAGTTGTCTTGCACCCAGAACCAATTTGTGTTTGTAGTGCTTATCAACTTTTCCCATGAAGTAAGTCTTGCTTAGGCTACCTTTTCAGTTTCTTTAAGACACTTTGTCCGCCTTATCAAGAGAGATCACAGATGGATTCCTGCCTTCGTCAATGCCGTATATGCTCCAAATTGTGCTCGGTATTATGGGGAAACTGTAGCCAGTTTTGCAGCCATTTCTTTGCTTTGATTTTGATGCAAGATTAGACCGAAAGGGAATCAAAGAAAAATTATGGGGAAAATAGAAGAGCAATTGAAAGTAAAAAAAAGGAATTGCGTCTAAACAAAAGGTGTCCCTTTTGGGGAGAGGAATATGAAGACTTATCTGGAGGTGTGTGCCGACTTCAATAAATTATGACATGCATTTTGGACTGGATGCCTCATCCGTCTGAGCTGTCTAATTCTCAAAATCCGTCGCAAATGTTCATCTTGAAACTGTCTTGGTTATGCTCATGCCGGAACATCGAAGACCCTCATTCGGCTAGTAGCGCCTTTTGCCGGTTTTCGCTGACTAACCTCTCTCATTTCTCTACTCATCATCGCCTTATGGTGCCCATCTGGGTTTTCACCAATAAGACTCTCTCATTTCTCTTCTCACCTTACGGTGCCTATACGGGTTTTCACCTATAAGACTCTCTCATTTCTTTTTTTTATTCTTTTTTTTTTACTAAGATACTGCATGCGGAAAGTTTCCCAACGCTCTTGGCATGGGGACTTCAAACATTCTCAAAGATCAATTAGAAGTTCCTAATAGGGAAAAGGCAAAAAGAACCTTGAACTGAATTATAACTTTTGTAGACGTTTTTATAGGAAAAACCGTAAAATAAAAAAAACTTTTGCCCCAGTTTTGGAGTATTAGGAATATGGATTTTCGTTATGATGGGACCGAACCCAGGGTAAGGCTGCCTACGTATCCTTTCAGAATCAGGTCGAATGTAGTTCAATGAACTCAGAAGGTTTGTTGTATGATTTTGTTTTCTTTTACAAGTACACATGTTCCAAAAGAGGGAAAACGAAGAAGACAAATACGGCTCAAAAGGGTTAACAAAAGGGTGACACCTATTTGGGATAGAGACCAATAATAGCCTTCGTCATCTCGATTTGAGAAAATAATGCGTGAAAGTTCTGCAGTGGGTATATATCAAACATAATATCTTTTGACTGCATCTGCGTTAATCGTCATATCTGGCACCCGTCCTTCTTCATCTACCAAGTGCAAGGCTCTTTTTGGTAACACTTTCTTGATGATGTAGGGTCCTTGCCAGTTCGGGGCAAACTTCCTTTAGCTTCTACTTGGTGTGGAAGAATGCATTTCAAAATGAGTTGGCCTACCTCAAAGTGCCGTGGACGCACTTTCTTATTGTAAGTGCGTGCCATTCTTTGCTGGTATAATTGGCCGAAACATACTGCTGCTAACCATTTTTCATCAATCAGCATCAGTTGTTACAAACGGTCTTTACCCATTATGTATCTTCAATCTCCGATTCTACAATGATCCGGAGAGAGAGAATTTTGACTTCGGCTGGTATTACAGCTTCCGTTCCGTATACCAGCAGATAAGGAGTTGCACCAACAGATGTGCGAGTAGTCGTGTGGTATCCCAAAGGAGCAAAAGGCAACTTTTCATGCCATTGTCTGGAACCTTGGATCATCTTTCTAAGAATCTTCTTGATGTTCTTGTTTGCTGCTTCAACGTCTCCATTGGCTTTTAGCCGGTAAGGGGTTGAATGGCGATGCACAATTTTAAATTGCTCGCATACCTCCTTCATCAAATGACTATTTAGATTGGCTGCATTGTTAGTGATAATGGTCTTTGGAATACCAAAGCGACGGATGATGTTGGAATGAACAAAGTCTACCACTGCTTTCTTGGTGACTGCTTTGAAAGTGACGGCCTCCACCCACTTGGTGAAGTAATCAATTGTAACCAAAATGAATCTATGCCCATTTGAAGCCTTTGGATCGATTGGCCCAATAATATCCATTCCCCAAGCAACGAAAGGCCAAGGAGAGGACATGGGATGCAACTCCGAAGGAGCTGAGTGAATCAGGTCACCATGAATCTGGCATTGGTGACACTTGCGAACAAAACGAAATCAATCTCGCTCAATTGTAAGCCAATAATACCCTGCTCGTAGAATATTCTTTGCCAAAACATATCCATTCATGTGAGGTCCACATACCCCCGAATGCACTTCACTCATGATCCGCTCAACTTCTTTGGCATCTACGCATCTCAACAAGTTCAAATCTGGGGTCCTTTTGTACAAAATTTACCCATTCAGGAAGAAACTGATGGCAAGCCGCCTTATAGTTCTTTTTTTTATCTCCCTTGGCATGCTCTGGGTATTCTCTTGTTTTCAGGAATCGTTTTATGTCATGATACCATGGTTCACCATCTGGGTATGTCTGAATTGTATTGCAGTAATCGTGTTGATTCCGAACTTGGATTTCTAGTGGATCGATATGAGTGTTGCCCGGATAAGGGAGCATTGAGGCTAAAGTAGCCAAAGAATCGACTAGATCATTGTGAAACCTGTGAATGTACCTGAACTCGATGGATTTGAATCTTTTGCTCAAGTCTTACACACATTGTCTGTATGCAATAAGCTTGATGTCTCGAGTCTTCCATTCGCCTTATGCTTGCTAGATAAGCAAGTCGGAGTCTCCCAAAACCAGTAGTTCATGCACAGAAGAACCGAAGTCGAGCCGTTGCAGGATAATACTATCCAATAGGTGAGGTGAGGATTGCCCCGATCCCAACTCGTTTGATATTGACAGCTCCATCAAAATACATTTTCCATACAGGGTTGTCGTCTGGAACTACTTCATATATTGAGTTGACCTCTTCATCTGGGAAGTATGTGGTAAGTGGCTTGTACTCATCATCAACTGGATTCTCTGCCAAATGATTGGCCAAAGCCTGTGCTTTCATTGCGGTGCGAGTGACATAGACGATGTCGAACTCTGTGAGCAAGATTTGCCATTTTGCGAGCCTGCCAGTGGCCATTGGATTTTGGAAGATGTACTTTAGAGGATCCATTCTGGATATGAGGTAAGTAGTGTAGGCCAAAAGATAATGTCTCAACTTCTAAACGACCCAAGTCAAGGCACAACATGTCCTTTCTAAAAGGGTGTACTTAACCTCATAGTTGGTGAACTTCTTGCTCAAATAATAGATTGCCTGTTCCTTTTTTCCTGTTGCATCATGTTGCCCCATAACGCATCCAAAGGAATTATCCATCATCAATAGATATAAAAACAAAGGCCTACCAGGTTCAGGTGGGACCGGTACATGGGTTTTTGACAAATAACCTTTGATCCTGTCAAAAGCAATTTGGAAATCGTCCGTCCACTTGATAGCAACATCCTTTTGCAGCAACTTAAAGATGGGCCCGCACGTGGTTGTGAGCTGAGCAATGAACTTACTAATGTAGTTCAACCTCCCGAGCAAACTCATGACTTCCTCTTTGTTCTTCGGGGGTGGTAGTTCTCGAACAGATTTTATCTTAGATGGATCCAATTTGATGCCTCTCTGGCTGACTATAAAACTGAGGAGTTTTCTAGATGGAATCCCAAATGCACACTTGGCTGGATTAAGCTTAAGGTCATACCTCCAAAGACGTTCAAAGAATGTTTTCAAATCGCGTACGTGATCAACCTATGTCTTTAATTTTATGATGACATCATCGACATATACTTCAATATCTTTGTGCATCGTGTCGTGGAAAATGGTAGTCATGGTCCTCATATAAGTTGCCCCTGCATTCTTCAAACCGAATTGCATGACCCTGTAACAATAAGTACCCCATGGAGTAGTGAAAGCGGTCTTTTCTACGTCATCCTCATCCATTAGAATCTGGTGGTACCTAGCATAGCAATCCACGAATGACTGTATCTCATGCTTTGCGCAATTATCTACAAGAATGTGGATGTTTGGCAAAGGAAAATTATCCTTAGAACTTGCTTTGTCCAGGTCTCCGTAGTCAACACAGACTCTAGTTTTTCCATCCTTCTTTGGCACAGGCATAACATTTGCCACCCAGGTGGTGTATCGGACAACTCTGACCACATTGGCGCTTAGTTGCTTCATTATTTCCTATTTGATTTTGTCACTCATGTCCGTTTTAAATTTTCATTTTTTTTGTTGGACTGGTGGAAAATCAGGATACGTGAGAAGCTTATGAACCACTAGATCAGCACTTAAACCCGATATATCATCATAAGACCAAGCAAACACATATCTCTATTCAAATAAAAGTTGAATCAAGACATCTCTAATTTTTAGTTCAGCGTGAATGCTTATCTTTGTTTCTCTAACTTCTTCCTGACTTCCGATATTAATTGGCCCAGTTTCATTGAGGTTGGGCTTAGGCTTGTTTTCAAATTGTTCCAACTCTCTTTTTATATCCTCAAAAGCCTCATCTTCATCATACTCAATCTCTTGATGCATTATTTCGAAATTAGACAGCTTTTTAAGATCTGGGCATGAATTCCGCATACATGTCATGTTATTAAAGCCGACATTAACAAAACTGAAATGGAAACAAAATGACAGGAATTAGGAAAAGGAAAAGATACAAAACTCAATACGAAACTGAACTGCATTTCATTGAATTTGAAAGGATAGAAGGGTTAACAATAAAACAATGATACTGAGATGTTTGGATTATAACCTTGAAAGTAACCCAAAGTACAAAAAAGAAGCTGCAAAAGAAAACTACCAAGACTCCTTCCTTATGGGGAGAGGAGTTGCTTCCCAGTTGTTGAGTATGGTGTCTGGGCCCATTAGTTGCATATTGGCACGACTTGTGCCTTCATCAGCCTGGATCATATTCACTTCAGAAAACATTTGACTGAGGCTATGGAAAATTTCATTAATGTTTGCCTGCGCCGAGGAATTTTGACCCTTTTTGGAGTCGTGGCTTGACAAAAGTGTAAAAAATATGAGGGATAGGTTGTTGCAAGACCCATCCATACTTTTTGCGGTGCTTGGCTTTGTCTTCGTCTGCTTGTGTTGGCCTGAAGCCTAAACCAAAAGTACCATGGTTACTGAATAGAGAAATGGGCTACGTAATTCCTTGCAATGATGTCACAAGCCTTTTCCTGGCTCATAACATTGTCTCATCATAAGTGTAGCCACCATTACAGAAGTGGCGGAAAGATGAGGATGCAGAATGGGCTTTACTTCCTCAACATGGTCCACAGTAACCACTTCAAAAGCCTGATATACAATGGACTCACACCCTTACTTGGCCTCAATACAGGGGATTAACGGGTCTTTATAAATGAACGACTCATCTTCCCCGTGAACAATAATTTCTTGCCTGTCATGTTCGAATTTGAGCATCTGATGCAAGGTCGATGGCATAGCTCGGGCCGTATGGATCCATGGCCTTCCAAGAAGAAAGTTATAAGAAGTTTCCATGTCGACTAATTGGAAGACAATTTCAAAATCAACAGACCCAATCGTCAGGGTGAGGTTGATCTCCCCAATGGTATCTCTCGTTGATCCATCAAAAGCCCGGATGCGAACATTGCTGGGTCGAATTCTGTTTATATTGATCTTCATGCTTTGCAAGGTAGATACAAGGCATACATCTACGCTCGAGCCCCCATCAACCATGACTCGCTTTACATAATGCCCCTCACATTTGACAATTAGGTGCAAAGCCCTATTGTGCCCGGCTCCCTCTTCGGGAAGTTCATCATCAGTAAAGGAGATTCTGTTCACCTCAAAAAATCTGTTGGCCATCTTCCCTAACTGATTCACAGTGGTCTTCTCTGAGACATCTTGCCTCGTTCAGGATTTTGATTAGTACACGGGCATGCTCTTCTGAGTGTATGAGCATATATAACAGAGAGATTTGGGCAGGAGTCTTTCTCAGCTGGTCAATGATTGAGTAATCCTGAACTTTTATCTTTTTCAAAACTTTTTCCGCCTCTTCTTCAGTGACTGGTTTCTTTATTGGCAATTGGCCTTCTCTGATTTGCTTGGCCTTCCTCAACTCTTCTGGAGAGTAACACCTCCCCGATCGAGTCAAACCTCCAATTTCTCCCACTTCTTCTATGATCTCCTTGCCCTTGCAGGCAGTTTTGTTGTAGTTCCAAGGAATGGTTTTCGTGTTTGTCACACGAGGTTGTATGGCAGGCTTGATTATGATCGACTCTGTTATACCCTTCGTACTGCCCGATTTTGCCTTCCGATGGGGTGACCTCCAAGGACATACAACTTTGGGCTTGGAACATTGGATCGAATTTCCAACCTCGAGATTTTTGGAACAAATAAAGTTGCCCTCCCTGAGCTCTGGGCGCCTTTGACAATCAATGGCACATCTCGGCTTAGACTTACTTTCAGTCCCTTTCCTTCTTGAATCGTTCCCACTGTAATTTTTGCTCGGCCAACGGACTTGTATCCTTGATCTCGGCCAATCATTCCCATAAAATAAACATCGTTGCGTGTTGGCAGCGGGTTGTTTGTAACATTAGGAGGGTCTCTCATTTGTTACCACAATAAACTTTTCCTCGATGAGTCTTTCTATGGCTTTTTTCAGAGTCCAACAATCATCAGTGATATGCCTTGGGTCACCTGAATGATATTCACATCTAGAATTTGCTTGAAATCCATGTGAATCGGGATGCATATGGTAGGGAGCAATGGGTCCAATCACGTCCATCTTCTTTAGCTTCTGGAATAGACTAGAGTATGATTCAACCAATGGAGTGAAGGTTTCCACCGGCCTCTGCTCTCGACCATAATCCTGCCTGGGACGAGCATTGTAGGGTGCCCAAAAATTTTGCTGCTCAGGTCGGGGGATCCTTGGAGCTGGTGCTTGTACCTGTTGATTGGGAGGCCGAGCATAGGATTGAGCATTAAACACTGTATACTGTGGTGGGCCCACAGAGTACTGAGTAATTGGGGGGGGATAATAATGTTAAGGGCAGTTGGATTGCCCCTGTTGAACTTGCACATAAGGGTGTGATGCCCTTCTTTGAACTTCCCTGGATCCCGAAGTCATCATGGACCCTTCATCTCTCTTCTTTCTATTTACCAAACTTCCTGACCCATTTTGGATAGCTTGGATGGTGGCTTTGAGAGCAGCTTGACTTATAATTCTGCTAGTCTTGAGGCCATTTTCAACCATCTCTGCTATTTTGATTGCTTCCGCAAAAGGTCTACCCATCGCAGACATCATGTTCTGAAAGTCCTCTAGAAAAATAGTTATCAACTCGTGGTTATCCATGGGTGGCTTAACTCTATCCGCTTGCTCCCTCCACTTGATTGCATACTCCCTAAAGCTTTCAGTCAACTTTTTCTTCATATTGGATAGGGAATTGCGATCCGGCGCAATATCAATATTTTATTGAAATTATTTGACGAAGGCTTGGGCCATGTCGTCCCAGACATGCAATGAGAGATATCTTGGTCAATGAACTATTCGGAGGCTACCCCCACAAGACTTTCCCCAAAATAAGCCATCAGCAATTCTTCTTTTCCCCATGTACCCCTCAACTAGTTGCAGTAGCTTTTCAAGTGGGCGATAAGGTCGTCGTGTCCATCATACTTCTCAAATTTTGGGGTCTTGAACCCTGGTGGCAAATGGATGTGAGTGAACATGCATAAATCACTGAACGAAACACTTTTGTGACCACCTAGTCCCTATATGTTCTTTATGTTCTATTCAAGACTTTTCATTTTCCTAGCCATCTCATCCGGCTCAACCGTCTTGGCAGGATTTTCATTTTCCACTGGTGACTCATACTGAGCAGTCTGATTGTATGGAGCATACCCTGAAAGCCATATTTGGAGAGTAGTATTGGCCATTATAAGCATGAGATGGTGGCTCGTTATTTGGCATCGTCACAGGAGGTGGTGGCGGGATTGTGTATACCGTTGCGCCAGACACAACTAGAGGAGTGTTCCTGACCGTTGCGATTAGAGGTCGCACATTAGAGGTACCAGGAGCAGCATGAAGGCTGTAGTTTGGCACATACCCTAGTGGTAGAATGTGATCGCTCGTTGCTTGGAGCGGTGGTTGAGTAGCCAGGGGTACGGTGGAAGTTCCCTCTGAGGGACCTCGGGGTGGAGGCTGCCCAGAAACCTAAGCTTAATATACATCAGACAATTGATGTCTCAATTTCCTTGTTTCCTCCGACTCTTGCTCAACTGACTGACCCTGGGGGTCGTCACTGACCAGCTCGATCTCATCATCGTTAGCCATTACTATCGTTCCCTTAGACCGATAAAGTAATGATGTGTTGCCAGTTTCACCACAAACCAACCACCTTAAGCTTACTATATAAGAAACAACAAACGTGTTAGGGTTAAGCATTTTATAGATATGAATCACATGTAATATGCCATGCTCCTATCATTATTACTATCTCTAACATGCTCTTGGAGGCTTCATGTTTCATTCCAGCTTATCATGTTGTTTCTTATTGACGCTCTTTTTTTCTTCTCTCCCTTTTTATTTTCACTCACGCCTCATTTTGATCCCTCATTTTAGAATCGTTGAAAAAAATATTTTGATCGAACCTTTTATGGGTTGCCTACGTATCATGTCGCCACATGAATTCGATCATTACGTAGTTCAGGGACATGACCAGTTTCAAATTTTTCTGAAACAAAATCTTTTATTATTATTATTACTTTTTTTAATAAAAGACCTAAAAAACAAAAATTACAGAAAGACGAACATCTAAACAAGAACGGGCTTTTTAATATAAAAAGAAAAACAACAAGACTTAACACACCAAAAGACTCTTACAAACTCAATGAACATAAATGAACAATCAAAATGGACGGCCAAGTAAAACGAGACTCTGATTTCTGTAGGAGAATCCAACGGCATCACCATAGTTAGAGCACTTATTCCTGTGGCTGACCCCCAACATCGCGATATATCCTCTCTAGGTCTGCAGATATGTGATGAGCAACGTATAATGATACTTTTGCAAATTACCGCTCAAGCGTCATTCCCTGGCAACTCTTGCACGCTCGGGAGGTGTATGTGGCTACCTCGGGGATCTTTCTCTTAATGTGTTCCTGAACCAAATGCAACTCTTGATTTTGCTGACCACGGGTCTCAGCTAGATCCAGCGCATCATGCTCGTGCTCCAAGGCCATATCTCTCTGGAGCCGAATTTCTAGTGACTCTCCCTCCAACCGATTGATCATACTTTGGTACTGATGTCTTTCTATTTCAAACTCCGCAATCTGGCACTCCTTGTTTGACTTAACTCCCCCTATCTGATCCCTCAGACCTTGGATTAATGGAGCGAAACCTCTGCGCTCATGATCCCAGACCACCTTAAACTGGGATTCTCTTTCTTCATGTTGTTGAGCAGTAGTGATCACATTTTCTATCTAAATTGAGCTTTGAGTGCTCGCCTCTCTTGTGCCCACTGAGCCTTTTCCCGCTCGAAATCAGCATGTTGTATGTCCATGGCTTTTTCCAAAACGCCCTTATCTTCTTGTAAAATGTCAATATGGGATTGGTACTCTTGTGCCACTTCCCTTCCGGTTTCTCTAACTCTGTCCTTGATCTCTTCTTCCCAATCTAGTATGTTACGTATGGCTCTTTCTCGCTTTTGCTCTCGGATAGCCTGGTTGTGAAACCATTCAAGGTATGCGAAGCTTACCTCCCCACGTTCACGATCAGCTACCATCTCGTCCAAGTCGGAAAATCGACCACCGAACCAAACCTTTTGTGCATATGTCTCCCTTGGAAGTTCCTCTCCCTTGAATTCCCACACAAAGGGACACGTGTCTTCAATCGAGGGCCTCTTTTTTCTCTCCTTAGCTGGCGCATGACACGTAGGGGTGCGTAGGGTTGGAAGCCTCTGAAACCCACGAGTATAAATAACGGGAGATACGTCGATATATGCATGACCCTAGCAGAAGGAAACCAATAATAGTTCTAAGTGATTCTATCAGCACCTAATGAACCAAGTAATGTTCGCCAGGCCCTCACCCCCTCTGGAAAATTATAATTCGCGGCCCTGTCTGGGTGACATCCAATTTAATTTAGCCAATTATCATTGAAATTTACTACTATTGGATGATGATAAAAGTGCCCTATGAACCACATCTGCAGCAGAATATTGCATCCCTCAAAGTAATCTTTACCCTCTTGGAAACGAGTCAAAGCTCGAAAAATATCTCCCAGAATCATGGGAAAAATGGTATGATCCTCGCTACTTTGCAAATACGAGACTACCGCATCCAATCAAATTCTGATGCGCCCACCACGCTCTGGAAAAACCATGGTCCCCAGAAATGATATCATGAACGCGAAGAATATCAACTCCCTCCAGGCGTCGTAACTCAATTGGTTGTGCCCGAGAAGTTCTCAAACCCTTTCTTGTCCCCAAATCTGTCATAGAAATATTCCAAAGGAACCCAACCTTCGTCCAAGCAACCCATTGGAATTAGATGGAGGCATAACCTTTTCAAAAAGTTGTTCACACCAACGTTTCTCGGAGCAACAAGATTTTTCCCACGAAGGTCTCTCCCCAATCCGGTAAACCCACCTAATTATTCCAATGTAGGCATCTTTTCACAATCTTTGAATCTGAAGACATTGTTTACGGGTCCCAAAAACCCACTAGGGACTCGATTAAATCTCTGTTAGGCTTAATTCTCATGATGTTTGGGAGGAACCTGAGGTGCTTAAATACTTGATTCTGTTCCCATATAGCAAAACCAAGCCACCAATTACGGAGACTACTCGGGGTCTTATCTCTTATCAAGAACATAGGAGGTGTCTCGTCCCTTACCCTTTTTTGACTGCTTCTTTGTGGAGAAATCATGGTGAACCTAAGAATAAGACAAAAAGGGGTCATGACTTACCTAAACTATATGCAAAAGATAAAAAAAGGTAATAAGACTCGATTTTTTTCTTTCTTTTGAAATTAGCCAACACAAAAGGTAAAATGATAAAAGTAGAAAAAATGGCTATTATTACGAAAATAACCCTCTGATTCTTCCACGGAAGGCTTAAAGGATGTCTCGGCAAAAGCGGCCAAATATAGGGACAAAATAATAAAAAGTAGACAAAATAAATTAAAAGGCTATATTTACGAAAACGGCCCTTCGGTACTCCCGGGGGAGGTTCAAAGGTTGTCTTGGCAAAACGGCCGGAATACGAGTATAAAATAGTAAAAGGTGACAAAACAAATGTGGCTGAACCCGATGGAGGTTGCCTACGTATCTCACATCCGGTGAGAATCAAACCCGCGTAGTTCGGTGAAATCGAGTATTTTTCTCTTTTGATTTTTATGAAAATTAATCTTTACACCTCACGCCAGACTACTATAAAATCTTAGTAAAAGGGATTATTTGTACTAAACTAGGAGAATCATTTATTTATTATTATTTTTATATTTTTTTAATAATTCCGCTCAACTAATTTTTTAAAGCTGGTCAACAATGCAAGCAAGCCTTCCAAATGATGTAATATGTAGCACATAAGTGAACATGATGATCTCAAAGAGGATACCTGTCTTATACGGACCCGACTCCTGTGCCGAGTTTCGCTAAGTCAAATGCATGTGATGCAAATAAAGCGAACCTACTAGGGATATCCGACATGGGGTTTGTTCTTCTAGGTTTAAATCCTATTGGAGAAGGTATCTAGAATAGCTTACTCGAGCGGACAACTCTAGCCGAGGAGGGTCAACGTACCGGTAGCATTGCTTTCCGGCTTAGCTGGTGGTGCTCCCCGCCTAAAACATGTGTGACTAAAAATCCTTCATCGGGTGACAAGCACCTCGGCTATCTCAAATAAAGCGGGCTATGTCAAGCAAATGCCCAATTTTTATTTTCAAGAAGACTCAGAGGGGGTGCATGAGAAGATAGTTTATATGTACAGTTCAACAATATCAAAGCGGTAAAAAGCGAACAAGTAGCACATTAGGCATAAATAAATCGCAATATATACAAAGTTAATAAAGCCAAATAAAAGGTAAACATGTGCAAGCTCGAATTCTGGTTATTCCCCAGCAGAGTCGCCAGAGCTGTCACACCCCTTTTCTACACCCCAAAAAGATATGTGTTATGTTATGGATTGTGGGTTAAAGAGTTTTTCCAATTAAAGTGACCAACTTGAGTAGGGATTATTTTATTTACAAAGTCGCCACTTGGAATTAATGTTTTGGTGTTCCAAGTCACCTTTTATTTGAATCCCTAGTCAAAGAAAGTTTGACTCTATTATTAATAAGTTTGCAAAAATAAAGTTCGGGTAAGGAATTCTGTTGACCGGGGAGAAGGTGTAAGGCATTTCCCGAGTCCCGTGGTTCTAGCACGGTCGCTTTATTGACTTAAACTTGGCTTGAATTAATTTTGGACAAACTGTGATTTATATAATTTTTATATTATACCTATCCGCTTTCATTTCTGGATTATTAGAAAAATTAAAGAAAATTTTGAAAAATAAGATGGCGTAACCGCACTACGCAAGCGAATGCGTGATCGAGACGAAATTTATTAATTTTATCATAACAGCGCTACGCAAGCGAATCCGCAGTTATGACAAAGATTATTAGTACATTATTACTTTTGAAAAGGTTACTACACTTGAAGAAATTAATTAAATATCAACTATCACGCTACACAAGTGAATCCGCGATTTTAGCGAAAGGATTAATTAAATTAAAATTTAATTAAAGCTATTGAATTTGGTATGAAATTAATGAATTAATTGAAGGTTAAACATCACACTACGCAAGCGAGTCCGTGAATGAAAAAGTTAAAGTATGCCTATTAGGGCCTAGCATTTAAATTATTTGGTACTTAATTATTTACGAAAAATTGTCTCAAGTTAATTGTCCAACTATTATGAAAGTGTAGACCAATTTGTTTGCAAGTATTTGAAAAGACGGGTTATCTCACTTTGAGGATAGGCTAATTTGTTTGTTTTTATTTTATAAAAAAAATATAGGCCACCACACGTGAAAATTCTAAAGGCTCAACATAAGTTTTCCTTGAAAGATCACATTTTCATTCAAATTAAAGGGCATTTTTCTCTTTTCTGCCTTTAGTTATTTCAATAGGATTTTTCTTATCACTTTCAAAATTCTAATCCAAGCCAATAAGTACTAGTCATCATCCACTATTAAATAAATCTATCATCTTAATCAATAGAATTGGCATATGACATGAAATCACATATATGATGCCTTTAAATTTAACTTAAAAAATATTACTACCACAACTGTAGCTATTTGGCCTTAAATTAAGGTGACAAATGCAACAAAAGTGGCCAGTTTTGAAAAATCAACTTCTCAGGTACAAATGCAACAGAAACCTTTTGACATGATGTTTGACACAACACAGGTTCACCAATGTCAACAACCCAATACTCTTCTTTTAATACTAAACATTATTGCCTCACTCATTCTTTAAGTGCACTATGATCTAAGTAGTTCAAACTAACATCAAAGAAACATGGATACTCAGATCTGTCAACTACGAAATAAACCAAACTACTCAACTACAACATTAAAATGATCACGAACATGCAGATCTTAACACTCAAATATTCAGAAACTCCTTTGAATAAAATTGCTCGGAACAAACTAAAAGGCCCATCTTTTCATCATCTTCTATTAAAGAAAAGAACCTGCATTACAAGTGTTTGAAAGGTTACCTGAAAAGCGGAAATACAGCAGTAACAATAGCAAAAATTCTGCAACAGAAGCAGTAGGAACAACAGGGGAAACAACATCAAATCAACAACTTGAGTGACCAGAGAAACAGCCCAAAACAACCAACGAACTAAAGCAGAAAATTCAGCAACTTTTAACAAGGAAAGAACTAAGTAAACTGACTTAAGAACCCCATTTTTGGACAGTTTATGCTCTCTGTATACTCACTCAACCGCTCTCAAATTTCAGCTCACTTTTGAATGTTCAGTTCTTAAGTTGTGTCTTTTTTTTTTCAGAGTGTAAAAAATCTTTCAATATGTGTCCTAGAGTGTGTGATCCTTTTTCAGTGAGTAAGGATGTGTATTCTAAGTGTAAGAGAGTCCCTTTTATAGTAGAAGAGCAACCCTTTAAATAAGCAAATAAAGTCCGATTTTTTGGAAATATTTTGGTTCACCAAAAGTCTGTCCAAAAGACTGACTTTGTGTGCTAAACACTGTTCAAAATCTGTCCAAAAGGTGAAAGGACAGCCTGAAAATCTGTTGTCTTAGAAGCAAGGAGAAAAATAAAGTCATTTCAGCCACCTTACTAGTAAAAGGTAAGCTACTAGTACACTATTTTATGATAAAATAACATAAACTTCAAATGTTAACCATCAGCACCAAACTACTTGATTTTGAACCAAATCAAACTCAAACGACTAACAATCGACAAAACAGAAACAAGACTTCAAATGGAACTAAAACTCAAACTAACTAGATTAAAACAAATTAATTTGTGCAAACTAAACATAGAACAAACAACTGGATTCACAAACTAATGCTCAAAACAGAACGAGCATTGTTAACAATCGGAGACGCTCTACAACTAAACAATCGATTAACTAAGCAAACGATTAAACTAATACACTAAAGATTATATTTAATTAATAATAGTCTACCAAATAACTAAACTAAATAGAGATAACTACTTAAATCTAACTTGAAACTCTAATTAACAACAAACCCAAAATAGAAAAATTAAAATCAGGAACTAAAATTAAAATCAAGAACTAACCTATTACTACTAAAAAAATCAGAAATTAAGTAAAGAGATGACGATTATATCTAACGAGCGTGCTTGAAGCTGTTCAAGCCACGAGAAGACGTTGGAGATGCCAAGAAGTGGTTGCACGACCATGGAACGCTTATTTCATTTCGGTAGACACCAAATTCAATGCACTTGGTGTCATACCAAAAGGAAATGAGTGTTCTTGGGTCGGAATTAGGCTAAAACAGAGGAAGAGGAGTGCGACAGTAGTGGCGGGTCAGCGGTGAGGTTGGCTGGCTGGCGGCGATGGGGATTTTAGGGGTGAAATAGGCAGAAAAATATAGGTCTCTCGGATCTCTATCCATTCATGTATGTGTTGTAGGGTGTTGTTGGCCGGAGCTTCAAGAATTTGGGCCAAAAAGTGGCGGCTAAAGTTTCCTAGATCTAAAATTCAAGGAGTTTGAGGGGTTTTGGAAGAAATGGGTTTGGAGATATGGAAAGAGGAGGTTGTGAAGATTACATGGTGTGAATTTGGAGGTATTTGGAAGTGTTTGGAGGTGGTCCGCCGCCGGTGGGTGATTTCCTGTGGCGGCGGCGGAGAGAAGAGAGAGAAGAGAGAGGGAGGAAGTAGAAAGGAATTATGGGGGAAATGGGAGCAAAGTTTCAGCATTTCTAAGTTTTAAATACCTAGTTAGGAGATTGATTGTGGACCATTGGATGATGGAGAGATGAATGGATGAGATTTAATCTTGATTCACTTAATGAAGCGACGTAGTTTCAGGATAAAACTATGCCGTTTTGGACCAAGTCTTGGCCAGCCATTTTGGACTGGGTATGGCCGAATTGGGCTCAAAATTTGGGCCAATTTTGGCTCAATTTTAATTAAAATACACTAGCCCAATCCCTTTTCCCTCTAATGAAAATATAGTCTTATTTAGTCCTAAAGAAAATGTATAAGTAGAAAGAAAATCTTTTTGGTATATATAATTTAAAGATGCAAACTAAAATACACAAATAAAAGGTAAAAAATATTTTTGGTACTTTTTAATTAAGGAATTCACACATAAAAATGTGCAAATAAATTCACAGAAAAACAAAAAATAGCTAAAATCATCCAAAAGTTATTATTATTATTATTACTATTTTTTTGGGAAGAGCGTGCAAAAAATTAGGTATTCACAATTTGGTTGTGGACTGTGGGAGTTTGTTCTGGATTGGACGACTGCTCGTGAGTGTCATGAATAGGGCCATTGTGGATCCTTGAAAGGTTGTTGGCCCAGTGTGTTATGATCAGAATCGGTTTGAGGTCCGTTGGTGGGTCTAATGTGAATATGTGCTCTACGTCAGGTCGGATGTGTTCATTCGTCATAGCATTGCTTACGGAGGAGTCTTCGGGTGTTGGATGGTATTCCTGTCGTCAGCTTTTCCATGTAATACTCTATTATGCCAGGTGGGTTATGAGACGGCTTGATTATTCGAACATGTGTTATAATCCCATGTAGTTTGTGGTGTTATATGAGCAGGATAGCTCTCGAGATGCAGGTCATTTTTTGCACCTTAGTCGTGCTTAGGTTTTTGTAGCGTATGGCGCTATCTGTCTCCCCAAGATTGTATTATGCACTTGGCGTACTTGTGGTCGATATGCGGGCATTCTGTAGGTATGGGCATTATGGCTCGATGAGTATTTCCTTATTGATTGTTATGAGTGGATCGGGTGGCACGCCGCCACGGGTATGTTATTTGGATCGGGTTGCATGCCACAACGGTATCATGTGTGGATCAGGTTACACGCCGCAACAGTGAGATGTTGAGTACGGTTCCCTATACTTATTTTTATGTATTTGTTTCTCATTCTCTTAGAAAGGTTCATAGCATCTCTTCGGCCGTTTTGTTCGTTACGCAGGCCAGGTAGTTCTTTTTCCAGAGTTCGTTCTCCCTTATGAGTCACATTTGGGTTGTAGCTTGTAGGCACATTGAAGGCATCATATAAGATTTTATACGGTGTTTGAGGTGGCTTATTGCCCGAGTAGCCTGTACTGGGTGAGACGAGATTATTGGACTTGAGATCAGTGCGATCGGAGTTAAGTAGGGTATATTAAAGAGAATATATCGTTATTCAGTTTAGAATGAGGTAATAGTGCTTGTCAGGTGAAGAGGCCCAATGATTTATTGTTTTGGCAGGTGGTTATGAGTTTCTACACATCTCTTTCGTCTTGGCAATATTGCGAGAATTGGAACCGGGCTTACATGTGTTATGAGACGTATTGTGGGCATCAGATTCATGAAATTGTCGCCATTGTGGTCGGAGGATGTTATTATGGGCGTGTGAATCATGTGGTGCATGGTGTGAATTCAGCAAAGGTGTATGATCATGTTATGGTACAGTGTGTAGTGATTGATACGATGTTCGTATGTTAGAATCAGGTCTTGTAGAAGAATTCGAAGGTTGAAATTTAGTTCTAAGGCTTATTGACTAAATAAAAAGGAGGATCATCAGACTAGCTCGAGCTAATGTACTCAACTGGGTTGTGGTGGCACGGGTAGGTGCACAAGGTGTTGAATAGTGATTTTGGGGCAACTCCGGAGCAGTTCTTAGCACGTTCGAGGACGAACGTGTGTATAAGTGGGGGAGAATGTAACGACATGACTGGTCGTTTTGAGCTCTATCACGTCGTTTGGCGGTTTGAGGCTTTGAGTAGCTTCACTTCATGTATTATGACTTGTACGCGTAGTTAGAATTGAATACCGAGAAGTTCGGAGTTGATTCAGATGGAAAATTCTCATTTCGGAAGCTTTAAGTTGGAAGAGTTGACTAAGGTTTGACTTTTAAGTAAATAATCTCGGAATCAGGATTTGAATGTTCCAATAGGTTCGTATGATGATTCTGGACTAGGGCGTATGTTCGGGTTGAGTATCGGGTCGCCCGGGATCTTTTCGGCGTTTATTGTGGAAAGTTAACATTTTGAAGGTTTTAGAGTTTCCTAAGTTTGGTTTGAAGTAGACTTTGATGTTATCGATGTCCGTTTGGTGTTTTGAGCCTGAGAATAGGTTCATATCGGGATTTGTGACTTGCACGCAAAATTTGGCGTCATTCCGGGATGTTTAAGTACGAATCGGACGCGTTCGTCGAAGTTTGAATGTTGGAAAGTTGAAAGGAGGTTTCGATCGTCGATTCGTAGTTTTGATGTTGTTTGGTGTGATTCGAGGCCTCGAGCAGGTTTGTGTCATGTATTGGGACTTGTTGGTGTGATTGGACGGGGTCCCGGGGGCCTCGGGTATGTTTCGGAGGGGCAATGGGTCATTTTGCCATGTTGAGCTTTTGTTTTCTGAGGTCTGGTGCGTCCTTCTTCGCGTTCGCAAGGAGAGGACCGCGTTCGCGAAGGTCTATGGGGGTTCTTGTCCATTTGCTCATCGTGTTCGCAATTAGGGGTGCCCGTTCTCCAAGCCTTAAAGGAGGCAGTGCTTCGCGATCGCGAGTGGGATTACGCGATCGCGTAGAAGGCAGGCAGGTGGTGGGCACAAGGAGATTGTTCTATGCGTTCACTTTACTAGAGTTGCATTCGCGTAGGGGCGGAGGAGTTGGTCACCGCGTTTGCGACCAGTGCATCGCGTTCGCGAAAGGGAATTTTGGAGCTGGAGCAGGATGCTCTTCGCGAATGCGAGGGTAAGGGCGCGTTCGAGAAGAAGGTCGGGCTGGGCAGTGTCATTTTAAAAATGGGGGTTTGGCTCATTTTCACTCCGTTTCCTTATGAGAGCCGACTTTGGGAGCGATTTTGGAGCATCATTTTCATCATTAACCAGGAGGTAAGTGATTTCTTTTCATTTTGAGTTAAATACATGAATTATACATGGATTGGAACATGAAAATTGGTGGAAATTATTGAATTTTGGCAGAAAACCTAAAAATCATATTTTTGAATTTTGACCACTAAATTAGACTTGAAATTTAGGATTAATTATATATTTGAGTTCGTGGCGTTATGGGTAAAATTTATCTTCGAAAAGTTTCGGAATCCAGGCACCTAGGCCCGAGGGTTGACTTTATTGACTTTTCAAGCGGAGTTGTGGATTGTTATAAATTAATTAATTATGAGTATTAGAGTATATTTTTACCGGTTTGCACATTATTTGACTAGTTTCAGACCGATGGACATTGGTTTGAGGAGATAGAGAGGCGTTGGAGCCGGTTATGGAACTTCGAAGCGAGGTAAGTCTCTTGTCTAACCCTGTGAGGGGAAATTTACCATGTAGGTGTTGTTCTTGTTATATGCTACATGTTGTGGGAGCTGCGCACGTATGAGGTCACGAGTGTCCGTGCGTATGGTACAGTTACTGATTATGTCCGGGTAGACTTAGGTTCACGCCATACTTTAATTGTATTATTTGAGTTATCTTTGCCTATATAATTTCCTTATTTCGCATTGCGACCTGAGACTAGGCTTGTGTAGAGTGATAGACTTGCTATTGTAGAGATTTTTCGAGCTACTTGATTAGCCGCGGAATAATTATGTTTTTCCTTACGAAATTCTCTCGTATTGTGCGTTTTCATTGAAAAGCTTCTTTACATTTTATAACTCACACGTATATTCATGAGTGGGGTCCAGGACCCGTTAAAGCTTCATATTATAATGGGATCGGGCCGTTCACCTTAACAGTATCATATTCTCATGTGAGCGGGTCGTTCGCCTAAGCGGTATATGTCACGACCCAAAATCCAACTAGTCGTGATAGTACCTAACCCAACCCGTTAGGTAAGCCAATTACCAACTATCCAATTCCAATAATAATTATTAAAGCAATTTAAGTGAATAAAGGTCTTAACCTTATACAATCCCCAAGAACCAGTAGTACAAATCATGAGCTTCTAAGAATAGTGTATACAAAGCGGAAATGAAATAAATACATAGTCTGTTTGAATAATACTTAAACAGAGCTTTTATAAATCTAAGGCTACCCTGAACAAGAAGTAGCTATAATAGGAACACATGTACATCTTCAAATCCCGCAACCATCGAGCATAGCAACAACAGCAGCCAACATCTGCACGCAATGTACAGAAGTATAATATTAGTACAACCGGCCCCATGTACTGAGTAAGTAACAAACCTAGCCGTAGGTTGAAAGTAGTGACGAGCTTCTACCAAGGTCGGGTCCACAACCAATAGTCCACAACAACATAAAGCAAATAATACCAGAAGTAACTCAGAGATAAAATGCTCAGCCAAATCATGATTTCAAAAATAATAGTTCTTCCTTTCAAATACATCAGTGAAAACCCAAATCGTTTGCCGAAGTTGCCAAAAATATGAATAGTTTGAAAACAATAATTTCTCCCAAAAAAAATTTCAATAATAGATAAGATGTTTCATTTTTCTTTCGGATAACCCGTGTAAAACAAATACATCACTATGCCCATCTGTAAAAAATGTGTGAGAAATCATGAATGATGTGATATTGTACAGCATGAGAAAATTACATCTCTATGCCTGTATGTCATCTGCATGCCAATGTGATGCAACTCAGTGATAAAATCATAAACAACCCCTCGGGCTTACCTCACAATCACTCGTAAACAGCCCCTCGGGCATACCTCACAATCACTTGTAAACAGCCCTTCGGGCATACCTCACAATCACTCGTAAACAGCTCATCAGGCATACCTCACAATCACTCATGCCTCCCAGTCACTCATTACTCGGAACTCGGCACTCGCACTCAGTAGGTACCTGCGCTCACTGGGGGTGTGTACAGACTCCGGAGGGGCTCCTTCAGCCCAAGCGCTATAATTTGCACGGACAACTCATGTGCTATAATATCATATCAGAATTCGCACGGACAACTCACGTGCCATAATAAGCCAATAAAGCCTGCTGCAAGTGGGCAGCCCCGATCCATATAATAGTAATAATATATATAAAACTGGCATGGCCTGCTGCGACGTGCAGCCCAATCCCATAATAATCCTTACAATCAGGCCCTCGGCCTCACTCAGTCATCAATCTCTCCAGTCTCTCGGGCTCACAATGTCATGAAAATATCCCAAAATGATGATATAATGTATCAATGAATAACAACAGAGACTGTGATATGATATGTAATGAAATGAATATGACTGAGTATGAATTTTCAATTTAAAACAAATAATTCATAACAATATGACCTGCGTGGGTCCCCAAATACTTGCACATAGCCTCAACAAAATTTTTAATATGCTTTTTAGCTCAATTTCTTTAACTCATAAAACTGCATGAAAAATGCCAAGATCATTTAACTACAAAATTCCACAGAAATAATTATGTCACAATTTCTATAGTGCACACCCACACGCCCGTCACCTAGTATGTGCGTCACCTCCCAACAATTCACGAAATATATATATTCACGGTTCATACCCTCAACTCCAAGATTAGAAGAGTTACTTACCTCGAACAAGACGAATTCAATGTCGAGCAAGCTAAACAATGCTCCAGAAATCCTATTATGCGCGTATCAACTCCCGAATGGCTTGAATCTACCATAATTAATTTGATTCAGTCCACACAATTTATAGGAATTAATTCCATATCAAAATACTAATATTTTCCACAAAATCTAAAATTACGCCCCAAAAATTATCTGTGGGACCCACGTCTCAGAATCCGATGAAACTCACAAAATACGACAACCCATCCAATTACAAGTTCAACCATACTAATTTCACTTAAATCTGACTCCGAATCAGTATTCAAACTTGAAAAAATTCGTTTTGTGACATTATAGAAATTTTCTTCTATTTCTCTTGAAGATTCGATAATCTTACACCAAAAATGAATATTAATTCATGAAATATAATCACAAGGGAGTTAAGAACACTTACCCCAAGTTGCATGAAAATATTCCTCTCCAAAATCGCCCAATCCAAGATCTAGAATCCGAAAATGGTGAAAATGTCGAACTCTCAAATTTTAAGGTTCTGCCCAGTCGATTTCCGCATCTGCGGACAATATTTGCGCACTTGCGCCTCCGCTTGTACGAGAAAAATGTCGCATTTGCGGACTTTCTTCGCCTGCCTAGTTTTTGCTTCTGCACCAATCTTCCCGCACCTGCGCTCACGCAGGTGCAGAATTTTCCCTCGCACCTGTGACCAATGCTTCATAGCCCTCTGCCCGAATCTGCGCTCCTTCTCACGCACATGCGGCTTCGCACCTGCGATCAAAAGCTTCGCATGTGCGATCACACCAGTAGGCAGCAGCCCCAGCATTTCCTTAAGTCTAAATTTGATCCGTTAACCATCCGAATCTCACCCGAGCCCCTCGGGACCCCGTCTGAACATACCAACAAGTCCCATAACATAACACGGACTTACTCGAGGCCTCAAATCACACCTGACAGCATTGAAACGGCGAATTATACCTCAATTCGAAATCATTGAACTTTGAAACTTTAAATACTATAACTTGTGCCGAAATACATCAAATCACGTCCGATTGACCTCAAATTTTACACACAAGTCACATTTCACATTACAGACCTATCCCAATTTCCAGAATCGAATTCTGATCCCGATATCAAAAAGTCAAACCCCCGGTCAAACTTTCCAAAAATTCAACTTTTGACATTTCAAATCCAATTCCACTACGGACCTCCAAATAATTTTTTGGACACGCTCCTAAGTCCAAAATCACCATACGAAGCTATTGGAATCATCAGAATTAAATTCTGAGCTCGTTTACACATAAATCGACATCCGATCACTATTTTAACATAAGCTTTAAACCTTGAAACTAAGTGTTCTAATTTCTTTCAAAACCTCACCGGACACGAACTATTTACCCTGGCAATTCGTACAATAACTTTAAAGTACAATTTGAGCAGTAAATGAGGAAGAGGGGTTGTAATACTCAAAACGACCGGCCGGGTCGTTACAGTATAATAGATGCATCTATGGTTCGTGTCATTCGACCCTCAACAGTGCACACATTATTATGTGATCGGGGAGTTCGCCTCGTCATTTCTATAAATACTCTTATGGGATCGGGCCGTTTGCCTCGGCATCCTCGTTCATAATATTTGACAAGAAGCCATCGTATCTGTGAGCTTTTCCTGAATTGAGTTGTGACGATCTATCTGGTGGGGACCATTTTACATATATACTCTGGTTGAGGAGGTGAGCGATAACTGAGAGCTTGTATTTACTGTTCAGATGAGGATCGTACTGCGTACCTATATCTGTTTATACTGTTTATTTACTTTGACCATGCCTCATACTTGTTTACTTTCTATTGCACTTGATATATTGGACCACGAGTAAGTGTCGATGTCGACCCCTCGTCACTATTTTTTCGGAGTTAGGCTAGATACTTACTGGGTACGCGTTGATTTACGTACTCATGCTACGCTTCTGCACTTATTGTGCATGTGTGTGTGTGTGTGTGTGTGTGTGTGTGTGTGTATATATATATATATATATATATATATATATATATATATATATATATATATTGCAGGGACTTCATGGTGAGTTGCATTCCATGTTACGATCCGCAATATACAGAGTCTCCATCAGAGTTACTTACATTCTCCTATCTAATTTGTATTCTAGACAGATGTTATATTTTATTATATTTCTTAGTAGATGCCCATGCACTTGTGACACCGGATTTTTGGGGGTTCCTAGTGGATGTTCATTATTGTAGTCACGTAATTATTATCATTTTATCTTGTAATTTATACTTTATACGAAAATTGGTAAAAAGGATCACGAGTTTGACCGAGTACCAGATTTTTACTTTATTTATTTATTGGGAATTATAATTTTAAAAATATTAAAATGAGTAATTAAGTTAAAAATTCATCGTTGGCTTGCATAACGGTGACGTTAGGCGCCATCACGGCGTACAAGGGATTTTGGGTCATGACAGTAATGTTTTAGTTGTACATATTTAAAAAATGTTTGAAAATTTGTAGTAAATGAAAAAAAAATTCAATTCGTCAAATCTTAATAAAAGAAACATAAACTAGACAGAGTAATATACTTATGATATTTCTTGTTCCTTTAATGTTCTCTTTCTCAAAAATGTTAGGTAAGTGGTATTCCATATTGCAGAGTCAATACCATCAACGAAGCTTACAGCCCATATGACTTATAAGCATATATGGCCAAGCTAGAAAAAACACCATATTTTGAAAAATATTTTTTAATTTTTTTTTTTAAAGAAATTTTTGAAAGAAGTTGTTTGTATTTGGCTAATCAATCTGAAAAGTATTCTTGAAAAATAATTTGTGTTTGACCAAGCTTTTCAAAAAGAACTTTTAAGTATCAAATTATGAATAAGGACATGAAAAATTTTACTTAATAATTAATATTATAAGTAAATAAATAATCTCAAAAATTTATTATTAAAGAAAATAATTATTTTTTTATTTTATTTAAGTAAAATATGAAAATAAAATTAAGAAGTACTTTAATTCTTTTTAAATAATTTAAATATATTAAAAATTATTTAGTAAATATAAAAGCATTCATTCCTGAAATCACTATATATTAAATATCCTAAAAATAAGAATAAATACTTATACATAAATATCTTAAGTATTAGATTTAAAATAAGTAAGGTATTTTGGTGTATACTATATTTTGTTAAGGATATTTTTGGTAAAAAAAAAAAGTCAAACTTGTTCTACATCTGTTTATCGAAAGAAGCTATTTTTTTCTGCTTCGCAGCAACTACTTATGCTTCTTCCTAAAAGCACTTTTTTCCCCCCAAAAAAGCTTGGCTAAATACCTTAATAAGTTGAGGGGAAAAGAGTATTTTTGGAGAAAAAAAAAATACTTTTGACTTTTGGAGAATCTTGGCCAAACATGCTATTAATATGCGGGCCTAGATCACATTATTTCCAATAGAACTAAAGAGTAAAAGGAAAAAAATAATAAATAGCCAGATTTATAACTAGCAATTGAAAAATAATCATAGTTTCAAAAGTAATCAAAATTTAGCCACTTTTTCATGTAAAGATAAAATCTGAACAAAAATACCCTCAAAAATTAAAAAAATATTTCAGTATAATATGCTGGAGATTGAATTTTTTATATATCATAATGTGCTGGATTTCCAACATAATATGCGGGAAGTTTATATAAAGTAGCTCCATAATCCAACATATTATGCTGAAATTTTCTATTTGCCCGAGTACCAACATAATATGCTAGAAGTTTATACGCAGGAGCTCCATAATCCTGCATATTATGCTGGAACTTTTCGTGGTTTAGCATAATTGTGTTTATTTTTTGACTTTATAGATGCTGGCTACTTTTCAATTACCAATCCGAAAACTGGTTAGTTCATGCTATTTTCACAAAGTAAAGGGCATATTACATATTTGGTAACCTAGTTAAAAATAATTATATTATGTTGCCAAATATATATATATATATATATATATATATTGTGTCAGTTTTTATTTTGAAAGCGACTATATTATATAGTTTTCCATAAATATTTATATTGCACTTCCGTGGGGTCGTGCCGTAAAATTCAAAATAGTCATAAATTATGAAAGTACGAACTATTAAATCTATGGTAGGTGGCTAATAGTGATCATTAGTTCTTTCTTCAACCTAGTCGTGAATAGCGGAAGACAAAAAAAGGCAGAGTTTTTTGGTGTGAAATTATAATCATAAAATTTAAACTTTAATTTCTTTATATTATAGCAAAATTGTGATTAATCATTTTTGTGTACGGGTAAAAACGGGGGCAGAGTTTTCACTTTTCCCCGATTCCCAGATGAGGAAACGAAAGGGAAGTGCGGCTCGACACAACTACAAGCGAGGCCGAAGGACCCCTCGTATTAGAACCCGGGAGGAGTGAACGATGTATCTGGGATCGGGTACGGTGAAATAACGGACCCAGACCAAGTAAGGTTTCTAGACCACGAGAAATACAGAGAACAGTTATGCATGACGAGTAGAAAGCCATAATATTCGCCCTCAATCGAATATTACGGCGTGAATCTTGTCCATCAATTGCGGATCGATATTTACCGAAAAGAGGAGATTTTTATCTTATTAGACTTGTACTAGGACTAAAATTCCCTTACTATATAACAAAGAAGGTTTCTTTTATTTTGACACATTGTAACACGCAAATCAAAGCAATAAAAGTTTATATTTGTCTTCTAGCTATTGTTCAAAGTACTCTTCATTTGTTCTCTTCGTTATTCGCGATCGAGCTTATATCGAGGGTACGATCGAGGACGAATTCCACTGTTCAATCTAAGATCGGGCTTGATCATCACATTGCGATTAGTTTGATCATTTATTTTATCTTTAACTTATTTACATGTTGTTCTTAATCATTCGTATTGAATTAAATCACTTATCCTTTAAACCTCGTACAAATTTAATTGTTACTCATTTTTTAGGGCAAACAGTTTAGCGTCCACCGTAGGGCTAATGATAATAGTGGTGATTTGATACAGATCTCCATAACACACCTTATTTTACGCTTGTTCTTTGAAGTTTTAATTCCAGGTTAGCCCAAGGATGTCAAATTCTCAGTCTGCTCACTTGAAGGTTGACACTAAGTCAGGGCATCATGGTAAGAATAATAACGTGATGCCTAGCAATGATGTGCCCCGTGTCGATCCTAATGGTGTCTCAGCTGCTGACCCGGTCGATGCTAACTCACAGGTGGCCATCAACATCAATCTATCGACTGATCCCGAAAATAGTGTATACGGGGGACCCCAGTCAGCGGCTCGAGAGGCGCTGAAGGCAAAGGTGATGGAGTGAGCCTGCGCTTGATTTTAAAAATATTGCTGGCTCAGCAAGCGGCGATAGCGCAGTTACAGAACTAGAGCCATGCCCCTAACAAGGTCGAGCCCGAGCAGTACGGGAAAACACTCGGAGGGATGAACAAGTTGCCATGGAACCGAGCGAATTCAGGCCTGGGGAACCTTCCAAGGTGATTAAGATGCTCGAAGCATTGACAAAACGGGTGGAGTCTGGTGAGAAAAAGATTGAGGCCAATGACAAGAAGGTAGAAACGTATAACTTCAGGGTCGATCAGATCCCCGGAGCACCTCCGATATTTAAGGGGTCGGACTCCAAAAAGTTTATTTTGAAGCCTTTCCCCCCGAGCACGGCACCGAAGCCAATCTCGAAGAGGTTTCGAATGTCCTACATCCTCAAGAATAATGGGACTACAGATCCGAATGAGCATGTAACCTCCTATACATGCGCAATCAAAGGGAATAATTTGGAAGACGACAAAATCGAGTCGGTATTGCTGTAAAAATTTGGGGAAACCCTGTCCAAGAGAGAAATGATATGGGATCACCCCGGACAAAATCAAGGCCATAGAGGACATCACCGTAGTCGGTTCATCTCGAGATTGTCGGATAAGAGTCATCGGTTCTTCTCACTATTGAAAAAGAAGAACTTCTCTTGGATCCGGAATGCTAACAAGATTTGGAAGAACTCAAGCGATACCTATCGAGCCCCCCTTGCTGCACACTCCGAAGGCAGATGAACAGTTGTACCTTTACTTGGTGGTTTTCGAGGTGACAATTAGTGGTGTCCTGGTCCGGGAAGAAGAAGGTACACAATTTTCTATTTATTATATTAGTAGAACCCTAAGCAATGCCGAAATAAGATATCCTCACTTAGAAAAATCATCGCCTTACTAAGCGCTTATAAGAAATTAAAATCGTACTTTTAATGCCACCCCATATGTGTCGTGACCTCTTACCCGCTGAGGAATGTCATGCATAAGCCCGAGATTTTAGGTCAGCTGGCCAAATGGGCCGAAGAAATTAGCGGGTACAATATCGGATACAAACCCCGGACTGCCATATAATCTCAGATTTTGGCGGACATTGTGGCCGACTTTACGATGGCCTTGATACCCGAGGTCGAGAGGGAATTACTACTCACTTCGGGGACTACCTCAGGGAGCTGGACCTTATTCACGGGTGGTGCCTCTAACGCGAAGGGGTCTGAGCTCGGTATCATATTAAAACCACCTGCGGGTAACGTAGTTAGACAGTCCATTAGAACTATAAAACTGACTAACAATGAAGCCGAGTATGAAGCTATGATTGCAGGTCTAGAACTGGCTAGGAGCCTAGGGGCCGGAGTAATCGAGGCCAAATGCGACTCTCTCCTTATCGTAAATCAAGCCAATGGAACATTCGAAGTAAAGTAGGAACATATGCGGAGGTACTTGGATAAGTTGCAGGTGACCTTTCACCAATTCAATGAATGGACTCTACAGCACGTACCTCGAGATCAGAATAGTGAGGCCAATGCACTAGCCAACTTGGGGTCGTCTGTCGACTCCGATGAATTCGACTCGGGGGAAGTGGTACAACTGATGAACTCGGTAGTAGAAGAAGGTAACGCTAAGGTAAACTCGACAAGTTTGACTTGGGATTGGAGAAACAAATACATAGACTACTTGAAGACAGGAAAATTGCCGTCGAATCCCAAGGAATAAAAAACCTTGCACACCAAAGCTGCCAGGTTCAACTTAGTTGAGGGAAACTGTTCAGAAGATCCTACTTCGGCCCACTAGCTAGGTGCATGGGTCCGGGAGAGACTGAATACACTATGAGAGAGGTCCACGAGGGCACTTGCGGGAACCATTCAGGGGCATAATCCCTGGTTCGGAAGTTAATCAAAGGTGGTTACTAATGGAACGAAATGGAGAAAGATGCAAAAGACTTCGTACGGAAATGCAACGAGTATCAAAGACATGCCCAAATGATTCATAAACTGGGAGAGATGCTTCACACGGTCCTGTCGCCATTGTCGTTTATGAAATGGGGGATCGGCATCGTCGGTCCCCTGGCATAGGCTCCCAGTAAAGCCCAATGCATACTACTCATGACCGATTATTTTTTCAAGTGGGTCGAGGCTCAGGCATTCGAGAAGGCCCGGGAGAAAGAGGTCGTCGACTTCGTCTGGGATCACATAATATATCGATTTGGGATACCGGCTGAGATCGTTTGCGACAACAAAAAATAATTCGTCGGTAGTAAGGTAAGTAAGTTGTTCGAAGACCACAAATCAAAAAGATATTATCAACACCTTACCACCATAGTGGGAACGGATAAGCGGAATCGACAAATAAAACTATACTCTAAGACTTGAAAAAGAGACTGACCGATTCGAAAGGAAAGTGGAAGGAAATCTTCCCCGAAGTCTTGTGGGCATACCATATGACTTCGAAACCAAGTACCGGAGCGACCCCGTTCTCTCAAGTCTACGGTGCGGAAGCCTTGATCCTGGTCGAGGTGGAAGAATCGAGCCTCGGGTTCCAATATGCTACCGAAATGTCAAACAACGAGGCCATGACTACGAGTCTGGACTTATTAGACGAAAGGTGGGAAGCCGCCCTGGTCCAGTTGGCCACCCAAAAATAGCGAGTAGGAAGGTTCTACAACCGAAGAGCTAA
The DNA here is from genome assembly GCF_000390325.3 of Nicotiana tomentosiformis. Taxonomy (NCBI): domain Eukaryota; kingdom Viridiplantae; phylum Streptophyta; class Magnoliopsida; order Solanales; family Solanaceae; genus Nicotiana; species Nicotiana tomentosiformis. The sequence goes on from NC_090817.1 coordinate 136,644,805, forward strand.
CCTTCGATATTTACAAGTCGGCGACTTGGTGTTAAGGAAAGTAACTCTACATACCAGGAACCCAAACGACGGGAAACTAGGCCCAAATTGGGAAGGACCATATATAGTTGCCGGAATAACCGGTAAAGGCTCATATAAACTCGAGTCGGGAAACAGTGTACAACTACCGAACAACTAGAAAGTGGCACACTTAAAATGGTACTACTGCTAAGGTACGAGCACAATTCCCTTTTTAAATTTGTTATATTACAGACTAACTTGTGCAGGTACTCGGTTGTGGGCAGATATGACTATTAGGTCTGAAAGCACGTGTTGTACTCTTTTTCCTTGAACCGATTTTTCCCGTAGTGGGTTTTACGATAAGGTTTTTAATGAGGCAACATTAAAACGTGCTACTTTAGTTTCGAAGGTCAGCCTAAACCCAGAGTTGCTTATCACCTACACCGGATCAACAATATTTGAGCCCTCACAAATTTGACCTCAAATACTGGGGGCCATTACCCCCTAAGTTAGGATCCTTAGAAAGTGTTATTACTTAATATGAAAAGCCAAGTCTTGGTAATTAGGATTCGTTGTAAGGGTCAAACCGTCAAATGAACTGTACCTATGTAGCCCACTCTTGCCATGGCATAAGGCTTACACGCCTCCGATTGTGTACTCTACATACAAAGCAATGAAAGAAATTTAACCTTTATATTTTATCACTACGCATTTTGCACCATCGATGCATTCGTTGAATTACTTAAAACAAAAAATGGATCCAAAATCCTAGAGCCCACAGGCTACCCCGACTCGGGGATTGTCGTCCGATAAAAATATCGGATGGCCCGGGCTATCGAATACCGGAGGCACCGAACCTATTAGGTAGGGCCCAAACATAAAAGGCTACGACCAACCTAAAACGGCTCGGAGACGTCCAAGTCCGTACTCAAAAAGTAAGGCCCTTACGTATTACTAATACCTATTAAAGGGTTACCCTCGGCAAAACACCGTCGTGTTTGGTTAAAACACTCAAGTATCTTAAAGGCCTATATTTTTATCGAAATTTCGAAGCCACGAACGACTTGGAGTTATCATCAAAATCGAACCTCATTCGGGCTTTCCGAGAACGGGTACCCTAGATTACGTGCAATTCTATGCTAATGCATTAATGACGATTCACAAATAAAAAATTGCAAACAAATGTTGAAAAGTAAAAGACATAGTGTTTCCGAAGGGAAACTTTTATATATATTCCAAAATGTATTTACAAAGGAATGATAAAACGACCTCAAAATAAACAAAATAAATATACAAAAGGAAACAAAAAGGAGATAAGGCATCTCCGCCTAATCTTCACCAAAGCTTGACTCAGTACCGAAACCTTTGGGACCTTCGGGCTTGTATAGCTCTTTTGCCTCGAGCTCGAGCCTCTTGGCCTCTTCAATCTCGGCCGACAAATCAAAACCCCGGGCATGAATCTCTTCAAGGGTCTCCCTTCGGGACACCGCTTTACATACTCGGCCTTTGTTATTAAGTGGGCCTCAGCTATTTCAACATTTGTCTTGTATTGGGCCAGTATCTCCTCGACCTCGGAGGAATCAATCGAGGCTACCTCTAACTTGGACTTCAACGCAGTGTATTCTCAGCTGAGGTCATCCCATTCTGAGATGGCTGAATCTAGTTGTGCCCGAAGCTCGCCATTTTGCCATAACCACTTGTCGGCCTTATCTTTCGCCACCCGGAGCTGGTCCTTGATCAACTCTAACTCCTCTTTTGTAGTCTCCTTTTTCGAGGCTAGAAGGTCCATCCTGCTCCTCAGCATCTCGGCCAAAGTGTTGAGGTCATTCATCTCATCCCGGAGCTAGTCAATTAGGTCTATCTTCTCTTAGACCTGCTAGGTTGCGTCGTTAGTCACTACGCGTAAACTCTCATTTTTAACCTAAAAATCCTTACCTTCTCGACCAAGTCGGAATGCCCCCGCTTCACGAACAGAGCCTCATTTTGAGCTTTTTTCAGCTTGGCTCATAGAATAGGGAGGTCCTTGAGGGCCTCGTCATTTTGCTCGCTGAGAACCCTGTACATGTCCTTCTATTGGATTTGCTCCTTGAGCTCGAATTCGAGCTGGCTAACTATTATTCAAGACAGAAGAAAGTTTCCATGGTGGAGCACCGAAGCCTGACAAACAAAATGATAAGATCATGAGGACATGCTGAAGTCAAATAAGACGCACGAAGGGCACAAGGAAGGGGAAACTTACCCGGGTCAGTGCATGTTGTGGCTCGTTGAAGAGGCTCGATGTGCCCACTTCGTTCATCTTCGCATGGTCCTCTTTGATCACAAGGAAATGAAGATAGCTGGCCACGCCCACCGGAGCAGACATCACCCGGATGTCCGCCAGGATAGTAAACACGACCGTTCTTTTACGGTCGGGATTGACGCTCGGAGCAAGGAACTGCCTTACCAGCTTTGAGCTCGAGCTCGGCTCGCGTGCCCCGATGACAGGTCCTTTTTCGGTATCTCCAGGTGGACAAACTCGGAATAATCCTCCAACGTGCCCATGTCCACGCCATCAAAGAACATGTTGAGGGTCTTGTCCGTGCCCCATGCTGTCTAATTTGACTTCTCCTTGTAGGCATGAGCCTGGTCAAACATGGACTTTGTATGAGACGGCGACTCCACGTTGTGAATGGCACTGGATATTTCCTTCGGAGCAATTATAGTTTCTTCGGAGGCCGTAGCTTCTGATTTTCCTTCTGGCTCCCGAGATAAAGAGGGATCAGCCTCTCGACCACCTTCCCAGGTGGCTGCATGTTCTTCTTTGTCAATGGTCGACCCATGGGCGACGAACTCTAGTTCATCATCTTCAGGGTAATTCATGAGCCGATAGAGGGAGTCGGGGTCGGGTACCCTAGCTTGGGTACTCTTCTTGTTACTTTTCCGAACGCAGATAGTTACCCTCTTCTTCTTGACCTCAGCGTTCGGGGAGCCAGAAGATTTCCTCTTTTTTCTCTTTTTCTCCTCTTGTGCAGCAACTCCAGGCTATCCTGAAGCAGAGGGTTTAACAAGTGAGGAGAGAGTCGCGTCCTCGTCCAATGGCCGAAGCTCAGTGGTCTTGGGAAAACCTGTAAAAGAAAAAACACTTAGTAGAAATAATGATTGAGTATGAAAGAAAACTTGTACGGGAGGAGCACTCACCATGAGAACATGCCTCACACTTGCCCCTTGAAAGTTTGCGCCAATCGCGCTCAAAACACAATATTTGTTTGCAGATCCCCTCGATACACTCCTTGAATCGAGGGACTGCATTGAGAACTTGGGCGATTGTTGCACGATGGTAGGAGTAGGCAATAAGAAAAAAGAACAAAAGAAATTCCAAGTACTCAGGAAGAAAAGGAACTTACGGACTGAGTTCCACTTCTCGGGGAACGACAAAAATTCGGGGATATGAGATCTTCGGTTTTTACCCAAACAAATCTCCTTTGCTAGCCTCGATCCCGATCTTCATCGATACTCGAGAACGGAGCTTTACTTGCTTGACGAACGAGTTTGACCAACCCCCTTCAAAAACCTCGGGGAATGTAGAGACGAAGCAAGTGGTCGGTGGTAAATCAAGTTGCATCGATGTTGTTGACAAAATGGTGGAGGAGGATTACGATCCTCTAAAAGGATGGGTCAATCTGCCTAAGGTAAACCTCGTACCTTTTGCAAAGCTAAGGATTTTAGGGTCCATCGGGGCAAGTGTGAAGAGGTACGGAGCATATGTACCTCCATACCCCCTTGCCTCGATCTTGTTGACTGGAGGCTTTCTCGACTTTGAAGTCGTTCTCAATGGAGCAAACACCGAGGATAAATCTCTTCAGAGGAGGTTCCGGGGCCACCTCAGGCACGACCACCTCGACATCTGTGGCTGGGTTAGAAGTTGAAGGGATAATCTATTGAGGCACAGATTTCGAAGTCTTCGCCATCGAATTCTGGAAAATATGAAGATTTGAAGGTGAGGATGAATATTTAAAGATAAGGATGAAGGTATGAAGGTTAGATTTGAAGATTTGAAGATAAGGATGAAGGTCGGATTTGAAGATTTAAAGATGGAATATGAAGATCTAAGAAACAATATATGAAGTTTTGAAGGGCTAAGAATAATTGAAGAGTTCGAGGGTAAATTAAGGAGCTCTAGAATCGGAAAGTAAAAAAGGGACAAAAACTTTTATAGAGAATGGGTAATCAATGTGTGACGTTTCGCATTTGGGGATAGTCAACAGAAGACTGACACGTGTCCAAAGTCAGAACGACGCGACTGATGGGCGTTTCACTGACCCGTCAGCTCGATTGTGGCGTACGGGAGAAGGAATCAGGGTTAATTCATCGCTTCCTATCACTTTGATAAATCTGCTCCCGAGAAGTGGTGGGACTATATAGAATTATCCCCGATTCCCCAATGAGGAAAGAAAGGGAAGCGCGGCTCGACACGATTATAAGCGAGGCCGAATGACCCCTCCTATAGGAATCCGAGAGGAGTGAACAATGCATCTGGTACCGGGCACGGTGATTTAACGGACCCAAGCCAAGTAAAGTTTCTGGATCATGAGAAATGCGGAGAACGGTTATTCATAACGAGTAGGGAGCCATAATATTTGCCCTCAACATGACGTGAATCCCGTCCAATATCAATTGTGGATCGACATTCACTGGAAAGAGGAGATTGTTTTCTTATTTGGACTTGTACTAGGACTGAAATTCTCCTACTATATAAAGAGGAAGGTTTCTTTTATTTTGACACATTGTAACACGCAAATCAAAGCAATAAAAGTTTATATTTGTCTTTTAGCTATTATTCAAAGTGTTCTTCATTTGTTCTCTTCTTTATTCGCGACCGAGTTTGTATCGAGAGTCCGATCGAGGACGAATTCCATTGTTCAACTTAAGATCAGACTTGATCATCACATTGCGATTGGTTTGATCATTTATTTTATTTTAAACTTATTTATATGTTGTCCTTAGTCATTCATATTAAATTAAATCATATATTTTTTAAACCGCGTACAAATTTAATTGTAACTCATTTTTTAGGATAAACAATTTTATCAGTCTAATGGTGTATCACTGACATGTGACATAATGTATTAATTTGACGTGTATGTAAGATTGGTTAGTTACAGAGCAAGAAACAGTAAAATAGTGTTTGAAAAAGTTAATTTAGTAAGGAACACTCATCAAACGCTGAAGAAATCAAATAATTTAAATTATTGAAAATTATAAAAGTTGTTATGAAATAAAAGCAATTTAGTAAAACATGAACAAGAAATGGAGATAGAGAGAAGGAAGAGATTTTATTTCTTCTTCAATTGTGTGTATTTTCCTATTTATTACAAGACCTTTATATAGGAATAAAAAATGAAGAAAATATGTCATTGAATATATCATTAAGCATTTGAGATGAAGATCATGGAGGAAGAGTAGACATCCACTATAATTTGATATTTCTTATAACACCCCCCTTGGATGTCCATAGATAATGTGTCTCATTAAAACCTTATTAGAAAAAGAAATCCTAGTGAAGGAAAAAGAATACACATGTTTAGAAATACGCTTTTTGGTTGTCTCACTAAAAACAACAACAACAACAACCCAGTATAATCCCACTAGTGGGGTCTGGGGAGGGTAGTGTGTACGCAGACCTTACCCCTACCCTGGGGTAGAGAGGCTGTTTCCGATAGACCCTCGACTTCCTCTCTCCAAGAACTCTCCACCTTGATCTTGGGGTGACTCGAACTCACAACCTCTTGGTTGGAAGTGGAGGGTGCTTACCACTAGAGCAACCCACTAGGGTACCTCACTAAAAACCTTGCAAGGAAAACCTAGTGGGATAAAACTTAGTAAGGGAAAAAGAGTACAACGCTTATTAACTCCCCCTGATGAGAGCAGCCTTCGCATCCCAATCTTATACATTAGTTTCTTGAAGGTTGACGTCGGTAGAGATTTGGTGAATAAATCAGCCATATTGTCACTTGAACGGATCTGTTGCAAACTGATATCACCATTCTTTTGAAGATTATGTGTGAAAAATAACTTTGGTGAAATGTGCTTTGTTCTATCTCCTTTTATGAATCCTCCCTTCAAATGAGCTATGCATGCTGCATTGTCTTTATACAAAATTATGGGTAGTTTGTCATACTTCAAACCACATTTGTCTCGAATAAGGTGTATTACAGACCTCAACCATATACATTCTCGACTTGCTTCATGAATAGCAATTATCTCAACATGATTAGATGAAGTAGCCACGATTGATTGCTTAGTCGATCGTCAAGATATTGCAGTGCCTCCACATGTAAACACATAGCTTGTTTGAGATCGAGCCTTGTGTGGGTCAGATAAATACCCAACATCGGCATAACCAACAAGATCGGGACTGCAATTATTGCCATAAAATAAGCCCATATCGGTAGTCCCTTTTAGATACCGCAATATATGTTTGATTTCATTCCAATGTCTCCTTGTAGGATCAGAGCTATATCTTGCTAAGGCATTAACTAAAAAAGTTATGTCAGGCCTTGCAATGTTAGCAAGATACATTAGTGCACCAATTGCACTAAGATATGGTACTTCAGGACCAAGAAGCTCTTCATTCTTTTCTTGAGGTCGGAACGAGTCCTAATTCACAGCAAGTAATCGAAAACCATCGGAGTACTTAATGGATGTGCTCCATTCATGTAAAACCGTTTTAATACCTTTTCTATGTAGGCATATTGATGAACAAAAATCCTGTTTGCCAAATGTACAATTTGCAAACCAAGAAATAATTTTGTCTTTTCGAGATTTTTCATCTCGAATTCCTTCTTTAAATAATCAATTGCCTTTTGGAGTTCTGTAGGAGTTCCAATAAGGTTTATGTCATTAACATATACGACAAGTACAAGAAACTCCGATGTTATTTTCTTTATAAAAATACATGGACAAATGGCATCATTTATATAACCTTCCTTTAATAAATATTCACTAAAGTGGTTATACCACATTCTTCTTGATTGTTTTAGACCATACAAAGATCTTTGCAATTTGATTGAAAATATTTCCCTAGACTTTGAATTATGTGCATCATGCATTTTAAATCCCTCAAACATTTTCATGTATATCTCATTATCAAGTGAACCGTAAAGGTAGGTTGTAACCACATTCATTAATGCATGTCAAGCTTTTTCATGGACATCAAGACTAATGAGATAACGGAACATTATAGCATCTATAACAGGAGAATACATCTCTTCATAATCGACATCAGGCCTTTGTGAAAATCCTTGTGCAACAAGGCGTGTCTTATATCTTTATACCTTATTTTTCTTATTCCTTTTACATACAAAGACCCATTTATAGCCAACATGTTTAACAACATTAGGTGTTTGGATTACAGACCCAAAAACTTCATGTTTCGCAAGTGAATCCAACTCAGATTGGATTGCTTCTTGCCATTTTGGCCAATCACGTCTTTGTCGATATTCTCCAATAGATTTAGGTTCAAGATCCTCATTATCTTGCATAATGCTAGATGCAATATTGTATGCAAAGACATAATCCACCGCTATATTCAATCGATTCAAATTTGTCTAAATATCGATTGGATTTATTGATAGTTCCTTATTTTCTTGAGTCTCAGGATTGCTTAAATCATGGGTTTCTTTATGAGACTTTTTCGTAGTGTCATCTCGATCATTTGTTTTCCTTTTTCTAGGATTTCGATCCTTAGAACCCAATGGTCTGCCATGCTTTAGGCGTGCTTTTGACTCATTAGCTATGACACTAGAAGATTGTCCAACATGAACATCAATATGGATTGAAACATTTTCTGCAGATATATGTGATTTCGTTATCCTTTTCAGATCCGTAAATGCATCTGGCATTTGATTTGCTATTTTTTGAAAATGGATAATCTTTTGTCCCTCTTTTTCACAAATAGAGGCACGTGGATCAAGATGAGATAATGATGGATTTTTTCACGAAATTTTCCGTTTGATTTCACCAATTTCTCCCCCTAATTTTGGGAAAAATGCCTTATCGAATCAACAATCTGCAAATCGAGCAGTGAATAAATCTTCCGTTAATGTTTCGAGGTAGCAAATAATGGAGGGCGATTCAAACCCAACATATATTTCTAACCTTCTTTGGGGATCCATCTTGGTGCGATATGGTGGTGCTACAGGCATATATACAGCGCATCCAAAAATTCTTAGATGGGATATATTAGGTTCATGACCCAAAACTAATTGCAACGGGGAATATTTATGATAATTTATCAGTCTGAGACGAATTAGCACCGTTGCATACAAAATGACATGACCCCAAACATAAGTGGGTAATCTCATTTTCATGAGTAACGGTCTTGCTATCAATTGCAGATGTTTAATCAAAGACTTTGCAGGGCCATTTTGAGTGTGAACATAAGCTACAGGATGTTCCACTCTTATCCCAATTAATAAGCAATAATCATTAAATGCTTGGGATGAAAAATTAACAGAATTATCAAGTCGAATAGACTTAATTGGATTATCGAAAAACTGTGCCCGTAATCGAATTATTTGTGTCATTAATTTTGCAAATGCCAGGTTGCGAGATGACAATAGGCACACATGAGACCATCTAGAAGATGCATCTATTAAGACCATAAAATATCTAAATGACTCACTAGGTAGGTGAATAGGTCCATAAATATCCCCTTGTATACGTTCCAAAAACGCAGGGGACTCAATCCCAACATTTGTTGGTAATGATCTAATAATTAACTTGTCTTGATAATAAGAAGTGCAGGAAAATTCATCATTTAAAATAATCTATAAATTCTTTAATGGATGCCCATTTGAGTTTTCTATAATTCGTCTCATCATAATTGATCCAGGATGTCCCAATCGATCATGCCAAATTATAAAAGTATTGGAATCAGTAACCTTTTGGTTTATGATAGTATGTGCCTCAATTGCACTAATTCTTGTCCAATACAGGCCACAAGATAAAGATGAGAACTTCTCAATAACTCTTTTCTGTCCAGAGACATTCTTGGTAACAATGAGATATTTGAGATTATTCTCATCTATTGTCTCAATATGAAATCCATTTCGGCGGATATCTTTAACTCAACAAGTTCCTCTTGGACTTGGAGGAGAACATTGCAATCTCTATGATAAGTATTGTTCCCTTAGGCAGAGTTATAGTAGCTCTTTCAGAGCCTTCAATTAATTTTATACTACCATATATTCATCAACATCTATATGGTGAATATCTCTTTTAAAGAGAAAGTTATACCATTATGGTCATGCTCAAAATTAGATGCAAGATCGATTTCTTGCATTATTGTTGTCTTTTAATAATCACATTGCCAAAATATTTTGGCGTACAATAGGTACGTGGCCAATGACCATTCATGCCATAATAATGACATTATTTTCTTATTTAATCTCAAACCCCCTTCTAAAGGTGAGTGTGGTATATTTACTACCACTAGCACGTTCATATTCTTCCAAGAATGAATATATATTCATAATGATTATCACATTGTTTTCACATTCACTTCAGGAATGGAACATAATAATCCATGCGTGTTTTATAAAATCTCATTTCATATCAATGGCAAACATCACTTTCACAAAGTGAAGGATTATTTTGAGAGTCATTATTGTTCTCATTACCATAATGATGCCGATTATAATTTCATTCATTACCACGTCCACATCCATTCATACCTCATCGGTAATATCATATCTTGTTTTAGACTTATGGGACGAGTTTTCACTATTGGTGGCGATTGAATTTAATTTGCATATGCGAACTTTCATTAACTGAACTCAATCAAATAAAAAGTATCAAGCAAATATAGAAAAACACATAATCAATTAAAATCTACGTGTCATTTGTGATAATTATCCCACTTTAAGGTGGAAGAGATATGTGATAAAATAGAAAGGAAAAATATGTGCTCTCTCAAAAGTCTTCACTTCGTGTTTCTTAATATTAACACATAGAAACATAATACTTGTTATAGGAAAAATATTTATCGTTCTTTACACCAAAAATCCTTACATGATTTGATAAATTTTCAAGAAAAACTTTTTCGTAAAGCAAGTTTGTTCATATATGGAAACATAAATAGCAAAGTGTAAAGTAACTTGAAAACTAATTAGAAAAAACTAAGCGTGATGGCCGAATATATGCTGGCGTTGTACATCTTATACCATCATCGTTCTTACCATATTATTAACATTAAATGACGCCACCGGCACTGGCCGCATCATAATAACTCAGTTGGCTAGAACTTCGTGCTGATAACGTGTTATGAAATAAAAGTAATTTAGTAAAACATGAACAAGAAATGGAAATAGAGAGAAGGAAGAGATTTTATTTCTTCTTTAATTGTGTGTATTTTCCTATCTATTACAAGGCCTTTATATATGCATGAAAAGTGAAGAAAATATGTCATTGAATATATCATTAAACATAGAAAATATGTCATTGAATATGTCATTAAGTATTTGAGATGAAGATCATAGAGCAAGAGTAGACATCCACCATATTTTGATATTTCTTATAACAAAAGCTATATAGAAATGCAATTGTGTGAAATATATATATATATTTTAAAATGTTTTAGAATAAAATAGTGTGAACTCCTTTTAGCAAAGGGGGACCCAGTTTCCCATTCTCATTATCAGTGTATACATCCAAATAAAAGTCTCATTTCAAACTCCATTATCACTTTTAGTAATGGATATTATTGAAAAGATAAAACAGACGAGTTAGACGCTAATTCTATTAGCCATTATCACTATCAGTAATGGATACAATCGTTATTTCAATTTCATAAATTTGACCAGTAGCTTTTACTATACTACTAGAAAAGAGCCACTGAAGGTAAATAAGTTCCTCTTCTTTTTCCTTTTCCAAACATCTTTTTCTTATGACCTGTGAATTATGTTGTTTTATTGATTAAAATATTTTCCTAATGGGAAAAAATTGGACTTTATAACCTTCACAATAAGCATGTTTGGTCAAAGGTTTTTTCTGGCCAAGTGCTTTTGGGGCTAAATTTTTTTTTTTTTTTTTTAAATTAAGGTGTTTGACCAAGCTTTTAGAAAGAAAAAAAAATACTTTTAAGTAAGAGCAGAAATAGTTTTTAAAAAATAGAAAAAGTTGCTTCTTTTCAAATGAATTTTTTTAAAAGCATATTTGAAAAAATAAATTAGAAGTATTTTTTTAAAAGCTTGGCCAACACTAATTGCTGCTTAAAAGTATGTTTTAAATTATTTAGCCAACACAAACTGCTTCTCACCAAAAGACGCCTTTTGAAAAGCACAATTCACAATAAGCTAATTTTAGAAGCTTGAGCAAACATACTACATTATTCTTACTTATTACATTATGCATTTATAGTATGTTTGGCCAAGCTATTTTTTTAAGTTGAGGAGTTTGACTATGTTTTTAGAAGAAAAAATACTTTTGAATAGAAACAGAAGTTCTTTTTGAAAAGCTTTAGAGTATATGAGAAAATATATTTAGAAGAATTTTTTAAAATATTGATTAAATACTAATTAATGCTTAAAATACTTAACAAATATAAATTATTTTTTACCAAAAATACTTTTCAAAATACATTAATTTTAGAAATTTGGCCATACTGACTGTTCATACAGTTCGTCAACAATTATTAATAATAATAAAAAGAATTTTTATACACCAGTACCGAAATATTTTATAGACGTCGTGATGGGAAAAGAATATATCTGAAAAAAGAAATTCAAATGAAAAGAATGAATAATCACGCATTTTGTTTTCTCTCTTCTCTCTTATAAATAGTCTGTCCCCAATCCCATCTTTTCTCTCTTTCTTCTCCGCCTCACTCTCCCCTAAAATCTCTCTCTCTCGCCTCCCACAGGCATCCACTTGTTAACCCACCAGGTACCTCTCCTTTTTTCTTCAATGTTTATTTATATAGTAGTAATTTCATATATATATATATATATATATATATATATATATATATGTTATATGTTTGTGGATATGGAGGTAGAGATTTAATTAAGAGTTGTAAACATTTAACTTTGATTTTTAGGCTTTGGATCTGTTGTGAACATAAATAAAAAGGAGAAGATGAATATGTACGCCTGTCAACAGAAGGCTTTGGTGGGTGGTTGTGTTGGAGTTGGAGAGACAGTGAGAGGAGGAGACATCATCTCTGTGTCAAACGGTGTCGTTTGCCCCAAGCCCCGCCGTAAGCTTAGCTTTTTCAATTCTCCATCTGAAGAACCAATCAGACCTTGTCATTTGCTGCAAATCAGGTTAGGCCCTTTTCTTCCCTACTTTAAGCTTATCTCAATTTTTCTTCTCTCTTTCTATCTTTTTGCTTATTTTGATGTTTTTATTTTTGGATTTTTAGCAATCAAGAAATGGAGGCTCGCGACTTGAAAGCCGGAACTGAACTGCTTGATATCATCCTCACTAAGGTGATTTTCTGCTCAAGATGTCTTTTTTATTGGAAAAAGAAAATAAAAATCTGATCTTTTTCCTCCTTTTTGAAAGGGGATTCAAGTAAATCATCTTAAATTTTGGTTCCTAATAGAAATTTATATCTTCCATCTTTGATATGTTGCATCTTTCTTTTGGGCATTTTCTGTTACTCCTAACTAGTAAGATAAGGCAGTGGGACACTCATTTGAATGGAATAGCTAAAACTACTACTCCATAACTCTGCAGTTTTCTGCTTTAGAACAAGTTTTGTACTCCCTCCCATCCCTCATTTTACTTAGCACATTTTCTTTTATAGTTTGTTCCCAAAAAAAGCTCATTTTTATATTTTAAAAAATAGCTTTAAACTTCCGATTTTTCTGTTACATAAATATCTGTTTAAGACCAAAAGACCAAAAGTTTCAAAATTCTTTCTTTTTAAACTCCATTCTCAGTTAAAACACATAAACTGGGATTTATGCGATTGAAGTAGTAGCTAATTTGAAGAGATGAGACATTCTAAACAGTGGTTTCAAAGAAACATAATACTGTAGTTGATTTTTTTTCTAGATAATCTTAGTATGTTGACCACTTACTGATAGCTGACAAGTTTTGATTTTATCTGTGAACAGGGGAATTATGAAGTTGATAAAGCCAATTTTGAGGTGGCTTCATCTCCTCCATTCTTTTATGGGGGATCTCCACCTAGCAGGGCTGGGAATCCCCTGATCCAAGATGCTCAGTTTGGCAACCACAATTTTGTTCCTATACTACCAGTCCCGGAAAGAGCAGTGGCGCCCTCGCCACCGGCACCCTCCTCCACCATTATGAGCGGAGGAGGCTTTGTTCGAGTGAAATTCGGGAATAAGCCAGCTCCTGTGAGGAGGATTGAAGGCTTCAATTGTCGCGGCAGCTGCAGCATCTCAGCTGTAGCTTAGGTAAATCCCTTGACACAGAGATGTTGAAAAAAGAATAAAAAATAGAAGAGATTTTTGGGAAAGAGGCAAGAAAACTACACCAATTCGTTTAGTATTGTATATATAGAGCAACAGGAGGAGGGTTTAGTCCAATTTGCTGATGAGTTTTGTTATCTAATCATTCAAATCCAGTAATGTGTGTATATTGTGACAAGGTGATGAATGAGTGTTTTAAGTTGAGATCCGAAAGAATAAAACTGTAATATGTACCCCAAAGTAAGAGATAGGCCAAAAGATTGGTATCTTTTCTTTGGGAGTGACTAGGGTTCTTTTATAGCGTTAGAACAAGGTATGAGTTGAGAATACTTATTGTAGTATGAAGACTCAAGAAGAGGTTCTTTCTTTGTGACTGAAAAGTTTGTCACCCGTCCTTCATTGTAATTGTAATCTGAAGGAAAAAGATGGTCTTCTTAGAAATTCATTCTTGTATTCTAGTACTGCTAATTTTCTATTCTTGGCCTGCTGCTGCTTTGTTAATAATAATAGTAATAATAGTGCAGTACAGATGGAGTAAAGCACGTGTTAGTGACTCGCTAGTGATTATTTTCAACTTTGACTACGATTCATGTAATTATTTAATGTTTACAAAGAGCTAATGGGTCCATTCAGTGGCGTTATTATCGCCACTATTATGTGATTCTGTTCAGAGATTTTGAACTTCTCTAAAGGGTGTGTCATGATTTGTTTGCTATAAAGAATTGGTGAATGCTCAAAGTTGAGTTTGCAAAGAAATATTTTACTAATATTTTGTGATAAGGAAACATTGGAGACTACGTGGCTTGGTTTGCTTTCATATGTTTGTTTATGGTTATTTAAATTAGTTGAGTTGAACTGTCCAATGGATCCTCCCTAGGATTAAGGAGGAATATAAGAGGCGTGGGATGATATGTTTAGCAATTTGTCGTCTGCAATTAAAGGAAAGTTTGATTGCTGACTAGTTTGTCTAAAGGCTAGGCTGGCTCTGCTGATGGGTTGGCCACCTCTTTGCTAGACAAACACAATAAAACAATGACAAATTGGTGGGGTTTCTACGGCTCCCGTACTTTCCAAAAACGGTCTCCCTCTTGACTATTACACATTTAGTTTGTTTTAAGTAAATGGAAAGAAATCACATACTGACAGTTTTTGTTTCTGTGAGGATTTAAACATGATTTTTAACGATTTTTTTATCAATTTCTTGAATAATAAACGACACATATGCATATCGTATAACTAATTTTTAAAGAATACCGTGAGTCTGGTAATCTGTTTGGTATGTGTTTGCTTTGATTAACCTAGGTACAGGTCTTATCGTTGTAACCATAGCCCATGTCTACACTATAAGTAGAATCAATCCTACTTAGAATTATATCTCAGCCTTAAATTGTTTGGTCCCCCATTATGATGTTATACCTTTTGCTTACAACTATCTTTTTGATGAATTTGGCAGATTTGAGCCTGCTTTGCTTTCACTTTTGAGTTTAGTCCATCCATAGTGTACATAGACGTCCACCCACAACTACATTTTTTAGTTCTTTTTCTTCCCTTCTGCAACCATTAACATATAAAATTCCAAGAATAGTTCAAGGTATTTCCAAAAGAAGAGCCTTATTGTCACTTTACTAACCTGGAAATAGGGATGAATGTTTCAGTAATAGGTGCTTTTTTGCGCTTTACTCACTGAATTGTCCACCCTCGGATACTTTATTTTAAAAAAAATTCTTTCACGTAGTTGACTATAACGATATGTCGTTCAGAAATTTGGTGATTTAAAATATAATTGTTACTTATATATAATAAGTAGTACAGTATGCTTAGTTAAGCCATTTTTTGCTTTTGAATGTTTTCGATGGGAGTAGGCTTCTTGCTTGCTTCAAATAATCTCTTCTTGTTTTACCATAAGGAATTGGTGGGATTAAATACCTTACACAACAAATGGATGAATTTTTAATAAAATTTAAAGTAGAATTAGGTGGTGAAACTTGTGCGAAATCACTAATCAAGCAAGATTGACACCAGATATTTTTTGTCCTTTGCAAGATTTGCTTTTAGTATGTAGTTCTTTACCAAAATGAACTGTAACTCTTGTCTCTGACCTTACTTTTCGAAAAGCAGTAACTTATTTCTACAACTCGAAATGCTGCTAGAGGTTTCTCGTCGAAACATGTTGAAGCATGTCCAGTATATGAGTAACCAAAAGATAATTTGCTGATAAAACAACACTTGTATGTTACAACTCGATAGGCTTTATACAAGATTTACTAGCTGAATTCCTTATGGAGAAATAATAACCTACATAAAAGAATTGAGTGTACTATATCCTAATAAAAGAAAGGGAAAAAAAAAGAGTAACACTATTGAAGCAAAAAACATAAAAGGGTCATGTATAGTCCTAGACACTAAAAGGGGACTCTCTGGTCAATGAAAAGAATCTGTACAATGTAGGAAAACTTTCATGCAAGGGACTGTAGGAGAAAGAAGGAAATTTGATAAATACAGCAACTACATCATATTACTGCCACCTTTTTGTAGGTTTGGCCAACAAATTAGTTGCACTGACCGATTTTCCCAGACCTGAAACATTGAGGAAATTCCAATTACACCACTAATCTTTAGCCAAGGGACTGGCTTATTTGTAGTCATTAAACATGTCATGCTTAATCAACATACCATTTGAGACTTTCGGAGAATCCCTCACTGATTTTTGTGGTGATCTAGGAATTTTATATATAGCTTTATGTCTGCAAAAGATCGTATAAGATGATAGTCAAGCAATTAGCTCAATATAAACGGCAAAAACATGCACCAGTTCAACACTGCCGGATAGGGGCGACTCGACATAATTGAGGGCCTAAAGCGTGACTACAATTAGAGGCCCAAATTTTTTATAATCGATTTTTTTAGTAACTATTTTTCAATTGATAATATAGCTAACCGATTTATTTACTCTTGAGACGTTTCTGATCTAATATATTTTTATTTTGAAAAACTTATTTCCGTTGAGACAACTGTTAGGCATTTATAACAGAATCAAGCCTTTTTATGTAATTAAGTATATTATCTTCTATTTGTATAATTTTTCTTAACACTTTTAACTCAAAATACAAGTATAAGCCATCAATATTAGAGTGGCTATTATGCTTTAAGGATCATCAAAAGTTAATACAATATTTTTTTCCCTTCAAATTCTCATCATTTAGCAATCTCAATTTTTTAAAATAATACTTATAGGTTTTAGTGGCAAGAATGTAAAAAATGCAAAATGAAGGTTACATCAAGTTTAAGGAAATTATAAAGATATGTTTACTTTACCCTAGAGGATTATTCCATCCCTCAACAGTCACATCAACTTCACAATGACAAATTTTTACAATAAAATGCTTTAACTTTTTTAAGGAAAAATTAACACATAACCTATTCCTTTTAAAATTGGGAGCCTAAGGCATATGCCTTACTTGCCTAGGCTTTGAGCCGGCTCGCTGCCGGAAGTTGGAATACCTTAATTCAAAGGGGGTGAGTTAAGTCTACAAAGTTCCAGGTTCTTTAGTGCAATAAGTATTGTTTGAATTCTCAACCAACTTGCCTTACCTTTTCCATGTAGTTAATAACAACGTTTCACATGATAGTTTAGTTTCTATATAAAATAAAGCTTTGAGATCTTTATTTATTCTCTTATGTTTCATAAAATTAACATTCTGTAGAAAGCACAAGCATGATGGGATGATATTTACTTACTTATTTGTGTTCTTTGGTGGTTTGTCTCCT
Organism: Nicotiana tomentosiformis; assembly: GCF_000390325.3. Taxonomy (NCBI): domain Eukaryota; kingdom Viridiplantae; phylum Streptophyta; class Magnoliopsida; order Solanales; family Solanaceae; genus Nicotiana; species Nicotiana tomentosiformis. The sequence continues at coordinate 136,661,994 of NC_090817.1, forward strand.
TCAGGGAAAGGATTGATGCTTTCAGCACATCCATCAGTTTCTGTGCCCACAGAAAGACCACTATCAGATAGCATATCACTTAGTCTTTCCTCATTATCTGCGTCGCTGAACACAAAGATATCAGCATCTGCAGAAATATTCTGATTTAGAATCCGTCGAGCAGTCTCAGATGGAGACTGCTGGAGGGACTCCATTTGGTGTCTAAACTCGTCACGTAGCTAAATAATTCTGATCACTACTCTTTGAGCAGCCTCATCAGAAGTTGCTTTCTCAGTAAATAGAAAATTTCAAACTACAATCTAAGTCCCACCAAATAAACATTTTCCTGGAGATGAAGCACCATACCTGAATGAATTTGGACTGCGTTTCTCACCATTGGCTTCTGGGGAAACATTCTTTTGATCTTTGAGAAGCTGCAGTTGCTCAATCTCCTCATCTTTCTTAGCTATTGTATCCTTGAGAGACGCGACCTGGAACATTAAAAGTTAACAATGGACAGCATTTGACATGCTTCAGCGCAGGAAACTCTAAGTTAGGCAGCATATCATCTCTCACTCAATTTTCTTTAATTGGAAAATAAGAAAGAAAAGCATCAGTCAGATAGTAGAATGTAGCTGCGTGATGGAAAATCCTCCGTTCTATATCCTCAAACAATGTTAACTTTTCTTTATCATCATTAATGTAAAATAAGTGGTGTGTCTGAAACGTAATAATGATGATGATGATGATGATGACCAGGAGGAGGATGATTAATGCACATCCTTACAAGATTAAAATCTGTGAATCACCTAAGCGATATTTGTGATGGCAAGAGGTAGTTCTATTTTTACCTAAATATGCAAGTTAGAAACTCAGCAGCCAAACTACACTATATTCTGGTCCTTTAACTCATACCAGGCAACTAGTATCATTGCCATGATCATAGTCTCACCTTTTGTCTAACTTACTTAAATAACCAAATCCTCTTCTTTGCTCCAATTTAGTAATTTACTTGAGAGGGGTTAATCAGATTCACGTTTAAGTAATTGGACTCCGGAAAAGAAAAATATTGCATCATCAATTCAAGAGCAACATTTAAAAGGTTCTAATCTAGTAGAATTAGAAAGTTAATAGAGCACCTGCTCCATCAAGTCTCTGATATCCCTGCCGTCTTTGCTACTTCGAGCAGCGCCTAGCTCAACTCCAGATACTCTCTCAGCAAATTTTAATGTGCTCATGGTTTCTGAATATGAAGCAACTTCAGGGTTAAGTTGCACAAACATAAGTGTCTTTGCTTGACCACCTGTACAATAAAATAGTATTATGAGTTACTGCAAAAGGACCACCCTATCAATGAGGAAAAAGATATATTAAATCTATTAGGGCATAGGTGATGCTGTGGTTGTTTCCATGAAAGCAAGTAGAAAGCAAATAAGGTGTAATACCTATGGAGCAAGATTAAAATGGCTGAAGCTATCAAATATCAAATTATAATTATATATGTTCGAACTACATACGTTATTCATAAGGTAAAATGGCTTGCACATAAGAAGAAAGCACCTAACATGTTGAAATTATTTAACACCAATGCTACAAATTATCTCAACAATGTCATTAATTTACACCCCCCCCCCCCCTCCCCCACCCCAAATACTTATACTACATGATTATTAGTCTACCATTTGTACAAGGAACTGGAAGCAAAATCTTTTTGTATAGAAAGAGAATTACCTAATGAAGTCTGAAGGACTTGAGTGAGCTTGCTGTTTCTGTATGGAATGTGAGCATTCTTCTGTGCCAAAGCTGAGATGACATCTCCTAAAGCAGACAATGACTTATTTATATGTTGTGCCTCTTTTAGTCTATCTCCCGTCACCTCAGAGCGGTCTACCCTTTCACTTCCAGCAAGATCCACCAAATGAAGGCTACTATGCATAGATGAACCACTCTTTATATCCTTCCCGTGAACATGGATAGTCACGATGCTGGACATATATTGCAATAAAAGTTAAAGACCTATCAAAATTTAAAAGAGAAAAACATGTAGTTTAAAAATTGAAATCCAGAGATGATTTCTTTGCTTCGAACCTGTGTGATCGACTACTTCTTTCATTCATGGCTGTGGAACCTTTTGCTCGATTTCTCAATCCCGTATCCATCAAGTCTAAGACATCAGAGGTTCCATTGACCGGGAACATGCTTGCTTCTGGGACAGCTAACCCATTGGGTTGAGAGGTAGATAAAATCCCAAGTGTGCGCAAATCAAGGAAAACAGTTGCAGATGCATGATATATTGCAAACAACAACAACAACAACAACAAACCTAGTGTAATCCCACAGGTGAGGTCTGGGGAGGGTAACGTGTACACAGACCTTACCCCTACCTTGTTAAGGCAGAGAGGCTGTTTCCGATAGACCCTCGGCTCAAGGATCAAACATCATATTGATATTTTGTAATTATTTGAAATTGTAAGAAATGCAGCATGGGAGAAAAGGAAGGGATAAATAAAACATTTTGGTAGAATGTTTCCAAATTGATAAATTGTTTAATGTAGAAAGGGAGCAAAGTGGATGCAATGCCAGGAAAGGTGAAACAATCGAAATTTAGTAAAGGATATCTTTTTTGAGAACCATCACTTGACAGTAAGTCACGAACTTGTTCATTATATATTTCCATCATTTGAACTTTGATCTCATACTTGAAAGTGCTCTCTCTCATTTGAGAAATTCTGAAAAGATCATTCAAAGCTCGATAATTGACTCCCCAATCCTCCTCGCTTGCTCCTTCAGGTCCAGTCTGGAGGTTAATTTAACTAGACTTCAGCAATGTTAAACGATGTGTAAACATATTTACCAAATTTATATAGCACGGAATTCTTACCATGGTATACGTTTTCCCTGAGCCAGTCTGACCATAGGCGAATATGCATACATTAAAACCATCAAGTACAGACTGTATTAAGGGCTGAATATCTGAATACACTTGAGCTGCAAAGGTAGAAATTGTGAAATTCATTTTATTATTCATTACATGGAACATAATTTTACAGAATATGTATATAGGAACTTTGATCTGGCATAATTTGGAGGAATCTGAAAAACCTTGTATTGCAGTTGGACTGTAGACCGTATTAAACTTGAAGGACCTACGGCCTTCTTTTCCTTGTTTCGAAGGATTTACAACAACTAGCTCCCCATTTTCTCCGATGTATTCAACCACTGTCTGGTTTTCCTTTTGTCCACGAAGGAATGGCCTTATCCGACAATACACTCTAATATTTCCTAATTTGAAAAGTATTCATAAGTAACAGCAAAAGGAGAGAAATCTCCGGGTCTCTTAGTTCTAAAATTTCATAATATAACAATACCTTTTAACTCCTGGACCTCATTGTGTAGTTTGCGATTCTCAGCAAGGACGGCAGAGTAGTTTGCAGCAGCATGGTCTAGTGCTCTAAATTTTGCACCTATCATAAAATTCCACTTCATAAGAAAAATCCAACTAAATCACTTAACAGTAAAATCTGTGTTGACATCTTCTACCTATATACTTCCAGTAAATGTTATTCATACATCACTAACCTAATTGATTGAATTCCTCTGCATAGTTCCTTTGTGTTTTCACTACTTCTTGCTTTATTGACTGAGAGGCAAACCTCAGCTCCTGAATGTTTATGGAGATCCAGATCAGATGTGATAGACAATGAATTATGTTAGAAAAAATTAAGAGAAAAAAAAATCAAAGCATACACGTAGTGCGCCAAGCTGGAATTCTGTGAATATTTGGTAAACATTCTCCTTCTTGCTCCACCTCTGTGATTTTGATTCAGAAAACATCTCGATTTCTTTCACTCTGTTTGTTGATTCTTTTAAAAGGCTCTCAACCTCTTTCAACCTCTCCTCAAGCTTTTGTTGAGCTTCTCTGGCCTCTTTTTCCATTTCTACGCTGCGTTGTTCATATGTTCTCTTAGCTATTTCCATTTCTTGTTTTAAAGCTGCAATCTCTTGACTATGATCATCCTTCTCCTTCATCAATCTAACCACATCCTGATCCTCATTTTTCTTTTCCTCCTCCATTTTGATTTTTACATTCTGTAATATGATTTCAATTCAAAAAGGGATGGCAAACATTAAAATCGTGGGAAAGAATCAATAAGCTGAAATATACTCGCAGAATATAGACATCAGATCCTTTTCAATAAGTAGCAAGTTTCATTTAACACAAGTGATGATCAATTGTAGGCAGGTTAGCATATAATAATAGAGAAGATAATGTTTTGATGTAAAGAAGTAATGACAATGCTTCACTCTCAATGCTACTGCTTCAAACAAGCAAAAACCTCGGATGCTAGAAAGTATAGGTATTTATCTTCAAAAGATCAGATAGATAAATCATATTAAGAGTTAAAACCTACAAATTTACAGGAAACAAAAGGATAGAATGCATATATACAGCTAAATATACTGATCATTGCCAAACAATGCGGCAGATGAAGCCAGGTGGTGAACTACCTTAATCTGCTGAAGCTGGTTCATTACAATCTGAAACGAAAAAATTGTGTGAGCGAAAGGTGCATAAACTCTTTAAGAAGTAAAATATTCCAGACTTCGAAAAAAATTCACAGAAAGTGAAGTCCACAGCACCTGTGTCTCTTCACTAGTCCCAGTTGCAAGGGCTTCCAGGACTCTTATCCGTGACTGGTATTTCTCCTCACGAGTTTTGAATAGATTGTTTTGCTACAGAGAGTAAATTGACATGAGCCAGGTTCATTATAAAGAGAATTTGGGGGAAAAAGTAAAAACAGCTATGCTGCATTATACCGTTCTAAGATGTTCAGCTTGAGTAGAGATTCGCCGCTCAATTTCTTGCACGACCTTTCTCAACAAGCATGCTACACGCTGACAGAGTTAAACAACTAAAGGTTAGGCCATGATTTTTGTGAAGCATTTGTAGAAAAGAACATAATCTCTGCATGAATATCTATATCTATTATGTGCGCACGTGAGGTATCTCGCCATTCTTCCGCTCAATGCTTTCATCAAGAATCCCATTCACAACACTGAGAAGAGACTGCGTGGGGGCAATCTGGGTGCAACAAAAATAGGTTGGAATAAGTATGAAATCAAAACTTCAGATGCAAACTTTATTCGAAGCTTCATTGACAAAAAGGTTATGTTACTAACATCCAAACTGTTAGATTTCATCATTTCGGAAATCTTTGAAGGCGGAAGATCAGCATAACCCCCTTGTTTAAGCTGAAATACTTCATGGAATTTATGTCCAACGTGATGTAACAATGCAGCTGATGGCTCTAGACAGTTCAAAAAAGAGAAGTCAACAATCAAAGAAAGAGATATCGTTGATTAGGGGAGGGATGAAGGTTAAGGGATGAGAACTAATCAACCAAACCTGCCATTACAGGACTTCTCAAAGCCCGCTGGAATTTTGAATCTGATCCTATCTTTCGTTTCCCGTCTGTTGAGGATGGGGAAGAATGAGTACTTGACAATTCCTGTCTGTAAGCTACATCAGCACATCCAAAAGCTTCTCCCAACTGTTTACATCTTGTACTTGCATCAGTACTAGATTTACGAGATAATGGCGTGTTAAAACCATCTCCTCCAACATTCGGCATAAATTCTGCTCGAAGTGTTAAAAGGCATTCTAGAACAAGTTTCATGGATCCCTGGATGATGTATCAGATTAAATATATCAAAAGCAGAAAAAAGATGCGTGATTGTGCCTAACGGTACCGAAAGTAACACTTTTCTGCATGTAAGAACATATACAACTCAATGGCCTGTGAATTAATGCATACAGCAATTTTGTACAATGATAAGCATATTTAAAATGATATAAACGTATTAGAAACACAAGAGCATAACTTTAAATTAGTGTTAACCTTTTCTAGATCTGATGCTTGAAACCTGTGAAGGCCCATTTCATCCATAGCTGCCAAAAACCTTTTTATATTTTCTGAGCCTAACCCCGAAGAATGACCTAAACCACCAAACTAGAATGAAAAATACGGTTAGTCATATCATCAAAACAAAACCACCCCTAGCTTCTACTTACTGTAAAATACAATATATTACTACTACCTCTGGTATGGAACCTGGTTTCAACTTGTTCAATAATTGACACAAGATAGTACCATCGACTAAGTACGTTCTTAACTCCTCATCAGAAGCATTTATTGGCAAACTTAAGTAAGGAAGAAGACTGTTTATCCACTCTACCAAAATTGCCTGTTGCTTAGCTGTAGAGATAACAAAGGGCAGTCAAAGAGAAAATCAGCCCAAGCAAGAGTTTGATCAGCAAATACATGGTATTAAATGTGTTGCACCTTCAGCCTCACCATTACTACTTGACAAAGGCTCAAAGATGTCCCCACTAGTGGACGCACTTGAGTTATTCCGTCTACCACAGTCTTTAGCTACGCGATCCAGTATTGAATTCATGATGGTAACTAGAGTACGGTCTTCAATTCAGAGAACATCTGAACCACATAGAAAGCAGATATGCTGAAATGAATATATCCCTGACCTCCATAAATCATAAAGAGAGAACATTTTGTCTAAAAGATTGTCTCAACAACAGAAGTAGTTTGCAAGTTCACTATCCACAATTATCAGAAGTTTGAAGTTAATAAACAATTATCAGACAGTTTATCTCTTGGTAATTTGAACTAAAGGAAATTCCAAATTAAATCTCGCCACGACCAGTACGATTAACATCACAAGCAATAAAAAGAGTAACCATCCATTTTTCCATATGCACTTCAAACAGCACATAACATTGGCAGTGAGGAAAGTAAAATCAAATAACTTTGTTGCTAAGCAGCAATATATTTGTTCTGTTTCCTTTTGTACATTTATTCACTTGCTCTAACCAACCGAAATTCTAATTACAGTACAGTTCATTCCAGTTTTGCTTGGGTGTGTGTTGTTTTTTTTTTGGGGGGGGGGGGGGGGGGAGTTGCGTCTTTTTTTCTTGCTAACCATGATGTCTGGGCCAACTTGCGCACACATCGACTAATTCTAGTACCTGCTACCTCACACTGGCATAAGTACCGAGTAATTCTGTCCACTAAGGCTTATACATACTCATACGGTCTTTTAGTCTTAAAATTACTAGTTTTAGTGTACAGGGTGTGAATTGATCAAGACAATGTATCATTCAAAAAGAAATTGGAAAAAAACAAAAGAGCAAGAAAAGAAGGTAAGAAATTAGAGAAGCAACCACCATCTGCCTTCTATATGGAACAGCAATGACACCAATAATGAGAAACCAACTAGACTTTCAGAAGGAATATGATCACCAAGATTAAGAATATGAAAGAGACACACTTCAGAATAAGGTGGCAAATGGCAATTACGCATGCAAATTAAGGCCATCAACCATTGTAATGCAACTCAGTCAACCTATTGGATACATGATGTCTGGGCCAACTTGCGCACACATCGACTAATTCTAGTACCTGCTACCTCACACTGGCATAAGTACCGAGTAATTCTGTCCACTAAGGCTTATACATACTCATACGGTCTTTTAGTCTTAAAATTACTAGTTTTAGTGTACAGGGTGTGAATTGATCAAGACAATGTATCATTCAAAAAGAAATTGGAAAAAAACAAAAGAGCAAGAAAAGAAGGTAAGAAATTAGAGAAGCAACCACCATCTGCCTTCTATATGGAACAGCAATGACACCAATAATGAGAAACCAACTAGACTTTCAGAAGGAATATGATCACCAAGATTAAGAATATGAAAGAGACACACTTCAGAATAAGGTGGCAAATGGCAATTACGCATGCAAATTAAGGCCATCAACCATTGTAATGCAACTCAGTCAACCTATTGGATAAGAAGAATTTGCCCAAAATTCATGATAGAAAGAACCCTTGTTCAATTTTCAAGCTTTAATTAAACCATAACTCAATCTTGAAATATTCTTCGTTATACAAGAATCAACTCTATATATGAATAATGATCACATGCAAATTCAAGAACAGAAAAATACATGAAGAAGAACATGAAAATACATACCCGTCAACGACAAAAGTTGAGAATTTCGCCAAAACAAAAACGGAGGAAGAAGCTGTATAGATATGGAAAGGCATAAAGTGAGCACGTTCTTTAGAGAAGACTAATGACAATGATTATTTAATTATTTGTCATTATTATTATTATTAGCAGTTATGAAAATGGAAGGAAATTGTTTAGAATTCGTTAGGTGTTGGAAGTGTCTCTTGCTTTTCAGTTAGTCTCCTATTCCGTGTACCGTTGTGTCTCCTCTGCGCAACTGAGCGCGTTCCGTTAACTTAGGAGATCTCTTAGCTCAGGTGTCCTTTCTTTTTCTCTTTCTCAGAAAATAAAATTTAAAATTTAAAATTTAAAAAGAAATTAAATTTGTCTATACTTTGCCTCGTGTCAACTTGGAAATTTTTTTTCTCTCTTTTTCTTCTTTTCCTGTTATTATATTGTTTAATTTATTGGCAAAAATGTTAGTGCTTTTACCATTTAAAAGAGAGGGACACTGATATTATATTTTATTGTACTAGTTGATTGACCATGAGGAAGAGCTTTAATTTTTTGCTTCATCACATATTTTCAGTATTTCTTAAAAAAAAATTTTTATTATATACAAGAACAACAAACTCAATAAATTCCCACTTTCTTTTTATTAAATGAAGTTTATATTTATGGTACCTTTTTGTAGTTTTATAGATGCATTTATTTTATAAACATTTTAAAATATTGTTCAAATTTCACACCAAAACTTAGTTGCGTTGAACCTTGTACTCCAAATTTTTTCTTTCTTTTTGGGACCAAGGATTTACTTTAGAATGAGCAGTCTTCGGGAAATTTTAATAAATCTGTAAAGGAAAAATGTGTCTAAGAAGTTTTTTGTAATATCCAGAAATACAGCATTTACTTTTTGATTTCTACAAGGGAAAAGGGCCAAATATACCCCCTCTACTTTCATATATTGTCTATATTTAACATCTGTTATACTATCGGGCCAAATTTATCCATACCATTATACTATCGGATCAAATTTACCCCTACAATCAGCATACTTTTAAAACTACCACTCTACCATTTTAATTGAATATGAAGTGCCTCAAGACTAATTTTTCACTATAAAATTAGCTTGAAGAAAATAAAGTGTTAAAAAAACATTATGCAACTGGGAGCAGCTCAGTTTTGCTTTTTCGCCGTTTGTTCCTCCATATTTTCTAAATGAAAATTGTGAAATTTTGAAAGAATTGCAAAGTGATTCTCATTTAGTAGTGTGGACTGTGCAACTTGGAAAGGCAAACTCTAAGCTAACCTTCTAAATTTGTCAATTTATTTGGCGCCGGTAATTATTACCGACAACTCTATCCATCAACACTTAAACATATGATTAGAAATCAACAAATTTTGATATTTATTTTTGTTTTTTTTTCTTTGCCCAAGGAACACAAGTTTTTTATAAATAAGCAAGGAAGTTTCCTACCTATAAGGTTTTCTCAGATTTTCAGTCTTCATTGTCATGCTGGGTTTGATAAATTGCTCACCTACTCTCACTTTTGGACAACTATCGTGTGTGTGTATATATATCTATATGCACCAAGTCAAGTTCGAAATTTCTATTGCTTCGGACGTGTTAACGTTTTCAATAAGGAAAAGTTGCTGTATAAAATTATCCAACTCTACAAAAAGTGCAAATCATTCTCCGCGTTTTCTTTTTGTATTCAGTGACTTCCATTTCATATACTGATATACTGCTTCAACCTTTGAAAAAGACTCAGTTCATACTAAGAGAAGTCAAAAGTCACGTTCTTTTTAATGTTTAAAGAAAAGATGAACTCCCTTAGATCATGGAGAAGCGTTGGATTCACAACAAAGCTTCGTTGCGTATGAAATTTAATATGATTAAGAAAAAAGATAAAGAAACAAGGTTGCAACAAAATCCAGGGTAAGGTTCAAATCTACAAAATCTTCCATTTGCGCTCCACAGCATTCGCGACCATGGATATGCAGTACGCAGCACTCAATGGATAATCGGAAACTGCAAGATACATTAGATGATTCGACAAGGCTTAGCCCCATAAAAATGCAATAATTTACCGTAATGATAGTTTTCCTTTAGAGAAAACAGCATGGACATAGTTTAGCAGTTACATAACAACTGTTACGCGGCGCCTTCCTGAAGTTCCTTGGAAGGGCGACGTAAGGCTAAGCAACCGATGTCAGTACGGTTGCTGTCCGCCAACTGAGGTCCCCTCCGTACGCTAGACTAGATTGTCAGTGCCGTACGGAAAAACCAATGTCATGAGCAATTGAAAGAGAGCAGAAAAGAGAATTGAGAATGAAAGAAAACTTGATTGCATTGAATGAAAGCTATTACAGAAAACAAGACGGTGTCGGGGGGAGAGACACCAGTACAGAGAATTGTTTGCTTGCTTGAAAGTTTTGATTGCTTGGTCCCCCTTAATAATGCTTAAAAAAAATAAACCAAAGTTACATGACTAGATCTATGAAAGCTGGAAAATCACACTTAAAGAAAATGCAGCAAAACTACTCTATATTTACAATGAAAAGGACTTAGTCTTCTACAAAGCAGCAACAAGTCCGTTGGCAGCAACTTTGTCTTTAGCATCAGGGTCTGCGCGCGCGGCATTGTCTACGCGCGCGGCGCTGTTGGCATCTGCCTGTGACTGGGCGCTGGCGATTGCTATCGGTGGGGCGACAGAGGCACATGCGCGCTTGTTACTTGGAGCTGCCGAGACCACGGGGCCGACCGTGGCGACGGGCGTTGGGAGGCTGGCCAGGACGTCACGGGGCGCGTCCAAGGGGTCATGGGGCATGGTTGGAAAGGCGCCCATGACACAACATATGCATGCATTCTTGACCTCTTAAAGAAGCTAAGGTCGGATTTACAGAGGATAGAAAAAAAGGTGACTAGGTTCTAACTCGTAAGACTTTCATATTTGACATCGGGGTTAGAAGCATCAAGTATGTTAAGGTGCAGTTTGGAACCCCTATTGCTTCCACATTGACAAGCGGATACTGAAACAAACAACTCATAGGGAGAAAACATTTCTCTCTCGCCGTGTTTTAACATTCTAACCAATATCTACAGCAGCGATAACCCATTTGATTTTTATTTGCCAAAGTCATAAGTGGCTCTTGATTAGTACTTCTAACATTCAGGAGATCAATAACATTCTAGTGTCACAAATTGAACATACAAAGACACAAGCAACAGATGTTCGCATTGCTAAGCATTAAAGACTAGCTAACCATGCATAACAAAGACGGGCAGAAATATCAAACTATAGCACTCTAATTAGTATTGATGAAAAATAAAAAAGAAAAGAGGAACAATTAGCTTACCTGATATATAATCTTCGACATAATCCTTTTCAATTTTTCCATGGTCCATTGCCCCAACCTGTAGATGTCAGATACCAACTTATCCAGTAAACTACAAATTCCCACAAAATCAAACTTCTATGGAAAATTACACCAGAACATACCACAAAAACAAGGTTCATGTCATTGTTAATTCCATTAATGTAGTCTTGAATATCCACCAGTTTCTCAGAACTATGAGAGAAGCCTGAAGCACAAGAGGAGAAGTGGAAGAATTAATCAATTTTCAAGGACATTCTATTACAGAAGGGAGGAACTACAACAGAAACTTATTCACCTATCTTCCGACAGTCAATGTGTAGGTACTGAGAGACAGGGTTTTTTATAACACGTAACAGTTTCTCTCGCTTACCAACAGCAGTTATGCTCAGCTTTTGTAGCAGCTGCACTGAATTTGAACCAACATCAGATAACAGCAGAATTTGCATGAAAAGAGAAGGGGAAGAAACATTTCTCAAGGTAATTTAACTTACACATGATACCAGCGAATCGCTTAAATGTCCCGGGGATACGAACATGAGGTTTTACTTCAAATAGGACACCTTTTTCAGTCTTCACATACAACGCTTTTAATCGTCCAGCTTTATTTACTCGGCTATCTAATATTGTAAGCATTGCCTGAGGGAGGAAAAAAAAGATATCATAGAAACATTCTAGAAAAAGACATATGAGTATTTTAACTAATTACATAGCCTCGTAAAGCAATCATGAAACTTACTGCAATAAAAAATTGCAAATAAAGTTAGTGAATACCAATTCCTTTCTTTCACTTGCTGTGCAAGGAATTACAACTTATTTTGCTAATTTACCAGACTGAATATGGAAGGACACAGTTAATATCAACAACAACAACGACCCACTGAAATCCCTCTAGTGAGATCTGGGGAGGTTAGTATGTACGCAGACTTTACCCTTACCCCGAGGGGTAGAGAGATTGTTTCCGAAAGAACCTCGTCTCAAGAAGACGAAAAGAGGCAATACGCCAGTACCATCAATAAAAACCATGAAACAAATAACCTAAATTGCACGGACTCTTCGATTTTGGTGCCGTTCCCGTCCGGATACGGGACGGATACAGATACGGGGACGGGATACGTCCCGGATACGGTCGACTGACTTCGGACACTTTTTTTTGGTTAATCTTTTATTTTGTCAATTCTCATAAATCTAATGGACATAGTTTGTATATTTGATTAAAATCAAAAGTGCTCACTTTTGACAAACTTAGAGCCTTAGAGGATTAAGATAGCAAGGAGCACAAGGCATCTCGCATTGACATAGCGTCCGGAAAAAAGATCACACTCAAAGGATCAAAGTTACAAAAAATTATTCAAATTTTTTAACAAAGCTGTTTTTGCTTTGTGCCAGCAATCTTATTTTTGCCCATGGTAACAATGCATTTTAACATTTGGTTACTGCCTGCATTATCTAATTCAAGCTTTTTAAAAAGTTGAACAAGGAAAAGATATGGAAGCCGAAAGAACATCCAAAATAAAGGTACTGTCAAAGGGGCCCAATTAATGGCTCAAGTAGGCGAAGTGTGATCTGATTTGACCCAAGCCCAAATGATTCAACCCAAATTCTCACACAGCTCCATTATACTTGATCAGCATAGAAGAAAAGCAGCAGAGGAGAAGAGAAAATGGGGAGGAAGAAGGGAGTCCAGTTCGATGAAGGAGCTCCGGATGACTTCGACCCGAATAATCCTTATAAGGACCCGGTGGCTTTCTTCGAGATGAGGGAGCATTTAGAGAGGGAAAATGGGTCGACATTGAAAAGGCGAAGATACTCCGTGAAAAGCTGCGTTGGTGTTACCGTATAGAGGGTTAGAACACTATTTCCTTCTGCCTGAGTCTTGGTGTGCCCGAACACCACCGTCATTAAAAAAAAAAAAAACTTTAATGATTAAAAAGACTAATTATTTACCAGTATTTAGGTACAGCTGATTGATTGTGAATGTTGTTTTATTTACTGCAATTGCAGGTCCAAAGGTTGAAGCTTTGGGATTGGAATGATCATTTTCTTTGGTCCAATTTCTCAGGTACTTTTCTCTCCTCATTCCGTTTTTACTGGATTGGAACTGTCTTCTTGTGTCTCTGATTCGATGATACATTTGTTTTGGTTGTGGGGTGGGAGGGGGGTGGGGCCGGAGTTAGTGAGATACCCAAAGTTATTATTCTGCTTTGTTGTGTTTTGTAAATCATACATAATGCTTGAAAATGTGAGGTTTTTGAATTTTCCGAAATGTTGTAATGGACCTGAATTGAGCAGAATGAGGGAAAGAGGATTTATATAAAATATTAAAACTAATTGGGGATTGAGGCGAAGTTGGTTGAGTTACAGAATTCTGGATAACCTCTTTACCTCTCTTAATCTTCCTCTTCATTATCCAGCTACTAGATTGCAGTCTCTTTTATAGCTCTTCCATCTATTAAAACCCTAACGTTTTCTTAACGTCTTTCATACATTTTTCTGAAAATTTCAAGCCAAATCATATTTGAACCTAAATCATTCATATTATTTTGATAATATGCCCGTATGAGTTTTTGCGCACCTCGACTAATCCACCGAGAAGCCGCTACTTTCTACTATCGTAGGTACTAGGTAACTCTAATCATCAAGATGGCCTACAAGTCTTAGGCAAATGAAGGATTCACCTATTGTGTTGCCTATGATTGAACCTTTGTGGCTACTTGAGATTTCGCAGTGTTAATATTGTGAACTACTTTTTTTTTTTTGGGGGAGGGGTGGGGGGGTGGGGGTTGTTTTAACATCCATGTGTTGTAGTGCAATACTAGTTTTAGTTTACTGCTTCAATGACTCAACACATTTAACTATATCTACTGAAAATTAAAAATGATGTCAGCTACATCACACAAAAAGGTTCACTGATTTGGCCTTCAAAGTTTCACTTCAATCCCCCTTCTGTTGCTAATGTTCCTTCTAAATGCATCAAAATCTTTTCATGCACATTGGTATCTTACACTCCAAAGTTTAACCACGTTGCATGAGTTTCCCTTTTCCGCATCCACCTTTACTCTTTAGGGTGCCAAAGCTTGAATTAACTAAATCTATATACGCTCATGCTAGTTGCTTACCCTTTTTAGCTAAGCTGTATCTTGTTGAGTGAGACTAAAAAATAGAAAGTTCAGGGGCTACCCTTCTTAGTGATTCTTGATTTGTCTTCAAGGGACCCCTTACAAGTTTCCAAGGGGTTGAGTAGGGGTCTATTTGAAAGCTTACAAATTAAAAAGATTAGAGAAAGGATTTTGTAGGAGGTTAGTGGGGATATATAGTGAGAAAGAATGAGGAATCACAAAAGATGATGAGGTTACAACAACAACAACAAAATTTATTTTCTGTTGATTCGATCAGAGGACTAATAACTATTAGCTCGTTTCAAGCATATTGAAGGTTAAACTATGGATGAGAATTATACAAAAAATTGAACTTGATCGATGCCATATGGAAAAGAAATAACTATGCTATAACTTGAGGAACAAAATTGTTAATTACCCTTAGGAAATATGGATGAGAATTATAACAGCTTTCCGGTTCTGATCCCTCCCATACCACTTTCACGCTATCTCTAGGTTCATTACCACAGATTCTTTTACCTCCATTCAGAAAGAAATGAATGTACCAAAAGAATCTCATCCTTACAATTTCCACCGCTGCCTTTTATAATTAGCCGGACAGTTGAAAGAGCAATCTCTGGCTGAAACTTGCAGGTTATGGTGCATCATAGGAGATGACAAATGTCAGCAAAAGAATTCAAATAGGATTGCTGATTGAGGCTATCTGATTTCAAATGACACTTTAGGATGGAAAAGTAAGATTCTTTGGTCTCTCATGTAATTATAGACAATCATATGGATAAAATTGTGTTTAGTCTGCTTATATGAGTTTCACAAAGTATAGCTAGGAATGAGTTGTGTGGTAGGTTGATGGCCAGCATGGAAAATACTCTAATTATGATGAATTATGTGTATACTAAATGAGCTGTATAGATACTAATTTATTTACCTTAATTAATTGATAGAATGGTCTAATGCACTGTTTTGACAAGTTGGTGAGAGATTCTGCAAAAATTGATTATGTTAAATCTGTTGATTCGGTAGTAAAATTTTAACAGGAATATTCGCAAGTTGGATTGTCACGAATTCCTTGAGCTGTAAAACGCTCGTCTTATTTGACTAATTCCGCTGAAGCTAAATCATGCAGTTGCCTGCGTTGCCACACCTCGTATATATATATATCCTTGTTTGGTTGTTTCCAGTCAATTTTTCTGCAAATTCTAATTTGCAATGTATCCTTGTTTTGCTGAGCTGTTCGAAGCTTACTCACCCTCTTCCCATATCCTCCCGAGAATACATGGATTGAGATGTGTTTCCTTTCCACATGTGATTCTCTTTCCAGTTAGAAGTATAAAGTGGATGGATTACCAACTGATCGGCCTCATTCTTTTGCTATTTTTGGTCATTTGCTCCACTAAGAAATAAGACCTGTTTTGTGATAAAAGTGTAAATGTAAAGATGACAATGCATCCACGCATATTGCATGTACCTTTATTTTAAATGTAGCTGCAATATTAAGAGAGCTAAAATATCGATTTCACGAAGATGGAACAAAATTTAAGAGAACTTATATGTTAAAACCATTTTATATATTTCACTCCTGTAAAAATTATAAAACGAAGTTATTAGCCTGTTTGGTCAAAACTTCTAAAATCAGCTTATTTGGAGAAGTGTCAAAAGTGCTTTTCTAAAAATATTTTTTTGGTGAGAATCAATTTGTGTTTAGCTAATTATTTTAAAAAATCTTTTGAGTTGTAATTAGTATTTGACCAAGCTTTTCAAAAATATTTTTAAGTGTATTTTTCTCAAAAGTGCTTGTTTTTTGGGATAAATTATTTTTTCCTGCTTCTCAAAAACGATTTCTCCTTCTACTCAAAAGTACTTTTTCCCTCCTAAAAGCTTGGTCAAACATCTATACTTTAGAAAAAATAAGCACTTTGGCCAAAAAGAAGCTTGGGTGAACAAGCTAGTAAATAGATAACGTGTTTGTCGCAAAGCCTCTTTCCTCCTAAGCTATTAGATATACGTGATGGGAGGTTGTGAAGGTCGATAATTAGGGTTGTAGGTTAGTAGGTAGTCGAGCGTACTTCCTTTCTTTTCCTTACAAGTAGTTTTAGTGTTAGTCTAGTTTTTTCTTGTTCTTAGACTACTATTACTATCTGTTGTTGCTTCTGCGTCTGTTTTTGTTCCTATCTAGCTGTTGTTATTACTTTTTGCCATGACTTTACTGCTGTATTTCTTTTCTTTACTGTTGTATTGATATTTGACTTGAGCCGAAGGTTTATCGGAAACAGCCTCTCTATTTGCACAAAGTAAGAGTAAAGTCTGTGGAATCTATCCTCCCCAAATTACACGTGTGAGAATACACTCGATATATTGCTGTTACCTAATATTATGTCAATCTCTTTTAGTTGTTGACGTGATATTTTGAATGGCCTACGTTTTACTTAATTAAAGCCTGTCTTTAACTCTTTCCAAACGATATCAATCCTATTAAAGTAGTGGTAATTGCTTCTTCTCATCGGTTCCTAGTAACCATTTATTAAGATTTGACACTGTAAACTTCAAGAAAACAAAGCTCAATTAGCGTTTGGCTTCTTACGAATTAAACTATTCATTAAACTAGGAATTAAAGTCTATTCCTTCACCTAATTATACTGTTGTTATTCAGACTTTGACAGGTTGGGTGTTACCACCAAATAGATGAAAGCGAGAGGCTGGAATTCAATTCGTAATGCGTTATGTTGAACCCCTCAAAGTTTTAAGGCAGCTTTTGCTCTATGATCTAGTGGCAGTGCCGTAGTGGTTGAGATTTTTCTATCTTTAATTAGATATTTCGAATTTAAACTTTTAAATAAAGATTTTTCCGGTGGATAATTTATCTTTATAATAGATTTACCCAACATGAATCTAGATTAGTTGAATCAGACAATATCAAATAGCAAATAGTTAAACAAAAGAATTTTTTGTTATACTTCCTTTTGCGTGTGCTTGTAAGTATGTTCTTAAGTAAATAAAAAAAAGATTAACAATAGATTGATATTAAATAATCACAAAATCCAAAAAAAATTGAAATTGTCTATTCATTAACGTCAAGTAGAGGGAGATTTGCTCTTGATACTACTGCTCGAATAATTGCTACAGATTAACTTATTAACATAATGTTAAGAAGAACAGATAAGTCAGGAGACAAGATGGTACCACAACGCCATTGTAGTACTAATATTATTCTTATCTAACAAAGTTCTTTTGGCTTTCGACAGGATGCGAAGGTTTGATATGGTCATACAGATAGTATGCAATTGCCTGTTTCAACTTTTTCAACTTTCAAAGAGCGCAGCACATCGAGAAGGTGCGGTCGGATCAGAAGCGAATCTAGAATTTAAATTTTATGGGTTTAATAATTTTTTTATTTTTAAATTTTATATTCTTAAAATTACGGATTCTTATTTATTATAATTTTAATAAATTTTTACACATAAATTTATGTTTCGCTTTGAAAATAATGGGTTCCGTTGAATTTAGTGTCGGACGGCTACTTTGCAGGCACCACCACGTGGTGAATATTGCAAGGACGTGGCGCCGTGCATGGGCGCAAACGCTGACCCAGTTCCAACCCTTCCTTTAGATCTACTCCTCTTTTCTAATGAATTTCTAGAACACCATGCCGCCCACGAATTCGGCGCAGCAGTTCATCCCAAGTCCCAACCGTTCGAGAGTATCGGCTCAATACTTTAGGCATTTTGGATATTAGATTATTTTAAGTAGTTGACATTTAGGAAATTAAAAAAGTATAATTATTTTAATTATTGAAGCGTCGAGTGATCTTGTATGAACTTGGGAATACTCCTCTTAAAAGCTAGCTCTTGCATTGATTAAGTTCAATGTCTCATAATATTAAACCCATACAAACGACTTTTAGTTTACCATATAATAAGTCTAATATTATATTGTTCATATTCTAGTTGACAGATCTGAACGAGGGGTGAATGTTAGGTTGTTTCACATCTGTTATGAAATTAATCTCCTTACGTATTCTGGAGTAATTCTGGAATAAGATCACCTTAAATTCAGGTTTTTGAAGTGAGGTAGATCTAAAGTTCATTTCTTCTCAAAAAAACAAAAGTTGATAAGAATTTAAAGAAAATATTTTGTAATTAAAACTATAAAATATCTGTCTCAAAAAGTACTAATTACAAAATATCTTTCTCAAAAGTATAAAAACCTTAAATTATTAAATATAGTGCATTATCTTTTTCTCATTTATTAGGGGCCGGCCTTTTTCCTGCCAATCTAGTCACCCATCAATGAAATATCAATGACTACGACTTTGTGAAGTGTGAACCATTAAAACCCAGGATTTGAACACTAGGCCCATCTCTTCAAACGGCATCTAACCAATAAAAGGAAAGGGAAGTATACGTAATAAAACAGACAAACAATAAGACAAGATGTCATGGTAGCTGTAATAGGGAAGATGTGGGCAGCATTTATCAAGTAAGAATCAGCCAAACAAGGGCGTCATTCCACATCTCCCATCTCACCTTCTCCTAATTTCCATCCATCATAAAAATAAAAAAAATAATCCGATACACAAAATATTTTATATTCATGTTAGATCTAAAAAAGGATCACATGATAAGAGATGTGAGATGAATAGTCCATACTAATATAAATATTACTAATAATTATTTCTTTCGCTCAAATCTATAATCTATAAATCACACTCAAAAATAGTTTTATTATCGCGCCAAAGGCTCCCCATCACTAAAAAATTAAATAGATCCCCGAAAATATCCCCACTTTTCTCTGTCCCCCTGGCTCCACTATAAATTCTGGCACCCTTTAAAGTTTCTTCCTCCATCAAATATAACCTGTACTATACAGTGTATAACAATCTACTCTTTGATTTCCTTAACTAGTTCCTTAAACACACACACTGCCGAATAAAGATCCCGACTAACAAAAGTAACAAGTCTACTTGTCTTTTTCATTTCCCTTTCTTTGCTAGTGTGTGTTATTCAAGTGGAATTTCCTCCCTAATTTCACCCCATGTCAAAACGACAAATATATCCTCCAAAAATTGTTACTCCTGTTCAACACTTGGATATGGAAGAGTGCAAAACTGACAGAAATGGTAACAAACGATCCCGAGATGAGTCGGGTTTGGACTCGGACTCCCATTCACCTGAGTCAAAGCGACTTCACTCAGATGAAAATGCAGGTCCGAGCTCGGACGAGCCGAACCGAGTTGAATCGGAATTAGAGGTGAACCCTAACTCTACCGAGTTCGATGAAGCTGGTGAAGATGTCGACGTAGATTCGCCGGAGGCCAAGCAGATCAGAGAAGACATCCTGGATATCCTAGATGAGCCAGAAAGTTTAACAGATGGTGTACCGGAATCTCAGGACCTTGATTCGGTAATCAAGAGCTTTGAAGAAGAAATCCTACATCCTACAAATCTGCCACCTCACGAGACGTTCGTTGACCTAACGTCATCAGATTCCGGCGAATCCCAATCAGACCTCGGCTACCTTCTAGAAGCTTCGGACGATGAACTCGGCCTACCTCCCGCCGCATCTCCCGATAACTATATTGACGCCGAATTAGTCGATACGTCAGGGACCGCCAATGGATCAGGGAATATGATTCGGTTTGAGAACGAGTTACCGAGATATGACTCGTTCAACTTGGAGATGTTTGTTGGAATCATGGACGGAGAAGACAACGGCGAGAGCAGTAACGGCGATTTTCTGACGGTGGGAGGATTATTCGATTACCCGGATCCGTCGAATTTTCCGGAGTTCTCAAGGGGGCCAGAGTCCTTACCGGCGATATAGACGGATGAGTCATTTTGGGAATCGGGAAGCAAAAAGAAAATAGTGGTAGTAGGAAGCAAGCAAAATTGCGAAAAAGTTAAACGTTAGAAGCCTGTATAATCGTTTCCTTTTCTTTTCAGTACGAGGCCATTACACTATTATGAGTTTATGCAGCTTTAAGGCTCTCCTGTTTGAACTATCTCGCGCAAAAGTTTTATAAAGTTTTCGAATCTATTTTGGTATTTTGAAGAATATTTGTGTTTCGAAGAGTTTTTTTCTTCATACTTTGTCCGTCAATTTAGATGATATATTTCGTTTTTAAACGTTTGATCAACGTTTTAAAATATATTTAAATTTTAATATTAAAATACTAAATTGAACTAATTTAATTTAGTATCAAAGTTTAGTCAAATTGATTCTCGATAAATGAAATGCGTTATCTAAATTATAGGGGTGTACAAACCGAATCGGAAAATCGCACTAAACCGATTAAAAAACCTGATTAGGTTTGGTTTGATTTGGTTTGGTATTGAGTAAAAAATCCGAATCAAACCGATATATAAATATATAATTTTTTATATATAATTTTAGGACTTTATATAGAATTTTATTTAAAAGATGTCTAGAAATATTTGAGATCCTCTCATGGGACATAATATTTAATAAAACTATAAAGTGCATTCATTTTTATTTATTTTAAATAATATATTGTATCACTTTCTTATTATGTGTTATTGAAATGCGTCAATCATCTCTTTGTTCTTTCATATTCATATGTCAAGATTTATTATATGTTTTGAAGTGGTATTTTGATAATCTAAAATTACATAGAACATATCATTATTTAGGTATCATATTGATTTTTATGTTTAATTATTAAATTTGGTTAACCCTGAAAGCGTATATCAACCAAAAGTTATTGGTAGACGACTAAGAAAATAAATTATTATGTGTTACTAAAAAATAATTCTCCCATAAGATCACTTTAATAGATCATATGTTTGTTATTTTTTTTAAATTTTTAGTAAACATATATTCACTTATCAAAATTGTATCTATAACTTTAATAATGCAAAATTAAAATAATATTCATGTAACAAACAAACCCGAAAAATCTAACAAAACCGAACCAATCCAAACCGATATAATTGGTTTGGTTTGGTTTTGATAATATCCGAACCAACCCGGTCCATGTACACCCCTACTAAATTGAGATATAGGGAATACTATTTTGTACATTAATCATGTTTGAAGCTAATTACTCATGTGTATCTTTCTACAAAATAGTTTAAGATAAAAGTAATCAAGTAAGTTTAAAGTATAAAAGAATAAGCGGAGATTGAACTTATGAAAAAATAGGTGGTGTTATAAAATCTTGAATTATGGCGGATGTCCATAACCGCCAAAGGAGTAATGCTCACTACTCTTCTCCATTATCTCTATAATCTCCCCCATGATCTTTCTCCATGATCTTCCTCTCAAATGCCTAATGACATATTAAATGATATATTTATGAAGTGACCATTCCTCTCAATAGTGGCCATTCCACTAAATAGTGGACATTCCACTCACTATTTTACAATAGTGATTCTTCACTTTTCATGCTTATATAAAGGCCTTGTAATAGATAGGAAATATAACACAATTGAAGAAGAAATAAGAAGTTCTCCTCTCTTTCTCTCTATATATCTCTTAGCTTGTTTTTTCTTGTTCTATATTGTTACTTTGAGCTATATTTTATAATACGTTATTAGCACGATTGTTCTCTGCGACAATCCTTCTCAACTTTTAGGAAATATGTCGCAACAAAGTTGATCTATTTTTGTATTACCATAGCGAAGTAACATTGTAGCTTCCAATGTGTAAGCATGTTGGGTTTCGTACAGTGAGACAAATGTTCTATGGATTATCTTTTTTTTTTTGTAAGTGGTTCATCATTCCAAGGTATGCTCCTAGGTATATAATTTTTGTTCTTACTTAAATACCAATTGGAAGGGTTAATATATGGCAATATAAATATCTTCCGGTCATATACGTATCATACTTGAACAATGTTTTTCATATAGCTACAACTCAAATATTTATTTCATTCATATTGGATGGTTCATAGTCATACATAAAGTATATCTATCTAGATGGTTTTTTATTACTTACAGTACTAAATTATTTTATGAAATAATAAAATATTTGTGGTTTATCATCTATCTTGAAGGATTTATCATGTAATAGTTCTTTAAGTTGAATGTCTTACATTAGAAAATATCCTTGATCTGTAACTTAGTTACACGACATATATGGTTGCTAGAGTGATGTAATATTTTCAAATATTCTTCGGTAAGAGTTAGGTATGTAACCAATTTATTTTACTTTTATTTGGCAAATGGGATATAGTTATATCATTACAATGATTTTGTAATCAACCAAACGTATGAATTATCTATTTACTGATTTTACTATAATTGGCTTTGGCTATTAGTATTTAAGTATTTTATATGTGATTATTTTAAAATTGATATACCCATGTTTGTTAAGAGGAAAAAGGCGTCTGATTCCACTACTTTTATGTTAGTTTGCCTTTGAATTTCACAGACTTTTATACTTGTTGGCTTGAACAAGTATGTTAGACTCATTCATTATTTGTCTCATTTTTTTATGGGTAATGAAATGTTAATGCATGATATAGTAATATTACATCTAAACTATATATTTTGATAGATTTACATATAGTATATTAGTACAAGAAGTATGTACTACACCAAATTTTTCATTGATGATAGTTCTTATCAAATTAATGTGTTGAATCAGTTTTATATAGAAAGCATATAGTAGTAGATAGTAGATAGAGATTTGTCCGCTATTTTTTTTGATTCCCTGATTGACTTAAAGGTTCTGCGATATCTCTTTATTTTTCTAGAGAGCATAATACTTAGTTTCTACAAAAGTGCATGATAACTAGTAGTACGATTATTCTATTTGATACATCATTTTTTCTTAATGTTCTGGTCATATCACTTTCATCTTGAAGTAGGCTTATTGCAGAAAAGACCACATGTGAATTTTCAATATTATTTTATATTTTCATATATATGTTTGACACTAATTACTTAACTGATTTGAGTAAACGAAAGTCTATTGTTGAGAATTATATCCAAATGACATTATGAACAGTTTAACTCAAGAGGTAAGCATTTTCTCCGTATTTGAAATTATTTTTGTCCTTTGCTATTAATGATATCAACTTCAATGAGTTCAAGTGGCAATGCACCATGAGGGTAAGACATCGGGATCAAGTCTTGATGCTCCATGATGATAAGAGTCCCAATTCATTATGGCATAACATGCCTTTATATTGGTAAGGCATTGGGTTTGAGTTCCAATGTACCATATTGACGATATAATGATGACTAAAGAAAAATAATATATTTTTCATGAAAAGGCATGAAGCGTGTCCCACTTGATTTGCTCCATTCTTGAAGTGAATGTGGTAGCGGTGCATAATAAGTCTAAATAAAAATAAGTGATTGACGAATGAATGTGGGTGTGCCAAAGACCACAATAATAATACTCATCATTATGGTAATTGTAATAAGGAGAACAATAAGGGTTCTCAAGATAATCCTTCAAAAGTGAAGGAAATATGTAACAGTATGGTATGTAAATACGAGGCACATTAAGATGATTATGGTCCATTCTTTAAAAATATGACTTGTGATAAGCATTGTAAATGCATACCCATTCCTGAAAGTGAATGTGAAAATATATATGTGTTACAAATTATGCACAAGAATATATTTATGCATAATTGAATCAATACTACAACTCACCTATACGGGAGGTTTGAGAGAAGGAAAGATAATGAATATTACTGTGTAGTTACATGAATATGTCATTGATCGCGTACATGTGATATGCCAAAAATATTTTGACATGCCTTATAAAAGTTATTAAAGGCAAAATTAAAGCAAAAAATAATTTTGCTTATGATGATTTGACCATGACAATTATTATTATATGATTTTCTCCGTAAAAGAGATATTCACCATATGGATGGTGTGATAAAAGATATTATAGTACAAAATCAATTAAGAGCTCCGGAAGAGCTAATTTTTTACTACCCGAATGGGTAAAATTGTTCATGACATTAATATTGTAGTAAGTCTCAAAAGAAACTTTTTGAGTTTCAAATGTACAAGCCAAAGTGGTTGGCATATTGAGACTATAAATGAAAGGAAGATTGAATATCTTCAAATTACTATAATCATATCGGGTAAATATAAAAGGTTACCCTACTTTTCTTCTATTTGTACTACACAAGTATAAGCATGATGATGAAATCACATGCCACAAGTAAACTAGAAATTTACTGAAACAAATATTAGTTGGCATGACCGGTTGGCCATCCCGGTTCAATTATGATGCGAAAATTAATTGAGAATTCACGTATATTGAAGAAATAGAAGATTCTTCAAGAATTCTCTTGTGCTGCTTATTCTCAAGATATACCAGTTAAGGTTGGGATTGAATCCCTTAATTTCTGGAACGAATAAAAGGTGATAAATATATGGGCCCAGTCACCTGCCATGTGGACCGTTTACTATTATATGATTTTAATAGATGCATATATTGTATGGTCACATGTGCATTTGTTATCAACTTGCAGTTTGACTTTTGCAAGGTTGCTTGCTCAAATTATTAGAGCACAGTTCCATAATATAAATATGATGATTTATATTGATAATGCTGGTTTAAATCCAAGTTGGTTTAGCAGAAATTATATGCCTCCAATTATAGCTAAACCATTGGTTATGAGAACAAAACTCCTAAAACGAAATTTGGTATGAGATGTATTATTTAATATACAACATCACTTGTACGCATCTAGCCAAGTTATGAAAATTTTAACCTATCACAATCGGTTCAGGGTCAGGAACCAAATAATTTTCATATATAAATATGGATGTGCTATATGATTTAATTATGTCACCACAATGCACAAAGATGATTTCCCAAAGAAGGTTAGAAAATGTGTTGGTGATCCCAACATTAGGGGGAGAAAATGGACAACAGAGAAAGTGATACGTGGAATGAATTATTATGAATACATATAGATCATCGTACAAGATAATATGAACTTGAAGTTCAAGTGATAATTCATTTGCAAATTATTGCCAGGCGCATTTGCTGACCCAAAGCTAAATGTCATATTTTAGCTGCTAATGCTCCAAATAGAAGAAAGTCCATGAGGGACAGAGTCTATGGCACGCAAGAAGCGTAACAGACCAATCGGTTCCAAAGATAAAACTCCTTGAAGAATAAGAGGAGAAAAGGTTCAATATGATCATAATAAGAAGGCAAGTGCTCTAGAAGAGCACCACGACATAACACTTCTTAAGACTTCATGGGAGAGGCTGAGGTACCTAAAAATAATGAGATCTCGATAAGTTATGTCTTTATTGAGTGATGATGGAACCGATGCAAAATGATCGTCGACAATATTGTTGATATAATGTAGCGCTCAATATTATTAATATTGACGAGGATCTTGAGCTCAAATCTGTCATGAAATTTGGACAAATAAATGATTGGCCAAATGAAAAACACGCAATGAAAATTGATTTCGCCTGAAAAATATGAAGTCGGATGGATAATTCTAACACCTGAAAATATAAAGCCAGTGGAGGTATAAATATGTTCTTGTGCGGAAAAAAAGAAGTCAAGTCGATAGACATAAAGACGACTTGTGTCACAAGAAGATTTATAAATATCCTGGTATTGACTATATAGAGACATGTTCTCTTGTGGTGGATGTAGTCATTTCAGGTTTAATCTGGCAATACATAAAAAACTTGATATGCGTATAATGGAAATTATTGAAGGATTTAAATTGTTCTGAAGCATATTAAGGTTCCCAAGAAATTTATTAAATAAAGCTTCAGCAAATTCTTATGTGAATTAGAGCGATCATGGAGTGCATGATTTATTTTTGTGTCTAGTACAATTAGTGCACTAATGTATGTTGTTAGAACTATGAGTATAATAATATACTAGCAAGATATAGTTTTATTCCTATATGAAGATATTGAAATAATATTGGTATTATATTGCAAAAGGAATCCTTGATATAGATTTATTTATTCTAACAAATATTGCCAAAGTTTTGTTGGTTATGCAAATGCCGGCATTTTCTGAAGCTCGTTCTTCAAACAATCTATTTGTATGTGAGGGTACTGCCATATTATTATTTCACAAGGCAATCAATTATTGATACTTATTCAAGTCATGTCAATATACTAACAACTGATAAATCAAATCACTCAACACACAACCGATGTGTGACTTTTCCTTGAAGAGAAGACTCCAATAATAGTGAAGACAATGATGTTTGATTATCTCAATTGAAAAAAGGATATATTGAAGGAGACAGAATAAATCATATATTTCATCAACGTTCTTTATCAGACACAATCTTCACCGAACGGTGAAATAGATGTTCAATAAATTTGTTCGTTTGATAATTTGGTAATTCTAGTCAACGAAGCATGATCAACCTCAACATTTGAGAAGTTGGTATACAGGATCGGAAACACATCATCTCAGTAAAATAAATTGATGTTTTCATCAGGGGGAGGCAAATACGCGTTGTACTCTTTTTTCCTTAGTTACGGTTTTATCCCACTAGATTTTCCCAACAAGATTTTTAATGAGGCAGCAAGCAATGCATATTACATGATATGTGTACTCTTTTTCCTTCACTAGAATTTTTTTCCCATAAGGTTTTTTCCTAGCAATGTTTTAACGAAGCACATTATTTATGGACATCCAAGGGGGAGTATTATAAAATCTTGAATTATGGTGGATGTCCATAGCCACCAAAGGAGTAATGCTCATTACTCTTCTCCATTATCTCTATAACCTCCCCATGATCTTCCTCTCAAATGCTTAATGACATATTCAATGACATGTTATGACCCAAAAGGTCATCTTTAAATTTAATAATTATTTTTGTGATCTAAAACCTCGAAAAGCACTATTCATCATTCTTCAACTTGCGTGCACAGTCCGTATAATTTTTCGAAAAGTTTTTATATGAAAAATAGATTAAAATATGAAATAGAGCCTTAAAACTCAACTGAGATAATTTTGGTCAACATTTTGAGCAAACGGACCTGGATCAGTATTTTGATAATTCCGATAGGTCCGTATCGTGATTTGGGACTTGTGCGTATGCCCAGAATTTAATTTGAAGGTCCCTAGCTCAAGTTATGGCAATTTAAACGAAACTAGAAATTTAAAGACTAAAGATTTCCAAAGTTTGACCACGGATTTGACTTTTTGATATCGGGGTTGAAATTCAATTTTGAAAATTTGAATAGTTCTGTTATGTCATTTATGACTTGTCTGTCGAATTTGATGAGAAACGAAGTTGATTTGACGTGATTCGGACGTTCGGTTGTAAAAATAGAAGTTTTAAAGTTTTCATAAAAATTTCATTTGATTTGGTGTCCGATTTGTAATTCTAGTCGTTAAATTGGTATTTTGATCCCGTGAGCGAGTTCGTATGAGGTTTTTGGACTTGTGTGTATGTTTGGTTTGGATCCCCGAGGGTTCGGGTGAGTTTCGAATAGCCTACAGACCATTTGAACTTTGGAAAAAATCTGGTATTTCCCAGTTCTGGTTTCCTTAATCGCGTTCGCGTGGCTTCATCCACGATCGCAAAGGCTTGTTGAGCACTGATGAAAATTTGTACTATGCGATCCCATAGTATTGTACGCGGTCGCACAGTTGGAAAAGCTAAGGCACCGCGAACGCGTGGGCAAAACCGCATTCGCGAAAAAGGAATGAGGCAGAAACAGAAGTACCAAATTTGTGCTACGCGATCGCACAAGTCAGTACGCGATCGCGTAAGGCTGAGGAAATGTTCTCTGCGATCGCATGTCCATTTACGCGATCGCGTAGAGTTAATAATCCGAGCAGCTAAAATGTGCTTCGCGATCGCAAAGAATTATCCGCGATCGCAAAGAGTAAAATGAACCTGGGCAAAAGTTGTTCTACGCGATCGCGAACGAATTTTCGCGATCGCGATGAGTAAAAATCTGAGCAAACAAAACTTAAGTTCTGGAAATGGGATTTCGTCCCATTTTCAACCATTTCTATTTTTTAGCTCGGGTAAGGCGATTCTTGGGCGTTTTCATAGAAAAATATTGGGGTAAGTGTTCTTTATCCTATATTGATTATATTTCATGATTCCATACTCATTTATATCATGAACCCATGAAATTTTGGGAGAAAAATTAGATTTTTATAAAATCTTTCAAAAACGAAAATTTAAGATTTGAAGGTCCATTTGACATCAGAATTTGATAATTTTTGTATGGTTGGACTCGTCTCGGAGGGAGGGAGAGTGGGTTGATCTAGTGGTGAGCACCCTCCACTTCCAACTAAGAGGTTGTGAGTTCGAGTCACCCCAAGAGCAAGGTGGGGAGTTTTTGGAGGGAGGGAGCCGGGGATCTGTCGGAAACGACCTCTCTACTCCAGGGTAGAGGTAAGGTCTGCGTACACACTACCCTTCCCAGACCCCACTAGTGGGATTATACTAGGTTTTTGTTGATCGACTTGTTTTACCGCAAATAAGCCTTTCCAAATTTAAAGGGTGATTTCGAAAGAGCGCGGACACTTATCAAGCGCCGCTATGGTATTAATTGGGCATGAGTAGAATATGATGTGGATCATGCTTTATGCAAAGATAAACAACACGTTGTTAAGTATTTTGCATGATGAAAACAGTAAATGCAGTATTAAAATGAAACTTAAAAGACATGAAAAGAAAGTAAAACAAGAAGAAGTTAGTTCGTGCAATGTGGAAATCATAAAAAGTAAGCGAGGGAGTAAGGGTGGGGAGAAACATGGTGTAGCAATTTAAAAGGTGACTTGGAGCAAATAAGTACGACTAAAAAAGGAACACGCAAGTTAGAGCCAATTTGAGCAAAGAAGGGAAAATAAGGGAAGGGGTTTGCATATTAATATGAATTCAAATAGAGGGAGAATAAGGGAAAGGCTGTGCATGCAACAATAAAATGGGAAATATGAGCGGGATATTCATGTAGCAGCAAAATAATAAAAGAACAAGGAAACACGTTTATCAGAGAATACTAATTCATATAAACCAAGTTTGCTATGGTAAGAGCCTAAATATCCCCAGCAGAGTCGCCATGCTATCGCGCCCCGTTTTCTCGCGAAATCGGGCCTCGATATGTGACAACTCTTTTAAAGGAGATATTAAAAGAGGAGAGTCGTCACCTAACGGGTTTTAAGGTGCGTTAGGGCACCTATTTGCATATGACTCGGATTTACTAGTTTGCATCACCAAAGATCAAGTAAGAGCTCGAAATTACCTCGAAGAGAAGGTGTTAGGCACTCTTCGAGGTTCACAACTGTGGGTCCCGGCCAAACTTGAATTATATAAATTAGTCAGATAAACAAAGATAAAGAAAACAAGAAGTTTGGGAAGTTTGATTATCAAAGACTTTGAGTAAATACAAACACTTGATTCAAAGATAAATGGGGGGTCCTAAGTTTTTTCGCCTAAAGGATCACCCCGTGCAATATAAATAATACTTCGTAACTCCCTCAAGATGGGGTGTAACTCGTATTATTCAGCGGGTACAGACTATCATCTCCTCCTACCCGATTACTATCTTTAAGTTATTACCTAAAGCGCACTAGTTGATTCTAAATCGTGCCTTATGCGTGCACTACCCGTCCCATGCCTATAGTCCATGAGGCATTTGGACCTCTATTTTTGGGTGGTTCTAGACTTGACTTAGGATGCTCAAAAATGTTAAAACTAGGCGACAATTCAAAACAAATAAGACTGCAATTAGATCCAATTAAAGGCTCACATTAGCCTCCGCAATTAGGCAAACAAATGCACGCAAACAGATTTTACATATTAGGCAGTTTTCAGAATTGAAGGGATTGCAGTTGTTAAACTCTATAGGCATGGTTTCTAGATGATCTGTTTCAGATACGCAAGACATTTTTCGACCTAATGATTTCCAAATCACCAATTGGTAAATGCTAGATGCTGCTAAGTGGCTTATTACAGATTATCAGTGAACACATCTATAAGCATTATTACGCTTCCTAATAATCGCGTGGATAAACAATAAAACAACATTTGAAAAGCGAGTAGTGGTGTCCTATAGGCATGATTTCTAAAGCTTGGCTATTGGAACTGATACTCATACAATTAGCTCCTATAGGCATGCTTTCTAGATGGACGATAAGATTGCAATAGCGAATTAATTAGTTAAAATCCTATGTGCATGATATCTACTGAACATATTAAGGAGCAATCATTAGCAATTATTTTCTATAGGCATGTTTTCTAGCAATACATAGCAGTAGACACAAGAATAGATAGAATACTCATGCATTGACAACATACTAATTATGTGAGTGTGCGATCCCCTAATGACATGATTTCTAATAGTGCACAAAGAGATTCACATATAACAATTCGGATAGCGAATAGATCACACAAATCCTATAAACATGCTTTCTACCCCTTTTCATGCAAATATTAAGAGATATCCATTTCCTAATTTCACTATCACCCCAACTGTTATTACAGAATTATTACAGGCCCAATAATGAATAAATTACAAAGTAGTACAAGCAATAACAGTAGGCCAAGACAGACCCAAAAGATACCCAACACTGACAAGCCTTCAACTAAGCTCTTTCTCCACACAGATCTCAACATAGCCCAAAAACCATAGGAGAACTCGAACCAAACCCTACAGCCATGGTTTGATCATAGGATCCAGGAAACAATCACTTACACAAGTCAATTTGCACATTCAACAGGCAGAAAGAAGGACAGAACTGAGAAGTAAGGAAAATGGCCAAAGAACCTCAGGCCCTAGTGTGCCAGAGTTCACAAGGGTCTCAAAATGGACCCCGAGCAGTGCTCACACTAGGGAGGTTAATAGAGAAAGCTTTAGTGGCCTTGGCTTTCAGCCGGCCAAGAATTATAGGTTCAGAATAGGGTAAACAACCAATGAGAATAAAAACAGTAGTCAAATAGCAGAGTTTGAAGAGGTGCATTTGCATTTAGGAACAGGCATTGTAAGAGTGATCACACAATGAACATATCAACACAGAGGGTAAACAAACTCAAGAGATAGGTTAATATCATAAGTCCACACTTAGCACATTGAGGGGCAGGGTACATCTGTAAGAAACAAAGGGGAATTATGGCTTATGGGATTAAGAAATTAATAAGCAAGGCATTAAGCCAAATAAGACAAACAATAGAACATTAATTTAACATGTTCAAGCCTAAGGGTCAAATTATGCTAAACACTAGGGGTTGAACAGTGCAACTCACATCAATAAGGCAAACAGAATCAAATGTTATAGGGAAAATAAGTTATGAAGCTATTCTAAAAGGTTCCAACTACTTGCTAAGGAGTACAGAGTTGGGCAGGGTAAGGACATACTTAGTGATAAAATGATCATAGCAGCAACTCATAGCTAGAATGAGGGGTTTAACATGGATTGGGGCATATCACAGATACAAATCAATCACTATATAAATCCAGGACAAGGCAAGAAACAAACTGATGTCATATAACCAATGTAAACACTCAAAGTACCAATACATTAAGCTAAATGAGCTTCAAATGGTCTAAATTGTTCAAGTTAAACACAAATACATTTTAGAACTGACAATTTAGGCATGAGAAAATGCTAGAGAGGTTCATATTATAAGCAGAGTTACACATAGAGATAGTCTAGAAACACATTAGGTTATGCAATTTTAGAGGCATGAATATGCTAATTAGGAACATAAGAAAATGAACATTGCAAAGGCTAACAACTCACCAATTACTGATTGCCAAGTAGACAAACAAGAAAAAGAACAGAATCACTTTGAACGTTAACAAAGCAGTATAACCCAGGACCTTAGATGCGTCAAGTTCCCAAGGGCTTCGAGGAACCCAGGGCAGTGCTCACACCTAAGGAAGGTCGAAAAAATAAGAATTTCGGTGGCCTTGGCTTTCAGCCGGCCAAGAGCCAAAGTAGAACAAGAGAATAAGCAAAATACAGGAGTGAAGATCTTTAGCTTTTTAATGGAAATGTTTTGATTAAAGGTCTGTCCAAAAGGGCATGGGGGAGGGGTTTATATAGTAGTCAAAATCGAGCAAACATATAAGGAAACTAAATAATTTAAGCAACAAACAAGGAAAAAAAAACATGCAAATCAGCAGAATCCAAACAAAATCGAACTCACACAGTATAGTATTGAACGTATGTAGACGAAATAGTGCTCAAAATCAAAGATTCGAACCACTTTGGTTCGATTTCGGAAGATATTGCTTGCCATGTTTAGGCAAGCACCTAGGTAACACCACAAACGGACAACCAGTACCAAAAGGATTCGAATATAGCAAGAGAATGGTAGTCGAATCCGTTATCAGTGGGATTAGGAGAGGGGATTATTGGGGGGGGGGGTAGGGTTCTCCAGAAGAGAGAATAGGAGAGTTGAGCGTATAGGGGCGGCGGATTAAGGGCAAATGGGTAGGGTTCTGGGTTAGGTTAATTTAAAAGGGGGGAGTGGACGACAGCCGTTGATCTCGAGAGATCAACGGCTGAGATCAAAAAATTGGACGGGCAGGTTGTTTAGAAGCGGGTCGTGACCGGGTATTAGACATGGGTCGTTTGGCTTTGGGCTGGGGTAATAGGGCTAGGTATTTTAGTGTTTGGGCCATTCATTTTGTCCGAAATTGGTTTAAAAATTGGGCCGTTGTTTAAATACCCAAAATTTATCAAAACTAATTTATAAAAGTAATTAATAAATAACAAAAAATATTATTTGTGTGCTAAAATGATTGAAAATAATAACTTAATATTATAAAAATATAAAAAGCTATTTTGGCACAAATCATGTAATTATATATGAATATAGGCTATTATTGCAAAAATGTGCAATTAGCCTAAAAATGCAAATGCAATTATAGAAAAACAAATGAAGTAAAATATTATAAAACATACACGTTGGTGTAAATAATAAGCTTGGATGATTAAGTCATCACAAAATAATTTAAAAGATAATTATTAGATATTTATATAATAAAAAGTAGAAAGAAATTGGATAATTATGGGCATATATTTAATCATCTAATTGCCATGCCTCGAATCACATTTATTGAACTTATTTTTATATGCCAATTCGATGTAATTATTATTTGTATATTTATGTGAGTTCCGTGAGTTCGATGGTTTGATATTTCTTGGAATTTAATTTCATTATGAATTTTACCTATGCAAATAATTAATTATGTAAGCTTAAGAAGAAGTGTTAATATAATTATTTAAATTTGGATTAATGAAGGCGTTGCCCTATGCTGATTATTTTCTATCTCTGTTGATTGATTTTGAGATTTTATACACATTGTGTGGAGCCTTGGGCTATTTGTTGTGAAATTAATTGATTTTGTTATATCTTTGGAATTGGTTGTGGCCATTGGGCAAATCGTGATATGAATTGATTTTGTATGTTGCCGTGATAATATTTCGTGCAAATTATTGTGTTATTTGAGTTATTATTTTGAGGACATAAGGGTGGCATTTCACTGTTGATATTATGTGGGTATAAGAGTGGCATTTCACTGTTGTTATATGTGTTGGAATATTGTCTGGGCGGAGCGATAAGGGTGGCTATAGGAGAGATAAGGGTGGCTATAGGAGAGATAAGGGTGGCAATAGGAGAGATAAGGGTGGCTATAGGAGAGATAAGGGTGGCAATAGGAGAGATAAGGGTGGCTATTGATATTGTCAGGGCAGAGGGATAAGAGAGGCTATTATAGGAGTGATAAGGGTGGCTATAGGAGAGATAAGGGTGGATATTGTCAGGGAGGATATGTAATGATATGGAGTGGTTGCATTGGTAATTTTATGTGATGTTGTGATTTTCCTTGTGTTTAATTTTATACCTTGTGCAATTTGTCTTGTTGTTGGTAAATCGATAATAGGTAAGCCTAACACTTTTGCGGAAGTGAAACTAAAGCATAAACATTAACTACTAACAGTAACAAATATCTAATAAACAACTGAATGACACTCGGCATATACAAATTGCACCTTTGAAAATGTACAAAACAATTTCCCAAAACCTGGAATACCGTAAGTCACAACCTACTAAGAAGTCTTAACCGTTATATATATCATTTCTATAGAAAGAAAGAAAATGAACATGGGGGATAGTGGGGGACTCCGAGGATCTGCGGGCGCGAGCAGATGTACCTTGAGGTCTCCAATAAGCAGCAACGACTATAACTAGTGATGAGGCCGATAAGATGAACCTGGATCTGCACACGAAAAATATGTGCAGGAAAGGGCATGAGTACACCATAACGGTACCCAGTAAGTGCCAAGATCCGATCAGGGCCCTACTGGTATAAATATAATGAAATAAGACAAAATGAAATATCGCAGTAAAATAAATACGGAAATCTAACAGGAATAGAATCAATGAAAGACAACAGCTCAGAACACAGTGAATAACAATAGGGGATCTCCCGAGATACCGTCTCGTAGTCCCAAACGTAAATATGCAGGAGGTCTCCCGGAATACCGTTCCGTAGTGCCAAAATAAATATGCAAAACAGGGGGATCTCCCGGAATATCGTTCCGTAGTCCCAAAGTAAATATGCAGTACAAGGGGATCTCCTGGAATACCGTTCTGTAGTCCCAAAGTAAATATGCAGTGCAACCAACCGAAATAACAACTACAACAAGAAATCCTATAGTTTAGACTAAGTTCAAGTCAATGAAAGCAGGAAATTTCACTAAACATGTTGCACAGAGTTCAAATAGGCAGTTAAACAAGTAGGCATGCTATTCTAGTCTAAACAGGATGGTTACATATGCTAGTGTGTTTCAAATAAGGAGAAAACAAATTATGACTTAGTGAAAAACGGAGTTTTACAACAAATATGTGTACGTACTCGTCACCTCATGTACACGGCGCTCACATATCAAACAGTACCAAATCCTAAGGGGAGTTTCCCCCGCACAAGGTTAGGCAAGTCACTTACCTCGAATCAAGCTCAATCAATCAGTCACAATGCCTTTCCTAAAGCATTGGGCGTCCGAAACTCACCCGAGGCCCCCGGGACCTCAACCAAACATACCAACCAATCCTAAAATACCATTGAACTTATTCGAGCCCTCAAACTACATCAAACAACGCAAAAATCAAGAATCACCCTCCAATTCAAACTTAAAAAACTTGAAACTTCAAAATTCGACAACCGATGCCGAAACAAACCAAAACACGTCTGATTTGACCCCAAATTTTGCACACAAGTCATATTCAACATTATGGACCTACTCCAAATTCCGGAATCGGATTCTGACCCCGATATAAATATTTCCACTACCGGTCCAAAACTCCAAAAATTCGACTTTCGCCATTTAAAGCCTAAATAAGCTACGGACCTCCAAAACATAATCCGGACACGCTCCTAAGTCCAAAATCACCTAACGGAGCTAACGGAACTGACGGAACTCCATTCCGGAGTCGTCTTCACACAGTTCCGACTATGGTGCCAATCCTAAGGCTTAAACCTCCATTTAGGGACTAAGTGTCCCAAACACTTCCAAAAAATAAAATGAAACCTCTCGGCGATTCACAATAGTAGAAAAAGATACGGGGGAAGCAGTTAACTAGGGGATCAGGGCTATAACTCTCAAGACGACCGGCCGGGTCATCACATCCTCCCCTTCTTAAAATAATCGTTCGTCCTCGAACGAGTATAGAGACATACTTGAAGCTATAAAAAGATGGGGATAACGGCTGCGCATATCCTGCTCGATCTCCCAAGTCGCCTCCTCGATCGGCTAGCCCCGCCACTGAACCTTTACTGATGCAATGTTCTTTGAGTTCAGCTTCCGTACCTTCCTGTCCAAAATAGCCACTAGCACCTCAACGTAGGATAGATCCTTATCCAACTGGGCTGAGCTGAAATCCAACACATGTGACGCATCGCCGTGATACCTCCGGAGCATCGAAATATGAAATACCGGATGAACTCCTGCTAGGCTGGGAGGTAAGGCAAGCTCATAAGCAACCTTCCCAACTCACCGCAACACCTCAAAGGGGCCAATAAACCTTGGGCTTAGCTTGCCTCTCTTTCCGAACCTCATAACGCCCTTCATAGGCGAAACCCAAAGCAGGACCTGCTCTCTAATCATGAATGCAACATCGCGAACCTTCCGGTCCGCATAACTCTTTTGTCTGGACTGGGCTGTTTGAAGTCTGTCCTAAATCACCTTCACTTTCTCCAAGGCATCCTGAACCAAGTCCGTACCCAATAATCTGGCCTCGTCCGGCTCGAACCAACCCACTAGGGACCGACCCTGCCTACATACAGAGCCTCATACGGTGCCATCTGAATGTTGGACTGATAACTGTTGTTGTAGGCAAACTCCGCAAGCGCAAGAACTGATCCCAAGAACCTCCAAACTCCATCACACTCGCACTGAGCATATCCTCAAGAATCTGAATAGTCCGCTCGGACTGCCCGTCCGTTTGAGGGTGAAAGGTTGTGCTCAACTCCACCCGAGTACCCAACTCCTGCTGTACGGCTCTCCAGAACCGCGATGTAAACTGCGTGCCCCGGTCAGAGATGATAGATACCGGCACGCCATGAAGTCTGACAATCTCACAGATATAAACTCGAACCAGTTGCTCGAAAGAATAGGTAGTCATCACAGGAATGAAATGAGCTAACTTGGTCAGCCTGTCCACAATCACCCAAACTGCATCAAACTTCCGTTGAGTCTGTGGGTGATCCGCTCCCATTTCCACTCCATAATCTCTATCTTATGAAGCAACCCACCCGGTCGCTGATTCTCATACTTCACATGCTGGCAATTTAGACATCTAGCCACATACTCTACTATGTCCTTTTTCATCCTCCTCCACCAATAATGCTGCCTCAGGTCCTGATACATCTTCGCGGCACCCGGATGAATGGAGTACCGCGAGCTGTGAGCCTCCTGGAGAATCAGCTCACGCAAACCGTCCACATTGGGAACACCTAACCTTCCATGCATCCTCAATTCACCATCCTCCCCAATAGTGACCTCCTTAGCATCACCGTGCTAGACCGTGTCCTTAAGGACAAGCAGATGGGGGTCATCATACTGACGCTCCCTGATACGATCATAAAAGGGAAGATAGAGAAACTACACAAGCCAATATTCGACTTGGCTCAGAAATATCCAATCTCACAAACTGGCTGGCTAAGGCCTGAACATCCAATGCCATGGGCCTCTCTACTGTTGGTAGATAAGCTAAACTCCCCAAACTCTCTGCCCGGCGACTCAAAGCATCGGCCACCACATTGGCCTTCCCCCGGTGGTATAAAATGGTGATGTCATAATCCTTAAGCAGCTCTAACCACCTCCTCTGACGCAAATTAAGATCCTTCTGCTTGAACTTGAACAGATGCTGCAAACTCCGGTGATCAGTGTAGATCTCACAAGGAACGTCGTACAAATAGTGCCTCCAAATCTTCAAGGCATGAACAATAGCTGCTAGATCAAGGTTGTGAATAGAATAGTTCTTTTCATGCACCTTCAGATGTCTGGACGTGTAAGAAATCACCCTACGGTCATGCATCAACACCGCGCCGATGCCAACTCGCGACACATCACAATAAACTGTATAAGACCCCGAACCTGAAGGCAATACCAATACTGGGTTGTGGTCAAAGCTGTCTTGAGCTTCTGAAAGCTCTCCTCACACTCCTCTGTCCACCTGAACGGAGCACCCTTCTGGGTCAGGTTGGGCATAGGTGCTGCAATAGAAGAAAATCCCTCAACAATCCGACGGTAATACCCCGCCAACCCAAGAAAACTCCGGATCTCTGTAGCTGGGGATGGTCTGGGCTAACTTTACGTTGCTTCCACCTTCTTCGGATCCACCTTGATCCCCTCAGTCGACACAATATGACCCAAAAATGCAACAGAGTCTAACTAGAACTCATATTTTGAGAACTTCGCATACAACTTCCTTTCTCTCAAAGTCTGAAGCACTGTCCTCAGGTGCTGCTCATGATCCTCCCGAGTCCGGGAATACACTAGAATGTCATCAATGAATACGATGACAAAAGAATCAATATAGGACCGGAACACACTATGCATCAAGTGCATAAAAGTTGTTGGGGGCATTGGTCAACCCAAAAGACATAACAAGAAACTCATAGTGACCATATTTGGTTATGAAAGCAGTCTTCGGGATATCTGGCTCCCGAAGCTTCAACTGATGATAGCCTGAATGCAAGTCAATCTTGGAAAACAATTTGGCACCCTGTAACTGATCAAATAGGTCATCAATACGAGGCAAAGGATACCTGTTCTTCACTGTGACTTTGTTCAACTGGCGATAATCAATACACATATGCATAGAACCATCCTTTTTCTTCACAAACAAGATAGGAGCACCCCAAGGTGACACACCGGGCTAATGAAGCCATTATCAAGCAACTCCTGCAACTTCTCCTTCAACTCAGGAGGAGCCATACGGTATGGAGGAATAGAGATAGGTTGAGTGCCCGGCAATAAATCAATGCCGAAATCAATATCTCTGTCGGGCGGCATGCCCGGAAGATCAGTTGGGAACACATCCAGATAGTCCCTCACTACTGGAACTGATTCAATTGTAGGGGTATCAGTACTGACATCTCTCACATAAGCTATATACGCGTCACACCCCTTCTCAACCATTCGTTGAGCTTTAAGAAAATAAATAACTCGGCTGGGACTATACTCTAAGGTAACTCTCCACTCTAATCGCGGTAAGCCTGGCATAGCCAGCGTCATGGTCTTAGCGTGACAAACAAGAATAACATAATGGGGAGGCAACCAGTCCATGCCCAAGATAACATCAAAATCTACCATGCTGAGTAATAATAAGCCGACTCCGGTCTCAAAACCACTAAGAACAATAAAAAATGACCTATACACGCGGTCCACAACAAGAGAATCTCCCACAGGAGTAGACACATAAACAGGGGAACTCAAAGAATCCTGAGATATGCCCAAATGTGGGGCAAAATAAGAGGACACATATGAATATGGAGAGTCTGGGACAAATAATCCCGACGCAACTCTATGACAGACTGGAATAACACCTGTAATGATAGAGTCGGAAGCAATTGCATCTGTACAAGCCATTAGAGCATAATACCTGGTCTGGCCTCCCCCTCTAGGGCGACCTTGACCTCCCCAACCTCGACCTCGAGCTAGCTGAGTAGGTGGGGCGGTAGCTGGTGCTGGAATCATGGCCTGAGGTCCCGGTGGAGTACGCGGTGGCTGAGAAGTCTGTGGAGGTGCAACCCTACTAAGTCTGGGGAAATCCCTCACCATATGGAGGGTGTCTCCATACTCAAAACAACCCATCGGGGGGCGTGGCTGCTGCGACTGACTAGGGCCAGGTCTGCTGGACTGGCCGCTAAAAGCATCCCAAGCAGGAGGCACACTAGATACTGGCGGTGCATAATAATGCTCCCTGGGCCTAGAAGGGGATGGAACACCACTGGCGGCTGGAAGAGCTGAATGAACGGGGTGACCTACATAACCCCTACCATGGCGGGCTACTGGGCACTAGCTCCAGAATAAGAACCAGTCTCTCGAGACCTCTTGGCCTCTCTCTCCTCTCGGTCTCGATCTCGGGCAAGCATGCCCTCCAATCTCCTAGCAATACTCACAACCTTCTAGTAAGGAATATCCATCTCTAGCTCCCTGACCATACTAATCCTAATACTGGGGTGGAGTCCCTCAAAAAATCATTGAACCCTCTCTCGAACTGTGGCAACCAAAGCCGGTGCATGTCGGGCCAAATCACTGAAGCGGACTGCATACTCTGACACAATCATAGCACCCTGGTGCAACTGCTCAAACTCCGCACACCATGAATCCCTAAGGCTTTGAGGGACATACTCTCTCAAAAACATGTTCGAGAATTTAGTCCATGTAAGTGAAGTTGCCTTATCCGGACTACTCGACTCATAAGCACGCCACCACTAATAGGCTGCTCCTCTAAGCTGGAAAGTGGTAAAAGAAACCCCACTCATCTCTGCTACGCCCATAGTACGGAGAATATGATGAAACTCCTCCAGAAAACCCTGAGCACCATCTGTAGCCAATCCGCTGAAGGTAGGTGGGTGTTACTTCTGGTACCACTCAAGTCTGAGCTGCTCCGCCTCAGAAGCGGATGTCCTAGTCTCATGCTGAACCGGGGCTACCGACGGCATAAGAATGAACTTTAGGTCCCGATCAACCTAGACCCTCTGCTCAGGAGTGTGTGCTGCGGGAGTCTGTGCCCCTCCCTCAGCCTGAGATGTTGCGAGAGCTAATGGAATCAATCCAGCCTGAGCTAAGGTGCTGAACATGCTCATGAACTGGGCTAGAGTCTCCTGGAGGGCTGGTGCAGCAATAGGAACCTCTGGTGCCTGCCCTCCAGCTGGAACTGTTGGGGGCTCATCTGTCGCAGCTTGCACGGGTGCTCTGGCTGCCCCGCGTGGCTATACTCTACCCCGGCCTCGGCCTCTGGCGGCTCTAGTAGGGGCGCGGGTGCTTGGTCGTCAGATCCTCCGGTACGGATCCTCACCATCTGCGGGAAAGAATAGAATAAAGAATATTTATAATTTGATGCTAATAACTCGCACGATAAGGAATCAAAGAAGTATGTTTGTTCCTAACAGTTCCATAGCCCCCCGAAGATAAGTACAGACGTCTCCGTACCGATTCGCGAGACTCTAATAAATCGGCTTGTGACTCACGACTCCTATGAACCTAGAGCTCTGATACCAACTTTTCACGACCCAATTTCTCCCTCCGTGAACCGTCGTGACGGCACCTAGTCTCTACGACTAGGTAAGCCTAACACTTTTGCGGAAATGAAATTAAAGCATGAACATTAACTACTAACAGTAACAAATATCTAATAAACAACTGAATGCCACTTGGCATATACAAATAGCACCTTTGAAAATGTACAAAACAATTTCCCAAAACCTGGAATACCGTAAGTCACAACCTACTAAGAAGTCTTAACCGTTCTATACATCATTTCTATAGAAAGAAGGAAAATGAACATAGGGGGATAGAGGGGGACTCCGAGGATCTGCGGGCACGAGCAGATGTACCTTGAAGTCTCCAATAAGCAGCAGCGACTACAACTAGTGATGAGGCCGGTAAGATGAACCTGGATCTGCACACGAAAAATATATGCAGGAAAGGGCGTGAGTACACCATAACGGTACCCAGTACGCGCCTAGCCTAACCTCGGTCGAGTAGTGACGAGATCAGATCAGGGCCCTACTGGTATAAATATAATGAAATAAGACAGAATGAAATATCGCAGTAAAATAAATACAAAAGTCTAACGGGAATAGAATCAATGAAAGACAACAACTCAGAACATAGTGAATAACAATAGGGGATCTCCCGAGATACCGTCTCGTAGTTCCAAACGTAAATGTGCAGGGGGATCTCCCGGAATACAGTTTCGTAGTCCCAAAATAAATATGCAAAATAGGGAGATATCTCGGAATACCGTTCCGTAGTCCCAAAGTAAATATGCAGCGCAACCAACCGAAATAACAATTACAGCAAGAAATCCAACAGTTTAGACTAAGTTCAAGTCAAGGAAAGCAGGAAATTTCACTAAACATGCTGCAAAGAGTTCAAATAGGTAGTTAAAGAAGTAGGTATGCTATTCTAGTCAAAACAGGATGGTTACATATGCTAGTGTGTTTCAAATAAGGAGAAAACAAGTTATGACTTAGTCAAAAATGGAGTTTTACAACAAATAGCCCGTGTACGTACTCGTTACCTCACGTACACGGCGCTCACATATCAAACAGTACCAAATCCTAAGGGGAGTTTCCCTCACACAAGGTTAGACAAGCCACTTACCTCGAACCAAGCTGAATCAATCAGTCATAATGCCTTTTCTACGAATATCCAGCTCCAAGTGGCCCAAATCTAGCCAAAATCAATTACATAGCATAAATATAACTACAAGAAATTAATCTAGCTAATGAAATCAAAGCTAACACAAGAAATTGAATAATCGCTCAAAAATCCTCCTCGGGCCCACGTCTCGGAATCGGGTAAAAGTCATAAAATACAATCACTCATTCACTCACGAGTTCACTCATACCAAAATTACTCAAATCCGATACCAAAATCTCGATCAAAACCCCAAAATTTGGCCTAAGAACTTTTCTCAAATTTTTCCAAATTTTCACCCCAAATCCGAAATTAAATGATAAAATTAATGATAGATTAGTGGGATATAACCATAAAGGGGTTAGGAATCATTACCCAATGACTTCCTCTGAAAATCTCTTGAACTTTCGTCTTCTACCGAGCTCCCAATTCAATTTTGTGATATGAACTCAAAACCCTCGTTTTTGAACTTTAATACTGCCCAGTGATTCTTTAATTGCGATCGCAGAAATAGCCTCGCGATCGCGAAGAACAACTTTGCTGGCCCAGAAATTAACTCTACACGATCGCATAAACCACCACACGAATGCGATGCTCTGGCTCCTATACTCATGCGATCGCGAATGTCTTCACGCGTTCGCAATGAGCAAAGCACGTGGCCCAGCTTTGGTCCACTTAACCCTACGCGAACGCGACCTTGTCTCTGCGATCGTGAAGCACCACCTCTCATCACTACGTGTTTGCATGCCATGTCCGCGAATGCGAAGAACAATTCTATCCTCTGCCCAGCTAAGCCTACGCGATCGCGGATCTCACCCGACACGATCGCGTATAAGGAAACCAGAACTCAAACACCAGAAAAACTTCAGCAACCTCCTAAGTCCAAAAATCGAACCGTTGGGCATCCGAAACTCACCCGAGGCCCCCGGTACCTCAACCAAACATACCAACCATACGAACTTAGTCATATTCAACATTACGGACCTACTCCAACTTCCGAAATTGGATTACGACCCTGATATCAAAATTTCCACTACAGTCCAAAACTCCAAAAATTCTACTTTTGCTATTTCAAGCCTAAATAAGCTACAG
The DNA here is from genome assembly GCF_000390325.3 of Nicotiana tomentosiformis. Taxonomy (NCBI): domain Eukaryota; kingdom Viridiplantae; phylum Streptophyta; class Magnoliopsida; order Solanales; family Solanaceae; genus Nicotiana; species Nicotiana tomentosiformis. The sequence goes on from NC_090817.1 coordinate 136,705,419, forward strand.
ACCTCCAAAATACAATCCGGACACGCTCCTAAGTCCAAAATCACCTAACTGAGCTAACGAAACTGACAGAACTCCATTCCGGAGTCGTCTTCACAGAGTTCCGACTATGGTGCCAATCCTAAGGCTTAAAACTCCATTTAGGGACTAAGTGTCCCAAACACTTCCAAAAACCAAAATGAAACCTCCTGGAAAGTCACAATAGCAGAAAACGATACAGGGGAAGCAGTTAACTAGGGGATTGGGGCTATAACTCTCAAAACGAGTGGCTGGGTCGTCACGGTACTTGTATTTATTATCTGTTGAGTAATATTAATTGTGTCCTTATTGACATGCCGGGCATATTACTGGTTGATTTGTGTTGCCCTTATTATTATTTGTTTCCTATTATTTTGTATACTATATTGCACAGGTAATTAGACTAGTGAGTGTCTTGACTGTACCTCGCCTCTACTACACTGAGGTTAGTCTTGATACTTACTGGATACCGATCGTGGTGTACTCATACTACACTTCTGCATATTTTTGTGCAGAGCCAGGTATTGGAGCTATTGGACTCGGACAGAGTTAAAGTGTGATCACAAGGATTCAAGGTAGAGCTGCTTGGTCATAGCAGTCCCTTGAAATCTTTGCATTTTATTGTACTATTAATTATTAATCAAACAGTATTGGGTATTCGATCCTTGAGATCATTCCATGTATTCAGTTAGAGTTCGTGACTCAGTACTACCAGTCTTGGAAGGTTGTATTAAATTATATATTTTTAAAAAAATAGCTTCGAAATGTAATGGAAATCGACTTACTTAGTCTTAGAGACTAAGTGCCATCACGACGCCTGTGGTGGGATTTTGGGCTGTGACAAGTTGGTATCAGAGCTCTAGGTTCATAGGTTCTACGAATCACAAACGAGTCTAGTAGAGTCTTGCGGATCGGTATGGAGACGTTTGTACTTATCTTCGAGAGGCTACAGAACTGTTAGGAAATTTTCACTTCTTTTATTCATGTTGTGCGGAATTTGTTGAATTTGGAATTTGAGCCTTTGTATCTCTATTCTCTCACAGATGGTGAGGACACGTGCTACCGAGTTAGTTGAGCAGGCATCCGCACATACTGCTAGGGCTGGAAGAGGCCGTGGCCGAGGTAGAGGTCGAGGAAGGGCACGTGCTGCGACTAGAGCACCTGTCAGAACAGCATTTGAGGAGCCGCTAGTAGCTCCAGTTGGGGGACGGGTACCAGAAACACCTGTTGTTACCCCTGGACTTCAGGAGACTTTAACACAGTTCCTGAGTATGTTTGGTACACTAACTCAGGTAGGATTGATATCTGTTGCACCAAATATTTTGCGGATTGGGGGAGTAGCTTAGACTCCTACCATAACTCCTGAACAACACGTTCACGATGGTCAGGTTCTGGGTGTAGTACCGGTACAACTTGTTATTCCGGTTCGGCATGAGGCCAGGCCAGAGGCATCAGAAGAAGAACAAAATAGACTTGAGAGGTTTAAGAGGTATAGTCCACCTACTTTCAGTGGCACAGCTACAGAGGATGCCTAAGAATTCCTAGAAAATTATCACCGTATTCTCCGCACCATGGGTATTGTGGAAGTGAGAGGAGTTGCCTTTACTACATTTCAACTGTCAGGCGCAGCGTATTAGTGGTGGCAAATCTATGAAGAAGGTAGACCAGCCGATGCAACACCACCAACTTGAGCTCAATTTTCAGAAATGTTCCTGAAAGAGTTTGTTCTCCAGACTCTCCGAGATCCGTGGTGCACAGAGTTTGAGCAGTTGCGTTAGGGCACTATGACAGTGTCAGAATATGCTATCAGGTTCAGTAAGTTAGCCCGTCATGCACCAATCTTGTTTCCTACAGTCAGAGAACGAGTCCGCAGACTCATTGAGGGGCTCGATTATGATATTAAAATATGCATGGCTCGAGAGTTGCAAACTGATACTCCATTTCAACAAGTAGTGGAGATTACGAGGAAGATTGAGGGTGTTCTACGCGAGGAAAGGGAATCTAAGGAGGCCAAAAGGTCTCGAAGCTCTGGAGGGTTCAGTGGATTTTACTCTTCATCTAGGACCTATTATAGCGGAGGCTCGAGTAGTCGGCCAGCTCAATCCGCACATCAGATGACTTGGAGTGCTCCAGTAAGTTCTTACAATGCACCACCGGCACGGGATTCCTTTAATGGTTATTCCAGTTATCCGGCACAGACTCAGTATGAGCAACCGCGACCTCAGAGGGGCTGTTATGAGTGAGGTGACACTAGGCACATTGTGAGAGATTGTCCCAGACTTGGGAGGGGTAGATTTTATCAGAACACTCAGACTATGGGCCCCAATGCAGCTACTACCCCACGTGCACAGCCAGTTAGGGGTGGAGGACAGACGGGTAGAGGGAGCCTAAGAGGTGAAGGCCCGACCCGTTGATATAATCGCAATGATTTGGCTGAGGACGATACACTAGATGGTATCATTACAGGTACGATCCCGATTTGTTATAAAAGAATATTTTCCCTTAATTTGATTCGGATATGAATATTGAGGTTAGTCCTCCTATTATGCTCCTCTTATGGGGGAGCTTCGTAATTTTGTGACCCACTTATATGTTTATCCCTGTTGGGAGATTTAAAGATGTGAGCCCGTGTCCGTCATTTTTTATTTTTGGGCACCATTGAGGGCTATAAGTCCAAAAGTAATTTTTATTATTCATTACAGTGGGTTTGATGTGTTTCGGAATAATTGATTCTAATTTTATGAATTATATGCCCTACCGGTATGAGGGTTTATTATGTGTTATGAAAAATATTTACGAAATTTATTGAAAAGAAGAAAGAAAGGAAATTGAAATTTCAGTTGGCACAATATGCAAAATACTTGTGATTCGGAGTTGAGTACGAGATCCTCGCATTTTTATATGATGTGAAATATGAAAACCGGGCTATAAGCCACAGCGAAAGTTATATAAGGACGAGGTCCTTGTGGTGAAATATTTATGAGTTTAAATTCTCCCTTTCTGAAGTTTAATTTGTACTATATTACTAATATGGAGTTATGCTTGATAGGCTTATATGATAATTCTTTTATGTGTTTCTGTGCCATAATTGTGCTGTAATTATTGAGTTTTAGACTACGAGGTGAGTGCCCAGGTGGCGTTAAATGTGATTCGTTAAATCGAGTAAATGGTTATGAGGTCTTCATGACTCACATTTTGCTGTCAGTGTTGTGAAAATTCGAATCGAGGTTTTGGTTAATATGAGATTAATTGGCGATATTGTAATCGATTATGAACAATTATTAAGACCAGAGATGTGGTGATGGGCATACATATGATGTGCTTCCAGTCTTGATATCATTATGATAATGCGGTGCATGTAATGCTGAGATTAGTGTTATTGATATATATATTGTGGTGCTTTGTTGGGTTGTGTATGTGTTGTTAGGAGTTGTTTTGGTGTTACTCTGGCAGGTGGATAGGACCATTTACAGGGGAGACTCTGTTGAAATTTCTGAAAAGTTTGGGAGTTAGTAAAAATTTGGGGGATTGAGACGTACAAAAGAAGAGATAAGTTATGTTATGTATTTGAGGGCGAATGATCCTAAGAGGGGGAGAATGTAACACCCCGGAATAATTTCGAAGTACTTCAACACTATCAAAAAGTTGATGTGTGTGTAGGCACGAGTGGCTATCGCCAGTTGAGACTAATACCGTGCGTTCATGTGAAAATCATGCCTTTTGAAAATGTTTGGAGTGTAAGAAATTGGTTTTAAGGCTTATAAGTGTAAATCAAAGAAATAATCTCAACTGAGATGGTGCTGTCGGACCCATGTTAAATTGCAGGATGTATAATCACCCACGAGTATGTGTGTAAGAATACACACAGTTATTTAAAATCCTTAGAAAGATTCTTGGCACGTTCGAGGACGAACGTATGTTTAAGAGGTGGAGAATGTAACGACCCGACTTGTCATTTTAAGAATTAATGCCCCGTTCAGCGACTTAAGGTCTCGAGCAGCTTTGTAATATGTATTATGAACTGCGGGTGTTGTCGAGTTTGATTTTCGGAATTTAATTAAAAGAACAATTCTTATTTAAAAGCTTAAATGGAAAGAGTTGACCGGGGAGTTGACTTTTGAGCAAACGACCCTGGAATAGAATTTCAATGATGTCAATAGCTTCGTATGGTAATTTTGGACTTAGGCGTATGTTCGGACTAGGATTTGGAAGTCCGTAGGACAATTCGACGTATTTTGGAGAAAATTGGAAAGTGGAAGATTTTTGGAAAGTCTGACCGAAGGTTTAATTTTATTATAATGAGGTCGGATTTCGATTTCGGAAATTGGAATAGCTCCATTACGTCATTTATGACTTGTGTGCAAAATTTGAAGTCATTCCGGATTGATTTGATACGTTTCGGCACAAAATATAGAAGTTGGAATATTTGAAAACTCAAAATTTGATTCGATGCGCGATTCATAATTTCGGCGTTGTTTGACGTGGTTTGAAGTATCAACTAAGTTCGTATTGTATTTTGGGACATACTGGTATATTTGGTTGAGGTCTCGAGGGGCTCGGGTGAGTTTCAGATGATTAACGGATCAAACATTTGGACTTGAACAACAGCTAGAATTTTCTGATATCTGATTATGTTTTCTTTCTACGCGATCACGTGAATGTGTCTGTGATCGCGTAGGCTTAGTTGGGCAGTAGAGTTTTGTTCTATGCGATCACGTGGGGATATCAGCGATCACGTAGGGTTAACTGAGGGGCTGCTAAGTTTTGTTCTATGCGATCGCGTGAAGAGGGATGCGATCGCGTAGCTCTGGGATTTTGTGACTCGCGAATGCGTGAAGAAGGTTGCGTTCACGTAGAGTAAGTGGAGCGGAAATAGAAGTCACACATTTTGTGCTTCGCGATCGCGTGGACGAGTCTGCGATCACGTAGGTCTGTGATGTTGTACATCGCAATCGCGTGGGAAAGTTCGCGATCGCGTAAGGTTAAATCTGGGCAGTGGAAAACTGTTCTTCGCGATCGCGTGGGAATGTTCGCGATCGCGTACAGTAAAAGCCTGGGCAGTGAGTTTAAGTTCCGAAAATGGGACTTCGTCCCATTTTCCATTTTTGACGGATTGGAGCTCGGAAAGAGGCAATTTTCGGGAGTTTTTCAAGGAAAATAACGGGGTAAGTGTTCTTAACTCAATATTGGTTAAATTACCCGAATCCATGGTTGTTTTTAATATTTAATTGACGAATTAAGTTGGAAAATTGTGAAAACCCTCTTGGTTTAATTTGGAGATTTAAGGGTCGAGTTGATGTTGGATTTGAGTAAAATTGGTATGGTTGAACTCGTATCGGAATGGGTGTTCAGATTTCATGAAATTTATGTCGGGTTTCGAGAGGCGGGTTTGGCATTGACTTTTGTTGACTTTTTGGAATAAATTTTGAAGTCGACGTTTTATTATCCGGAATTATTTTCGATGAATTTTAATGAAGTTATACCACTGATTTGAATAGATTTGAGTGGTCCGGAGGTCAATTCAAGCAAGAAGGCGATTTTGAAATACCGGCATAACTTCAAAAAGGTAAGTGTCTTGCATAACCTCGAGTGGAGGAATTACAACTTAAGCATCGAGTCTTATGTGCCATTTGCCAAATTTGAAAAGCCGTATGCGCGAGGTGACGAGTACGTACCCGGGCTTATATGTGCAAAATTTATTGAGTTAAAGTCTTAGGCATATTGTGTAGTAAATTGGATAATTGTGGGCATATATTTAATCATCTAATTTTCATGCCTCGAATCACATTTATTGAACTTGTTTTTATACGACAATTCGATGTAATTATTACTTGTATATTTATGTAAATTCCGTGAGTTAGATGGTTTGATATTTCTTGGAATTTAATTTCATTATGAATTTTACCTATGCAAATAATTAATTAAGTAAGCTTAAGAAGAAGTGTTAATATAATTATCTAAATTTGGATTAATGAAGGCGTTTCCCTATGCTGATTATTTTCTATCTCTGTTGATTGATTTTGAGATTTTATACATATTGTGTGGAGCCTTGAGCTATTTGTTGTGAAATTAATCGATTTTGTTATATTTTTGGAATTGGTTGTGGCCATTGGGCAAATCGTGATATGAATTGATTTTGTATGTTGTCGTGATAATATTCCATGTAAATTATTGTATTATTTGAGTTATTATTTTGAGGACATAAGGGTGGCATTTCACTGTTGATATTATGTGGGTATAAGGGTGGCATTTCACTGTTGTTATGTGTGTTGGAATATTGTCTGGGCGGAGTGATAAGGGTGGCTATAGGAGAGATAAGGGTGGCAATAGGAGCGATAAGGGTGGCTATTGATATTGTCAGGGCGGAGGGATAAGGGAGGCTATTATAGGAGTGATAAGGGTGGCTATTTGTCAGGGATGATATGTGATGATGTGGAGTGGTTGCATTGGTGATTTTATGTGATGTTGTGATTTTTCTTGTATTTATTTTTATACCTTGTGCAATTTGTCTTATTGTTGATAAATTGATAATAGTTTGATTTATGTTGAAATTGGGAGCCTGTGGCTATTGCCAGGCGGATTATGAAAAGAAATGTGGGCACGAGGTGTCGTGAGTAAATAATGATGATATTGGCACATGAATTATCCGTGCATTTGAGATATGAAATGCGGGCATGAAGTGTTACAACCCAAATTCGTGTACCTTAGATCACGCCGTAAGTTAGTCGACGTAAATCCAAGAAGAGATTATCTTTGAGATGATAAGAAGTTAATCCTATTGGTCTTAAACGATACAAGGGTGTATAAGAGTGGTAAACAAGTATTAGAAGTTAAACGAATCAAGGATGTTGTAACCTGTATTTTCGGGTAACACTAGAGGTGATTAATTGTCCCAAGAGGTCATGTTTTAATGTATTTGAATCATATAATATCCGTATCATAAGTCTTGAAGTCAAGCGAGTTATGAAACAAAGTCGATAAAAGTTGTCGCAACTTACGTTTATAATTTTACTTAAACTTTAGGTCAAATGTTACTACATTGTTCTCCCAATATACTTGGAATTATGGGGTGATCTACCTATCAAATTGAAGATCTATGAGTCTAGTTTCCAACGCATTAAACCGTTTGTCGATACGATCTCGGAATAGAGAGATATTCGCGTTTTCGTGAGAGTGTGCCAAGCAGCTCTCTATGGGGCCCACATAGGCGGTTTAAGAAATATGGATATATATAAGATACCTCAACCCCGTTTTAAGTCATTATTTTTTAGTATATTCAGACCTTAGAACCCTAAAAATACTCTCTCAAGGTTCTCTCATGATCCAAGACCCAAACAAAGGGCAAACAACACAAATCAAATGTCGGGAATCCCGTGGCGCTAGTAAGTTTCTTGTTCTTCTTGTTGTTGCTGATTTTTGTGTTGTTCCAGCTCGTGTGGGAGGTTGTTTTAAGTGTTTTATGTCCTGTAAATACACCTTCAAGTTTTTAATATCAACCCTAGGTGATTTCAAGTCTTCTAAAGTAATTCTAGTGCCGAAAAACCCGAATTAATTGCTAGTTTCGCTTCCTTGTTCTTGTGGCAGAATTGAAGGGATATTTCGTGGAAAATTAAGGTCAAATTGGAGTTGTTCTTTCTGTTTAAAGGTAAGGAACCTCTTACTCTATATATATTTAAGATTATCCAAGTTGCAGCTAAGTCGTTGAAGCTAGAACTTGTGAAATATATATCGAAAGGCTTGGTAGTAATGTTGTTGGTTGGTGGACTGTTTTGGAGGCTCAATATGATTATTAATGATGTTGTTTGGGATGTTTGGTGATTTTATTGACTTGTGGGAAGTCATATAAATAGGGGAGGTGCTGTCCGTTTCATCGTAAAATAGGTTGTGGTCGATACATAATAGTTACGACGCTTAAACGATAATGATAGTGTCATTTCTCTTATTGTAGACTAAGGAGTCGTGACATTTGTATAGCTTGAGGTTGGGCAGTATATACAAGGTATGTGAGGCTATCCCCTTCATTCTTTTGCACGACTCTGATTGTACATAATGTAATGAACGAGCTCCCAAAGATACTCTACTCTTAGAAGCTAGCAGTACTTACATTGCTGCCCTTCTTATGAAATGATTGATATTGATGTTACTTCTCTTATTCTTATATTATCAATGTTGTTGGTAGTTCCTGATTCTTATAAGATTCTTGATGAAGAGTTAATCCTAATAACGTGTACGAAGGATACCGACCTTACGTCACTCCGAAAGGTTCAAAATGTGATTCCAATGAGTCCAGCATGCATCATATATATGTATCTATTTTACTCTACCGAGCCGCGCTATAGTCGGCCGGGTATGGCACCTATTGTGCAACCACTGATCAGTTGGGTTTTACCGAGCTCCACGTGGCCGGGTACGATTCTACCGAGCCCTATGATGGCCGGGTACGTTTTACCGAGCCTATTATGGCCGGGTACGATATGATGATGATGATGCCCACAAAGGCATATGTTTTAAACGTTTATGTATATATATATATGTATGTATCATGTATCATGTATTTCATGTCAGTAGCCCTCAGAGGTACCCAGATGTCACAGGTTGTATATTCTCTATCCCTGTTTACATTACTGTTCTTACTTATGCTTTCTTGCCTCACATACTCAGTACTTTATTCGTACTGACGTCCTTTTTATTTGTGGACGCTGCATGTCGTGCTGCAGGTCCTGATAGACAGGTAGACGTAGCTCCCCCACCACAGTAGGCTGTCCAGTTCAGCGGTTATTGGCGAGATCCCTTCTCCGGACTTGCCGTGGTCTTGGTATGCATTTTTGTTATAGACCTTATGGGTATGTCGGGGCCCTGTTCCGGCAATGTTGTAGCACTTATGTTCTTTTAGAGGCTCATAGACAGGTGTCGACTCATGGTAGCTCGTACCTTATATATAGTTTCTTGACAGTCTTGTCGTCCCATGTTATGTATGTTCATGACATTATCTTTCATTGTTGGATGTTCATGATCCATGTCTACCATTTATATTGATCTTGTCGGCCCTTAAAGATAATAAGGAAGGTTAGATAAAATGTACGTTGGTGCTCGGCAAGTATGGCCCGGGTGCTAGTCATGACCCTCCAGTTGGGTCGTGACAAACTTGGTATCAGAGCAAGTCTGTCCTAGGGGTTGTCTATGAGCCGTGTCTAGTAGAGTTTTGATTATGGATGTGTAGCGCGCCACATTTATAATCAGGAGGCTACGTGACATCTAGGGTTGTTACCTTCTTCCTGAATCTAGATCGTGCGTAGAGTTGAGTCGTAAGTGTTCATATCTAATATTCACCTTGTTTTCTTTTAGCGATGCCTTCGACTAGGAAGCAAGCGATTAGTAAACGGCTTGATACAGCTGTGGGAGAGGGTAACATTCAGGTGCCTCCAGCCATAGCAGGCCAAAGTGAGCCTCAGAGTGAGATGCCGTCTCATACCTCTCTGTCTCCTCCAGAGGATATTAGGAGGCACCCAGTACATCCAGTTCCTCCGTCTGGCACTACAGACCACGATATGCGCAGTGCGGTGCAGTTGTTGACTAGCTTGGTAGCTGCTCAGGCTCAGAGGCAGAATACCGGTGCTACTGATAAACCGGTTAGTGCGAGAGTTCGTGATTTTATTAATCTAGACCCTCCAGTGTTTACCGGATCAGACCCCAAGGAGGACCTGCAAACATTTATTAATGAGGTTCATTGTACATTGTGGGTTATGCATGCTAGTGATACGGAGGCAGTAGAGTTGGCTTCTTATCAGTTACGGGATTTAGCAATTTTATAGTATGATAGTTGGGAGAGATTTAGGGGTCCAAATGCTCCTCTAGTCGTGTGGAAGGAATTTTCTGAGGCCTTTCTTCGTCACTACTTGCCAGCTGAGATACGACGAGCTAGAGCTGATAAGTTCTTGAACCTTCGACAGGGTAATATGAGTGTACGAGAGTATAGTATACAGTTTGATTCTTTAGCAAGGTATACTCCCCATATGGTGGCCGAGATGAGTGATAGGGTGCACCTGTTCGTGAACGGGTTGGGACCACATCTGATAAATGAGTGCACAACAGCCTCTTTGGTAGAGGGCATGGATATTTCCCGTATTCAGGCTTATGCCCAGACCCTTCAGGATCATAAGTTATAAGCTAAGCTCTCTAAATGTGAATTCTTGCAAAACTCAGTAGCATTCCTTGGCCATGTGATATCTGATGAGGGTATTAGTGTCGACACTCAGAAGATCGATGCAGTAAAAGAATTGGCCGAGACCTACAACACCGTCAGAAGTCCGCAGCTTCCTGGGGCTAGCAGGATATTATAGGCGGTTTGTAGAAGGGTTTTCCTCTATATCAACACCATTGACTAAGTTAACACAGAAAACTACCAAGTTCCAGTGGTCTGATGCTTGTGAACATAGTTTTCAGGAGCTAAAGAATCGATTGACATCCGCGCCAGTGCTCACTCTCCCAGAAGGAACAGAAGGTTATGTGGTATATTGTGATGCCTCAGGTATAGGTTTGGGGTGCGCATTGATGCAACGTGGGAAGGTGATTGCTTATGCATCAAGACAATTGAAGAAGCATGAAAAGAATTACACGACTCATGATTTGGAATTGGCTGCAGTAATATATGCTTTGAAGATATGGCGGCACTACTTATACGGCGTCCATGTTGACATCTACACAGATCACAAGAGTTTACAATACATCTTCAAGCAGAAGGAGTTGAATTTGAGGCAGCGTAGGTGGCTTGAATTACTGAAAGACTACGATGTCGAGATATTGTACCATCCCGGTAAAGCTAATGTTGTGGCAGACGCTCTCAGCCGTAAGTCAATGGGAAGCTTAATACATATTGAGGCAGGTAGACAAGGGTTGACCAAAGAGCTTCACCAGCTGGCCAATATGAGAATCAGATTGTTGGACTCTGATGACGGAGGTGTTACTGTACAGAATACAGCAGAATCATCTTTGGTAGCCGAGGTAAAAGCACGGCAATATGAAGATCCTACCTTAGTAAGATTGAGAGAGGGAATTCAGCAGTGTAAGATTACAGCTTTCAAGATCGGAGGAGATGGGACACTGAGATACCAGGGCCGATTATGTGTACCTAGTGTGGCAGGGTTGCGAGAGAAGATTATGATTGAGATTCACCAGTCCCGATATTCTATCCATCCTGGCTCGACAAAGATGTATCATGACGTTAAGGAGCAGTATTGGTGGGATAACATGAAGAAGTCTATTGCAGAATTTGTAGCCTAGTGTCCTAATTGTCAACAAGTAAAGATCGAGCATCAGAAACCTAGTGGATTGATTCAGAATATAGAGATTCCGACCTGGAAATGGGAGGTGATTAATATGGACTTCATTATTGGATTACCTCGCTCTTATCATAAGTTTGACTCCATCTGGGTGATAGTTGATCGACTTACAAAATCTGCCCATTTTCTGCCAGTTAAGACAACTTACACGGCTGAAGATTATGCGAAGTTGTATATCAAGGAGATTGTTAGGCTTCATGGTGTGCCGGTATCTATTATATCAGACCGAGGAGCTCAATTTACGGCTAACTTTTGGAGGTCTTTTCAGAAGGGTTTAGGCACACAAGTAAATCTCAGCACTGCATTCCATCCGCAGACTGACGGACAGGCTGAACGTACCATTCAGACGCTTGAAGATATGCTACGAGCATATGTTCTAGATTTCAAGGGGAATTGGGATGACCATCTGGCACTTATAGAATTCGCCTACAATAATAGCTATCATTCCAGTATTAAAATGGCCCCGTATGAGGCACTGTACGTGAGGAGATGTAGATCACCAGTTGGATGGTTCGAAGTCGGTGAGACAGAATTATATGGGCCAGATTTGATTCACCAAGCCATTGAGAAGGTGAAAGTGATACAAGAGCGACTGAGGACGGCATAAAGCAGGCAAAAGTCTTATTTCGATGTCCGACGTCGTGATCTGGAATTTGAGGTTGGTGATTGGGTTTTCCTGAAGATCTCGCCGATGAAGGGTGTTATGCGTTTTGGGAAGAAGGGTAAGTTGAGTCCGCGGTATATTGGGCCGTACAAAATTCTTCGACGAATTGGACAGGTTGCTTATGAGTTAGAATTGCCATCCGAATTGGAATTTGTACACCCGGTATTCCATGTATCTATGTTGAGGAAATGTATTGGAGACCCTTCTCGGGTCGTCCCTATCAAAGATGTACAAGTTACAGAGGATCTATCATATGATGAAGTGCCAATGGCTATATTAGATCGACAAGTCCGCAAGTTGAGAATAAAGGATGTAGCTTCCGTGAAAGTATTATGGAGGAACAAGAATATAGAAGAAATGACATGGGAAGCAGAAGAGGAGATGAAGTCTAAATACCCTTACCTATTCCAGAGTGAAGATAACGAGGATGCCGAGGGAAAGAAGGACGCATTATAAGGTGGAACGGCTCTATGAGGTAAGCAATAGCTTGTGAATACTTTTTTTAATACAAAATGGTGATATGCAGATAATGTACATATCCATAATGCTTTGTATAGTCTTGTAAGGCCATAGGTTGGGTTTAACTGCTTGCAAGTTTGGCTAGTGTCCATTTTATAGGGGAAGCTCAGCCGGAAATTTCCGTCGGAATCCACGATGAGTTAGACACCCCATAAACCCTTACATTCGAGGACGAATGTTCCTAAGGGGGAGAGGATGTTACAACCCAAATTCGCATATCATAGATCACGCCGTAAGTTAGTCGACGTAAATCCAAGAAGAGATTATCTTTGAGATGATAATAAGTTAATCCTATTGGTCTTAAACGATACAAGGGTGTATAAGAGTGGTAAACAAGTATTAGAAGTTAAACGAATCAAGGATGTTGTAACCTGTATTTTCGGGTAACACTAGAGGTGATTAATTGTCCCAAGAGGTCATGTTTTAATGTATTTGAATCATATAATATCCGTATCATAAGTCTTGAAGTCAAGCGAGTTATGAAACAAAGTCGATAAAAGTTGTCGCAACTTACGTTTATAATTTTACTTAAACTTTAGGTCAAATGTTACTACATTTTTCTCCCAATATACTTGGAATTATGGGGTGATCTACCTATCAAATTGAAGATCTATGAGTCTAGTTTCCAACGCATTAAACCGTTCGTCGATACGATCTCGGAATAGAGAGATATTCGCGTTTTCGCGAGAGTGCGCCAAGCTGCTCTCTATGGGGCCCACAAAGGCGGTTTAAGACATTTGGACATATATAAGATAACTCAACCCCGTTTTAAGTCATTATTTTTCAGTATATTCAGACCTTATAACCCTAAAAACATTCTCTCAAGGTTCTCTCATGATCCAAGACCCAAACAAAGGGCAAACAACACAAATCAAATGTCGGGAATCCCGTGGCGCTAGTAAGTTTCTTGTTCTTCTTGTTGTTGCTGATTTTTGTGTTGTTCCAGCTCGTGTGGGAGGTTGTTTTAAGTGTTTTATGTCCTGTAAATACACCTTCAAGTTTTTAATATCAACCCTAGGTGATTTCAAGTCTTCTAAAGTAATTCTAGTGCCGAAAAACCCGAATTAATTGCTAGTTTCGCTTCCTTGTTCTTGTGGCAGAATTGAAGGGATATTTCGTGGAAAATTAAGGTCAAATTGGAGTTGTTCTTTCTGTTTAAAGGTGAGGAACCTCTTACTCTATATATATTTAAGATTATCCAAGTTGCAGCTAAGTCGTTGAAGCTAGAACTTGTGAAATATATATCGAAAGGCTTGGTAGTAATGTTGTTGGTTGGTGGACTGTTTTGGAGGCTCAATATGATTATTAATGATGTTGTTTGGGCTGTTTGGTGATTGTATTGACTTGTGGGAAGTCATATAAATAGGGGAGGTGCTGTCCGTTTCATCGTAAAATAGGTTGTGGTCGATACATAATAGTTACGACGCTTAAACGATAATGATAGTGTCATTTGTCTTATTGTAGACTAAGGAGTCGTGACATTTGTATAGCTTGAGGTTGGGCAGTATATACAAGGTATGTGAGGCTATCCCCTTCATTCTTTTGCACGACTCTGATTGTACATAATGTAATGAACGAGCTCCCAAAGATACTCTACTCTTAGAAGCTAGCAGTACTTACATTGCTGCCCTTCTTATGAAACGATTGATATTGATGTTACTTCTCTTATTCTTATATTATCAATGTTGTTGGTAGTTCCTGATTCTTATAAGATTCTTGATGAAGAGTTAATCCTAATAACGTGTACGAAGGATACCGACCTTACGTCACTCCGAAAGGTTCAAAATGTGATTCCAATGAGTCCAGCATGCATCATATATATGTATCTATTTTACTCTACCGAGCCGCGCTATAGTCGGCCGGGTATGGCACCTATTGTGCAACCACTGATCAGTTGGGTTTTACCGAGCTCCACGTGGCCGGGTATGATTCTACCGAGCCCTATGATGGCCGGGTACGTTTTACCGAGCCTATTACGGCCGGGTACGATATGATGATGGTGATGCCCACAAAGGCATATGTTTTAACACAAAGGCATATGTTTTAAAAGTTTATGTATATATATATGTATGTATCATGTGTTTCATATCAGTAGCCCTCAGAGGTACCCAGATGTCACAGGTTGTATATTCCCTATCCCTGTTTACATTACTGTTCTTACTTATGCTTTCCTGCCTTACATACTCAGTACTTTATTCGTACTGACGTCTCTTTTATTTGTGGACACTGCATGTCATGCTGCAGGTCCTGATAAACGGGTAGACGCAGCTCCCCCACCACAGTAGGCTGTCCAGTTCAGCGGTTATTGGCGAGATCCCTTCTCCGGACTTGCCGTGGTCTTGGTATGCATTTTTGTTATAGACATTATGGGTATGTCGGGGCCCTGTTCCGGCAATGTTGTAGAACTTATGTTCCTTTAGAGGCTCATAGACAGGTGTCGACTCATGGTAGCTCGTACCTTATATATAGTTTCTTGACAGTCTTGTCGTCCCATGTTATGTATGTTCATGACATTATCTTTCATTGTTGGATGTTCATGATCCATGTCTACCATTTATATTGATCTTGTCGGCCCTTAAAGATAATAAGGAAGGTTAGATAAAATGTACGTTGGTGCTCGGCAAGTATGGCCCGGGTGCTAGTCATGACCCTCCAGTTGGGTCGTGACACTTGCCTTCAGGTTAACACTTCTCCTTGCCAGTACACTATGATCCTAAACCAAAGATCACCACAAGCCAAGAAAATATGATGATTTAATTATGGGCACGAAGTACCGTAAAAATATGAAAAGGGCTGAAACCCGTATTTTTATGATTTTGAAATGAGGTGTCACATGGTGACTTTTAATTGAAAGAATTATATTCAAATTATTTATTTGGAAGGATTTTTATTCAAAAAGTAATATTTGAAGGAATTGTATGTGAAAGATATTTATTGAGAAAATTATATTTGAAACAGATTTATTAAAAGAATTATATTTGAAGGATATTTATTTGAGGAAATTATATTTAAAAGAGAGTTATTTGGAAGAATTATATGTGAAAGATATTTATTTGAAGAACTTGATTTAATTGGGTGTACTTGTATTTATTATCTATTGAGTAATAATAATAATGTTCTTGTTGCCATGCCGGGCATATCACTGGTTGATTTGTGTTGCCCTTATTATTATTTGTTTCCTATTATTTTATATACTATATTGCACATGTAATTAGACTAGTGAGTGTCTTGACTATACCTCGTCTCTACTCCACTGAGGTTAGTCTTGATACTTACTGGGTACCGACCGTGGTATACTCATACTATACTTCTACACATTTTTGTGCAGAGCTAGGTATTGGAGCTATTGGACTCAGACATAGTTAAAGTGTGATCGCAAGGATTCAAGGTCGTCGCAGTCCCTTGAAGTCTTTACATTTTATTGTACTGTTAATTATTAATCAAACAGTATTGAGTATTCGATCCTTGAGATCATTTCATGTATTCAATTAGAGTTCGTGACTCAGTACTACCAGTCTTGGGAGGTTGTACTAAATTATATATTTTTTTTTAAAATGGCTTCGAAATGTAATGGAAATCGACTTACTTAGTCTTAGAGACTAAGTGCCATCACGACGCCTATGGTGGGATTTTGGGTCGTGACAGCTTTCTAGGTGCATGACTTGAATCTCCCTCCATCATGCTTTCAACTCTATTTGTCAGCTTGACAATTTGATTATCTTGATCTTGCATATGCTTCATCAACCCCTCAATTGCCTTTGTTAAATTTGCGAGCTGTTCTTCAACAGTTGAAGTGTTAGTTACCATTGCTTGGATAACTGTCGTGGATGGTGGAGCAAAGCGTTGATTTTCTCTTACACTATACTTTGAGTGGAACAACTGACGTGGAGTGCTTGGAGCAGATCCAGTGATCAAGACATCATCATCATCCTGTGTGATGAGATTCTTAGATCTAGATGGGTTAAGTAGAGCCAATGTCTTCTCAACGATTTCAGCAATGTTCGCTCCTTCTTCCAATTCAGTTGGAAATGATCTTGCCCCCTTTGAGGATCAAAAATCAAAGATAGGAACTGATGCAGACGGCATTTGAAATGCTTGTTGTCCCAGCAAGTTTGCCTTGTTCCTAGTGACATATCCTATGCATTCCATAGTAGCATCCAGCAAGTTTTCCACATCAGATGAAAACTTGGAATCTGTAGCCTTAGCAGTAGTAAGTTTGAAGTTGATTTTCTTAGGAGCCATTTCTGTGTTCTTGAAATTTGATAATTGAAGAGGTGAGAGAGGTAGAGATTGTCCCACTGGGCGTGCCAGAAATTTGTAACAACAAATTTTCGCGTCAAGAAAAATAAATAATGAAGACTGGAAAATTGCACAACAAATGTAGTATTTGATTTCAGCAAATAATGAGTGTTACAATCTCTATGGTATTCCTATGATTCTTCAAGAATTCAAATTATCTTGATAAGCTTGATTTTAATTTTGATTCAGGGGGCTTGTAAAGCTTGGTCTTGAATCTCTTTCTTGAGCTTGAATTTGGATTCGATTACGAACAAGTAATTTGATCTTGAACGCCTTGGTATTTGATTTGGCTTCGTTCTTGATCTTGAACTTGAACTTGAACTTGAACTTGTAGCTTGAGTGCGTGAACTTGTAGCTTGTAGAGAAATCTACGGTGTTTGATCACAAGCTCTCTGCTTGCTTCTTGTTATCACTTCTGGTGTCTTCTAGCTTTATGAAGACCTCTATTTATAGTTGTAGGGAGTGGTGTGGCTCTGCGATTTGATTGGTCCGTTTGAACTGACCAATACCATCTAGACACTTGGCACAACTCTATTGGTTGTTGATTTGGCTTGGTATGCCATCCTTTCTTGACACATGGCATGATTTCATTGGTTCATTTATTTGGCTTGGATTGCCACATCACTTGACACATGGCATGAGCTTGGGCTTAAGACGGGCTACTAACCACTTGGACATTGGGCTACTAAGATGGGCTCGTCTTTTGGAGTCCAATTAAATGGACTAGCCCAATGTATTAAGATTCCAATAAGTTGTCACGACCCAAAATCCATTAAAGGTCGTGATGGCGCCGGACACCACTGTCAGGCAAGCCAACACTAAATACTTAATTTGGTTCTCGTTTTAATATTTTGAAATCATATTTTTCCTTCTATTAAACAGTAGAAGATGAAATTTACAGAGTAAATGATAATATTTTTAATAAATTTCAATAAAAAATAACTCATAGTCACCCCAAAACCCGGTGTCACAAGTGCATGAGCATCAACTAGGAATGTAAAATAAAATACAGCATCTGTTCAGAATGCAAATTTGGACAGGAGAAATATAAATACTCTGAAGGAGACTCTGCCGGCTGCGGGTCGTAATGTGGAATGCAGCTCACGTAAGTCCCTGTATGCATACACGCCTATGCTCATCACAAGGCCACTAGTCATATATGTACCTGCACAAAAATGTGCAGTAAGTGTAGCATGATTACGTAAGCAACGTGTACCCAGTAAGTATCTAGCCTAACCCCAGAGAAGTAGTGACGAGGGGTCGACATCGATACTCACTAGTGGTCTAACAACATAAGGTACAATAAAGAGGTAGCAAATATGAGGCAGAGTAAGTAAGTGAAATAGACAAATATAGATCACGTGGTACAAATCCCCTCTCTTTACGAGGAACTCAAGCTCTTCATTAGAAATTTCCTCCTTAACCGGAGCATATATATAGGTATAGTGAAACTCATCAAGTTGCTACCATAATTCAAATGAATTTACAGATACACTAGCTTCTTGCTAAGGTTTTACGCACGATTCCATGGGAATGTGATATAGGAAATACCGAGGCGTACGGCCCGATCCAACATAATAATAAAACTGTGCACTGTCGAGGGTCGAACGGCCCGAACCATATGATAAATCAATTAACCCGCCAAGGCGAACGGCCTGATCCCATAAGAGTGAAATACAAATTCCTGCCGAGGCGAACGGCCCGATCCCATAAGAAGTGAAATACAAATTCCTGCCGAGGCGAATGGCCCGATCCCATAAGAAGTGAAATACAAATTCCTGCCGAGGCGAACGGCCCGATCCCATTAGAATAAGAAGCTTTGACGGGTCCTTGACCCCACTCACGAATAAACGTGTGAGCTGTAATTTTTGTAACAAAAACCTTTCAATGAAACATATATACCACGGAAACATATCGTAAGAGGAGTAAAATTATTCGGTGACTAGTCATAAACTCGTGTAGTCTCCATAATAGCAAGTCTAGTCTCAAGTAGTAATGTAAAACAGAGGAATTTAATAGGCAAGAGACTGATCAAATAGTACAGCTATAGCATTATATGAACCTAAGTCTACCCGAACAATAACATGAATGTAGCTACGTACGGGCTCTCGTCACCTCGCGCGTACGTAGCCCCCCACAACAAGTAGCACACATCAATATACAACACCTAGGTGTAATTTCCCCCTCACGGAGTTAGATAGGAGACATACCTTGCTCCGAAATTTCATAACCGGCTCCAAAGCCTCTCTAACACCTCAAATCGATGCTCGTCGCTCCAAACTAGTCAATTAAGATGCAACCCAATCAAAATGTACTCTAATACTCATAATTAATCAATTTATAACAATTTTCAACTTCGCTCGAAAAATCGATAAAGCAACCCCCGGGCCCACGTGCCCGGATTCCGAAAATATTCGAAGACAAACGCTACCCATAGCACTACGAACTCAAATATATAAGTTATTCTCAATTTCATGCCCAAATTCGTGATCAAAATCCAAGAATACTAATTTCTAGGGTTTTCTTCAAAATCTCAAATTTCTAGTAGTTTCCATGTTTAAATTCATATATAAACCTTGTATTTAACTCACAACTAGAAGAAATCACTTACCTCTTGATGATGATGGAACCCCCTCTCAAAATGCTCTCAAAAATCGCCCAAGTCCAAGTGGGAAATGAGGGAAATGGGCTAAGTCTCGGAATAAAAAGCCCTTGGCTCTAATCGCAGATGTCGCATCTCGCAAATGCTATGGTCGCATTTGCGACAAATGCATCGCAAATGCGAAGCCAAGCTGCCCCTGCCCAGGTCGCATTTCCGACCAAGATCTTCGCAAATGCGAAGGGGACAGATCCGTAAAAGCGACAAATTGTTCGCAAATGTGAACCCCTCAGAAAATTCCCACCCTTCGCAAATGCAAACCCCACCTCGCAAATGCGATGTTCGCATTTGCGACCATTACATCGCAAATGCGATCATACCAGAACCAGCAATCCAACTTCTTTACAAAACACTCCGAAGCTACTCCGAAACTCACCCGAGCCCCCGGGGCTCCAAACCAAACACCCACACAAGTCTAAAAACATAACACGAACTTGCTCGAGGCCTTAAATCACATCAAACAACGTCGAATTCATGAATCGCACCCTAATTCAAGCTTAGTGAACTTTGAAACTTCAACTTCTACAATCGATGCCGAAACTTATCAAATCACGTCCGATTGACCTCAAATTTTGCGCACAAGTCATAGTTGACATTACGGACCTATTCCAACTCCCGAAATCGGAATCTGACCCCGAAATTAAAAAGTCCACTTCCGGTCAAACTTCTCAAAAACGTTCAAAGTTCTAACTTTCGCTAAATGACCCCGAAATGATCTACAGACCTCCAAATTCACATCCGGGCGCGCTCCCAATACCAGAATCACCATACGGAGCTATTCCCCAACTCAGAAATCCCAAACGGACATCGATAGCATTGAAATGCAGTCCAACCCAAATTTATGAAATCCTTCCAAAATGCTAACTTCCATAATAGGCGCTGAAACGTTCCCGAATCATCCAAAACCCGATTCGGACATACGTCCAAGTCCAAAATTATCATATGAACCTGTTGGAATCTTCAAATCCCGATTCCGAGGTCGTTTACTCCAAAATCACCCTTTAGTCAATTCCTCCAACTTAAAGCTTCCGAAATTAGAATTTTCTTTCTAAATCAACTTCGAACTTCTCGAAATTAAATTCCGACCACGCATACAAGTCATAATACCTCAAGTGAAACTTCTCAGGGTCTCAAACCGTTGAATGACGTGCTAGAGCTCAAAACGACCGATCGGATCGTTACATAAGTAATCCAATAGTATTAGCCACAATATTTGTTTGCACTAATGTCTTGAATTTAATATGATCCAAATTATTTTATGAATTTAAATCCGATAAAATTTAAATGCTTACAGCAATATATAAGTGATAAATTAATTAAAGTGTTCTTAACTAATATAAATATTAGATTTATCAATAGTTATTCAGAAAATATCTTTGACTGTTGTAGATATTGAATTTATTCAAAAACTATTTTGGCATAAATATTAAATTTATTAACATAAGGCTGATTTATAATTTAAACTTGATCTGCTTAACTTTTAAATTTTCTTAAAGCCAAACCTGCTTGTTTAAAGAATCAAACTGTTCCTGTCTATTTTTTCTTTTTCTTTTTTATTTTATGATCGAGGAAACCCTTTTTGTTATTTTATACCCACCCAATTTCTTATGTACACAAGAAAGATTATAATTATTTATGTTTGGATACTAAGCTATCTTATCAATATATTTACAAAAAAACCTTGGATGTAGTGATGAAATTATGATACATAATCAATCCTATTTGTTTTGTTCATTACTAAATAAATCGAATCCTTTTTAGCTTTTTGTATTTTTTAAAATTATGGAATTAAAATATTCTATTGTTAAAATTTAATTCTAATGTTTTACATACTAATCTATGTTCTTGATGAATTTAAAATTGTGATTTATTCTTTAAAGTTCTTATTTCTTAATATTAAATTTATTATATTATTTAAATTATTAATTCAAAATATAATATCCGTTAATATTGAATACTCCCTCCGTTTTAATTTATTTAAATTTATTCTATCGGGCGAAATAAGTCTATATAAATTAAAACGAATGAAATATTAATTTTTACTTATATTTCATGTGAAAAATAGGAACCAGTGTCTAATAAGCTACGTCTGTCTTCTTTAATGATTTTTTTATGGGAGGAAAAAATCTCATATCCGAACCGGATCTTAACGGAAAATGAACCGGTTTGCATTTGGGATCGAAAAGTAGTAGTTTATCATCTCTGTCTCGTCCACACACTTGTTATCAGCCACAACAATGGCTCTCACAGGAGACCGAATTCTCTGCAACAGCTCGACAAAAATACCGTACACCCAACTCCCTTTTCGCCGTCCATTCTTACTTCCATCTTCTTCTTCAACAACATCTTGGTCTCAGGGGAGAAGAAGTAGTCAATTCACTGTGTTAGCTGCAAAGAAGTTCACTTCAGGGAAAAACAAGAGAAGTTCAATTTCAACGAAAGAACCAGTAAAAGAAGATGAAGATTTTGTCAAGGTTAATATTGCTATTGGTAGTGAAGATGGGGGTGCAACTGCGGCCATGGATGATGGGTTTGTGATGCCACAGCTTCCTGGACTAGAGACTGACTTTTGGGAAGGTCCTCAATGGGATGGTTTTGGATTCTTTGTTCAGTATATGTGGGCTTTTGGCGTTCTCTTTTCGGTACATCCTCAATCCTTTTGCTGATTTATCCTATTATATTTACTACTAATTACGACTCTCTCTGTTTTAATTTGTTTGACATAGTTCGACTCGACACCAAAGTTTAAGGAAAAAATGAAACTGCGTTAGCTAAATCATTCATGAGTCTTGATTTATTTGTGTTGAATGCGTGTGACATGGAACGGAACAACTTTATTAGTTGGTGTGAATTCTTCGTAACACGCTAAATCAAGAAAAGGAACAACTTTATTAGTTGTGTATAAGTAGCCGAGTTCATGACATGAAAGGGGGGAGTTAGTGAAAGCTGAAAAATTACATTGACCAGGTGAAGCCACCACTATTTTTATCTTGATTGCCTAGTTAGTTTATCCAGCTTTATTGGTTTATTTTAATTAGATTGTGTGGTAACCATAGCGACTTGCTGCTTTTATGAAAGTTATAAAATAAATCTGTTGTTTGTTTTTGGGGCTATTTTTGACTAGTTTGGGTTACCAGCAACAGTTGTTTCTCCGCTGTCAAAGGAAGAGAAGCAAAATGATGAGCCATGTCAATTAATATTTAGATATTAGGATGGAGTTTGATATTAGAATCTCATCTAGACAATGCCCATGCCTGTTTGCCATAATGTGTAACATGCTTATTTTCTTGAATCTTTGGTGCTACTAGTCTATAATATAATTGATTTATACGGATGAAAGAAAATGACAGAAGGTAAATTTTGCCTATCATAACCAGGGAAATGGGAAAATGGAACTACAAAACACCTTTTACAGTATGTTATGTCTTGAGAAAACTTTTTACTATTAGGGAAAGCATTCAGCAATCACCCCACGTTTAGATGATACGTTAAGTGTCTTGGGTCGGATCTCTAACTAAGGACTATATGTGACAGAAATTGCTTCCTTAGGGACCATAAAACAGTACTGTCGTTGAATGCCATTAATGTGCTCAAAGAGGAGGAGAATATTAGGATTGGAGCTGGATTGGGCAAATGTTCATTAAGTGATCTTATTCCTCAATTTTAGGTGTTGTTAGTAAGGAAAAGGAATGATCATCGATGAATCCTAACTGAGAAAGTTGAGCTAATTATGAAATTGCTGGGACAAAAGGGTTGGTGAGAATGCAAAGTGCTCCTATTGTTTCCATAGATAGGAGTATTATTGGGGTGGAATTTTTCAACAAAGGTTCTGCAAAACATCCTTCCCGCTAATTTATGAGAGTTGTGACCTTGATTTATCAGAACTGATGTTGTATTTCTGCCCGTTAAAAACCATCAATGAACATCGTTCAAGCTATTACTAGATGAATATATTATATGTTGATGGTACGGGAACCAACCATATATCTCTATTTTAGTTGTTAGGGTGTCTCACTTGGGTTCATGACCATATTATGGCATTACAATGTGTACATTTTGATAGTCTTTTAGAAGTATCCTGAGACGTTCTAATTATATCCTTCCTAACTCTAAATTGCAAATGCCCCACACATCCCCCTGGAAAACAAGTCAAAGAGAAAATTGTAGTAGCAGGTTTCCTAGTTATTTTCATCTGTCTGGCAAAAACTCGCAAGTCTGTATTCCGTTAGGTGAAGGAGCACGCAGTGGATAACAAAAGCCATTGTGTGTAAAGAGAACTTATATTTGTGTTCTACTTGTGCATCCTTTCATTTTCTTTAATGTGTGGTCTTCTAAATTTCCTTTGAGAGGATTCTTACCAGTTTGAATTTGGCATCTTTTCTTGGCAGCTAATTGCATGTGGTATTGCTGTGGCCACATATAACGATGGAGCAACAGATTTCAAGGCTACTCCTGTGTACAAGGAAGCAATTCAATCACGAGAACTTCTTGAAGAACCAGAGGCTTCTAACTCGGATGTATTCGAGTCAAATCCAACTGAAGAGGCACCTAGTTTGGAATAGATAAGTTTACTAAGTTGATCACTTCAAATGAAGGATTCTCATTTCTGTCTTCATATTGTGATAATTACAGAAGTTCCAGCTAAGAGTACCCAACTCAGATTCTAAGTCTCTTACAAGCTGGAATGTAGTCGTCTTTTATACTTTCAATCCATGTGACATTGAAGCGCAAAGTATACTGAAGAAAGTATTGAACTTAAATCTTTAGTTTCATCTACAAGTCCAAAGTTTTATGCAACTGGTATTTCATCTTATACAATTATGTGTTAATTTTAAGACTTCTGTCGTATGAATGAGTTGGATCCTGTACATATTGGAAAAGAAAAGAACTGTATTTTTAGCCCGGATCTTGTATGTGTGTTAAAAAATCCACAAAAGAAGTACACATGTAATGTCGACCCTTGTAAATCAAATAGACTATGGTAGAATCTCGAACTCGAACCCCATAACGCTCAAATCCTGCCGAATCAAGGACAATGACTTAATTGTGAAGTACAAAAGCTTATGAACAAATTAACGTTAACTTAGGTTTCTTGGGCAAGTAGAATAAAGCAGACTAGCTTTCATCCTTTAAGTTAAGCAACATTGTTTGTCCATTCGCATATGGTACAGTTGACAATGGATGTCCAAAGCATAGCATTTTTTTAATGCACGACAAGAGTATTAAAATTTCTTCCAACACTATTAATGGGAAAACAAAAACTTACTAGTAATACTTGGTGTGCATCTTCACTTATACCGTTACTATTAATCAATTGTTAATTACTACTAATATACATTTGCACCTCAACTTATCACTTAATTTTAATAAATAAATAAAATTTGATATAAACATGGAATGTGAGTAAATTTTTATCATGTTCATGTCGGCTAAAAGAAAATGCTAAAAGGATAGTCCTTTGCGTCAGTTAATGCTGAAAAACGGCAGCTAATTAGTAGATGATCATAAGGAACAAAAGAACATCACTTTTACAGGGCCATATCGACATATATATATATATATATATATATATATATATATATATATATATATATTTGTTTGTTTTTGTTTTTTTAAACTCATACTTTAAAATAAATAAGTATAACTTTTCAAGGAATGCAAGTAGGAATATGCCTCATTCTGTGCTTTAGTTTCTTGCATATCGCTATCTTGGGTTTCTCCAAAATTAATGAATGAATGAGTGTCATTTTCAAATCAACAATTTAAAAAAGATGTACAATAAACTGAAGGTACTCGAATAAAACGAAACGGTATGGGGAAAATTTGTTGTATAGCACTCACTATTTTCTCCAAGAAACATTTGATTTTTTGCCCTTCATCCTCTAAATGTGTTTGTTTGCCATTTTGTTTTCTATTTTTTTTTTTAAAATAAAAGTTAAGATGTAGAAAAGAGCTCGAGAAAAGGTAATCGAATCAACAATAGCCGAGGAGCGAGGTTGGAAAAATACTCGAATGAATTTTTAATTTTTCTCATAAGAGAAGAAAGAAAATACTAAAGCAACAATGAACATAACATGAAGCTTATTATTGTGTGATTACGTTAATTGGCAATGAGTCAGAAATATAATTACCTATACTACATGAATTTGGTTCCTCATGTGTCGGTGTCTATTTTTCCTTTTTTTCCCTACTTTTGTTTGGGTCACTAGTAGCAATGATTATCTCCGTTTCAATTTAGATGAATTAGTTTGACTCGACACAGAATTTCAGAGAAAAGAGGAAAACTTTTGAAACTTGTAGTCGTAAAAGCTTAAGGAGGAAAAATTTTGCGGGGCCAAGACATTTGTGTGGTTGGTTATAAAAGTTTCTCATTAAAGGTAAAATAGGTAAAATAAAAGTTTAAAGTTGAATTATTTTCAATTATAGAAATGTATCCTTCTTTTTGGAACGAACTAATAAGAAAAGCGTGTCATCTAAATTAAATAGGAGGGAGTAATAATTTAGTAGTTGAGAATTTTGAGTTTTTTTTCTTTATTAATGAAAAGACCATTTATTTCTATGCATATGTGATTATTGTTTCCAGTGTTTTTTTGGGGTAATAAAGACATATATTAAAACATACTAGGAGTCATTACATACGAGAATTGTTCTAGGACACATAGTTCCTAACTTGTCCCTTTCCAAAATAGAAATAACAAAAGTAGGTGGAAATAGATAGGTATTAAGATCCCAAAAACTGCTAGACTACTTCCATTCTTCGCCATTAGGTCAGCCGCTTGATTAGCTTCTTTGAATACATATTGTAATGGCGGATCACCAGCTTTACTCAATAGGCATATGCAATCATCAATTAGATTATAGGAGCAATTTTTGTTAGTAAGTAAATTTATGAGTTCCTTGCAATCCGTTTTAATGATTAGTGTAGAAAGTTGTTATCTAGAGATAGTTTCAGTCCATGCAGTAGTGCGAGTGTTTCCATGTATATATTTGATGCATGAGAGATGCTCAAATTAAACCCCCAGAACCCAATATCCATTGATCTTTCTGATAACTCCTCGTATACCACCTTTGCCTGGATTTCCCAAACATGAGCCATCCACATTGAGTTTATAGGTGTTGGGTTCCGACACGTTCCACTTGATAAAGATGGTGTCTCTTGTTGTAGGTAGCCTTTTTTGGTTTGTGGCCAAGAGCTTAAATTCCATGGCTTTGTTTACTATATTTTTAATAGTAGAGGCTTACCACTATTGTTGAAAACTCTTATTTCTATGCAGCCAAATGTGTCAGAGGATAAAGGGGAGGATGTCAGGCCAGCTGAGGTAGTCATTGAATCTAATCTTGGAACTGCATTGGTTTTTTAGCCAACTATGCATAGCATAGTGATCTGACGTTTCTGGAGGAGGAAAAAGGTTGAAACCTATCTGCTTCCAAATGGTTTTTGAATACGCACACCTAAAGAATATGTGTGTCATATTTTCATTTGTAGTGGTGCAAATGTTACAAGTTGGAGAGTTACGTATGTTTCTGTTGAATAACATTTGTGATGTAGGAAGTCTATTATGAATTGTCGTCTATAGGAAGAACTTAATTTTGTTTAGGGTTTTGATTTTCCATAGTCATTTATAGTCTCTGATGTCTCTCGCCTCTTCCCTCTTGTTGGAGAGCATTTTCATAAGATGTTTTAATTGTAAAGATCCCATTAGTGACTTTGCCCCATTTGTAATTGTCGGCAACCGGTTGGAATTACTTGATATAGGTGCTAGTTATTTTGTTCTTAACATCATTTGGTAGCTGAAAGGATATGTTAGCAGTATTGAACATATTGTTTTCAATGATATCTGACAGTGGCTGATGTTGTTCATGATTCATTAAGGGCAGTGGATTAAGGATTCTAAGGTTTTCTTGTTGCCCAGCCAGGCATCCTGCCAGATCTTTATAGTCTGGCCATCCCCAACTTCCCAGTGAATGCCACGTTTACAAATATTTGTGCCTCATACGATGCTTTTTCAGATATGGGAGCCATATTTATCTTGGAGATTTCAGTTTTGATTGGAGTTTCCACTATTATACTTGTTGTGAAGTTCCTTACTCCATAGAGATTCGTGATCTTTTTTGTATCTCCAAGCTAAACTAGCGCTGAAAGATTGGTTCTTCCATTTTGATTTATATCATCCCATACCACCTTCCTGTTTTGGTTTGGTAGTTGTGCCCCAATTTATCAGGTGGCACTTCCTTTTCTCTAAGGTTCTTCCGCATAGGAAGTTCCTTTGGATACTATCAATGTTCTTAATAGTAGCTTGGGGAAGGTTATAGATTTGCATAACATGGTTGGAAATTGCGACTAATGTTGATTTAATGAGGATAGTCCTCCCAGCTATGTTAAGGAGATTTATTTTCCATCCCTTAAGTTTATTATTTAATCGGTCAATTATATATTGTAAGTCTTTTTTTTTAGGGATTAGAGTGGCCTACGGGGAATCCTAGGTACTTACTGGATTCTCTAATGTGGCTTATTGATAGGCAGTTGCTAAAGTCAATTCTCATATTCAAGGGAGTAATTTCTGACAAGATTAGTCTTGATTTATTGAAGTTGATAGATTGGCCGGAATGTATGCATAATTTATTGAGGGTATCTATATTGGAGTTACAACTCTTTTGGTTGGCGTCTACTAGGAGAATTAGATCATCTGCAAAGAAAAGGTGAGATAGAGGGGGCTTTTAGGAGAGATTTTGATTGGGTCCCACCTACAACAGTCAATTTCATGAAGAATTAGTCTTAAGAGCATTTCTAAGCAAATGATGAATATGTAGGGGGATAAAGGGTCTCCTTGAAAAATACCTCTAGATGGCTTAAAAGGTTCTGTGTTAGATCCCTTAATAAGGATAAAGGTAGACGTAGTAGAGATATAGGACATGATTAGATCAATTAGGTCTTGAGAAAATTTTAGGGAGGTTAATGAGTATTTTATAAAAGACCATTCTACTTTGTCAAAGGCCTTTTCTAAGTCTATTTTAATCAACATTTTTCCTTTTTTGCCTTTTAAGTTTTTAAAGTGGTTTAGAATCTCGTGAACAATAATAGCATTTCTGAAGACCTCCTACCCTTCATGAAGCTAGTTTGTGTTGGATGGATTATTTTGGACAGAAGGGGCTTAATTCTATTAACAATAATTTTTGTTACTACCTTATAGGCAGTGTTGCACAAACTAATGAGACTATATTGCTTAATAGTTTCAGCATTTTAGTATTTTGAAATTAGGCAAATATTTATACTATTCATGCCTTCAGTCATCTTTTCCCATAAAAGTGTCTTTGCATAATTTAATTAGTTTCTCCTTAGTTTCATTCCAAAACTTTTGGTAGAAAAAAAGGTGTAAACCATCCGCCCTAGTGTTTTATGGGGTTTAAAAGAATCTACAACATTTTTGATTTCAAGGTTTGTAATATCCTGGCATAGGGTTTGCTGGCCTATGTTATCTAGAGTTGATAGTAAGATGTCAAGACTCAAAATCCCATCACAGGTGTCATGATGGCACCTAGTCTCTAAGACTAGGTAAGCCGATTTCAATGTAGTACATTTTTGGAGCCATTTTTTTTTTTAATTAAATAAGTAACCAAAACTAACAGCGGAACAAATATGAATGTACAACTTCCCAAGACTGGTAGTACTGAGTCACGAACTCTAACTGAATACATGGAATGATCACGAGAATCGAATATACAATACTATTTTTTTAAAATTAACAGTACAATGAAATGAAAAGACTCCAAGGGACTGCGACGATCAAGCAGCTCTACCTTAAATCCTTACGATCCCGCTTTAACTCTTCTCAAGTCCGATGTCTCCAATACCTGGCTCTGCACAAAAATGTACAGAAGTGTAGTATGAGTACACCACGGTAGATACCCAGTAAGTATCAAGACTAACCTCAATGGAGTAGAAAACGAGGTACAGTCAAGACACTCACTAGTCTAATAACCTGTGCAATATAATATACAAAATAATAGGAAACAAATAATAATAAGGGCAGGATAAAACAACTAGTGATATGCACAACACACAATAAGAATACCATTAATATTACTCAATAATTAATAAACACAATTACACTCAATTAAATCAAGTCCTTCAAATAAATGTCTTTCATATATAATTCTTTCAGATAACTCTCTTTCAAATATAATTTTCTCAAATAATTATTTTTCAAATATAATTCTTTCAATAAATCTTTTCAAATATAATTTTCTCAAATAAATATCTTTCAAATACAATTCTTTCATATAATACTTTCTAAGTAAAAATCCTTCCAAATAAATATTTTGAATATAATTCTTTCAATTAAAAAGTCACCATGTAACACCTCATTTCATAATCATAAAAATACGGGTCTCGACCCTTTTTCATATTTCCACGGGCACCTCGTACCCATAATTAAATTATCATATTTTTTCGGCACTTCGTACCCTCAATTCATATCACAACTGCACGGACAATTCACGTACCAAT
Source organism: Nicotiana tomentosiformis (assembly GCF_000390325.3). Taxonomy (NCBI): domain Eukaryota; kingdom Viridiplantae; phylum Streptophyta; class Magnoliopsida; order Solanales; family Solanaceae; genus Nicotiana; species Nicotiana tomentosiformis. The sequence goes on from NC_090817.1 coordinate 136,735,421, forward strand.
TATCATTATCATTTCATCACATCACCTCGTGCCCACATTTCATATCACAACTGCACGGACAATTCACGTGCCAACTATTCTCATTATTTACTCACGGCACCTCGTGCCCACATTTTATTTTATAAACCGCCTGGCAATAGCCATATGCTCTCAATTTCAACATAAATCAGATTGTTATTAATTTACCAACAACAAGACAAATTGCATAAGGTATAAAAGTAAACACAAGAAAATCACAACATCACATGAAAATTATCAACACCACAACCCCACATCATCACATATCGTCCCTGACAATAGCCACCCTTATCGCTCATATTGCCACCCTTGTCACTCCTATAACAACCCTTATCGCTCCGCCCAGACAATACCAATAGCCACCCTTATCGCTCTTATTGCCACCCTTATCGCTCCTATAGCCACCCTTATCGCTCCGCCCAGGCAATACTCCAACAAACACAACAGTGAAATGTCACCCTTATAACTACATAATATCAACGGTGAAACGCCACCCTTATCTCCCCAAAATAACAACTCACACAACACAATAATTTACACGAAAAATTATCACAGCAACATAATAAAATTAATTCATATCATAATTTGCCCAGTGGCCACAACCAAATTCCAAAGATATAACAAAATTAATTAATTTCACAATAAATAGCCCAAGGCTCCACACAATGTATATAACATCCAAAAACAATTAATAGAGAGAGAAATTATTCCGCATAAAGCAAAACCTTCATTAATGCAAATTTAGATAATTATATTAACACTTATTCTTAAGCTCGCTTAAATTAATTATTTACATAAGAAAATTCATTTTGGAATTTATTTCCAAGAAATATTAAACCAACAATACTCACGAAATTTTATAAATATTTCAAGTAACAATCACATCAAATTGTCATATAACAACAGATTCAACAACAACAAGGATTTAGTCACGACAATTAGATGATTAAATATATGCCAATAATTACCCAATTTACCATACAATATGCTCAGGACTTTAACTCAATAAAATTTACACATATAAGCCGAGTACGTACTCGTCACCTCGTGTACACGGCTTTTCACATTTCACAAATGGCACATAAGACTCGATGCCTAAGGGGTAATTCCCCCACTCGAGGTTAAGCAAGACACTTACTTTTTTGAAGTTATGCCGATATTCCAAAATAGTCTTCTTGCTTGAATTGACTTCCGGACAGCTCAAATCTATCCAAATTAATTGTACAACTTCATTAAAATTCATCAAAAATAATTTCGGATAATAATACATCGACTTAAAATTTTATTCCAAAAAGTCAACAAAAGTCAACGCGGAACTCGCCTCTCGGAACCCGACATAATTTTTATTAAATCCGAACACCCATTCCTATACGAGTTCAACCATACTAATTTTATCGCATTCCAATAACAAATCGACCTCCAAATCATAAATTTAAACCAAGAGGGTTTTCTAAATTTTTCAACCCAATTCACTAATTTAGTGATAAAATAAATAATAGATTCATGTAATTTAACCAAAATCAAGTTAGGAATTCTTACCCCCAATGTTTTCCTTGAAAAACTCTCAAAACATCGCCTCACCCGAGCTTCATTGGTCCAAAAATGGAAGAATGACATGAATTTGGACTTTATTCTGCAGCCCAGGGGTTTGTTCTTCGCGTTCGCGATGAACAAATTCTTCAAAAGTCATTTTCAAACTCTTCTGAGACAGCCTCTAGTATAATAGTCATAACGTTTTGTACAAAACTCCAAATGATGAATGGTTTGACTTTCGGAAAACTAGACTCCAAGGGATATAACTTTCATTTGTTGCTCATCTCCCGATTCTTTATAGATTACGAGATATAAGCTTCCAAAATCAGGAGATTTTCAAACTCTTCTCGGACAGCCTATAGTGTATCCACCATAACTTTTTGTACACAACTTCAAATAACAAATGGTTTACCATTATAAAAATCAGACACAAAGGGTTACAACTTTTATTTTTGGATCATCTCCGAATTCCTTATAGATTGTGAGATATGAGCCTCTAAAATCAGACGACGAACAACAAAATTTCCTTCTTCGCGAACGCGAAGAACAAAGTTCTAACGGGAAAATCCTTCTTCGCGAACGCAAGAGGCTCCTCGCGAACGCGAAGGACAACACCAGAACCAACAACTAGCAGCATCAAAACACCCAAACTTGGTCCGGAACCACCCCGAATCAAACCCGAGGCCCCTAGGACCACGTCTAATCATACCAACCAGTCCCAATACATAACACGAACCTGCCCGAGGCCTCAAATCACATCAAACAACATCAAAGCCACAAATCATACCCCAATTCAAGCCTAATGAACTTTGAAATTTCAAATTCTATATCTTGTGTCGAAACATATCAAATCAATCTGGAATGACTTCGAATTTTGCACACGGGTCATAATTGACATAATGAAGCTATTTCAATTTCCAGAATCGGATTCCGACCCCGATATCAAAAAGTCAACCCCCCGGTCAAACTTTTCAAAAATTCATCTTTCGCCATTTCAAGCCAAATTCCTCCACGGACCTCCAAATAATTTTTCGGACACGCCCCTAAGTCCATAATAACCATACAGAGCTATTGACATCATCAAAATTTTATTCCGGAGTCGTCTTCACACAGTTCCGACTATGGTAAAAATCCTAAGACTTAAGCTTTCGTTTTGGGGACCAAGTGTCCCAAATCACTCCAAATTATCTGGTAACTGAATTCAACCACGCACGCAAGTCAATACACATAATAAGAAGTTGCTCAGGGCCTTATGCTACCAGGCGGGGCTTAAATTCTTAAAACGATAAGTCGGGTCATTACATTCTCCACCTCTTAAACAAACGTTCGTCCTCGAACGTGCTAATAATTATTCTGAGGTTACCGAATTGATGATTTTTACTTTTACACATATACTCACGGTTTGTCCCACATTACTGCTTTGGAGGTAAGTCCGGCAACACTATCTCATTTGAGATTATTTCTTTTATCTATATTTGTGAACCTTAAGACCAATTTCTTACACTTCAACACATTTCAGAAAGTCTGATTTTTTATTAACGAACGGTATTAGTCTCAACTGGCTGTAGCAACTCGTGCCCACGCACACATCAACTTTCTTGATAATGTTGAAGTACTTCAAAAAAAATTTGGGGTGTTACATTCTTCACCGCTTAGGATCATTCGTCCTCAAATACATAACATAATTTATCTCTTCTTTCACACATATCAATCTCCCAAATATTTTTTCTAACTCCCAAATGTTTCAAAAAATTTTGGCAAAGTCTCCCCTGTAAATGGGCCTATCCACCTGCCAGAGTAACACCAAAACGACTTCTAACAACACATCCACAAGGTATATATCAATAACATTGATCTCAGCATTATAAGCATTGCATTATCATTATGATATCAGGACAAGAAGTACATCATATGTATGCTCATCACCACATCTCAGGTCTTAAAAGCTGTTCATAATTAATTCCAGCATCATCAATTAATCTCATATTAACTAGTACCTCATTTCAAATTTTCTTTTCACAACACTGACAACATAATGTGAGGCATGAAGACCTCATAACTATTTGCCCGATTTAATGAGTCACATTTAACGCCACCTGGGCACTCATCTTATAGGTTAAAACTCAATATTTACAGCACGAAAATGGCTGAATATGCACAGAAAATATACAAAAATTATCATATAAGCGTAACAAGCATGACTCCCTATTAATATTATTGTACAAATTACATTTCACAAAGGGAGAATTTGAAACTCATAAATATTTTACCACAAGGACCTCGTCCTTATATAACTTCCACCGCGGCTTGTAGCCCGGTTTAAATATTTCACATCATGTAAAAATGCGAGAATCTCGTCCTCAACTCCGAATCACAAGTATTTTGCACATTGTGCCAACTGAATTTCAATTTCCTTTCTTTCTTATTTTCAATAAATTTTGTAAATATTTTTCATAACACATAACGAACCCTCATCTCGGTAGGGCATATAATTTATAAAAATTGAAATCAATTATTCCGAAACACATTAAACCCACTATAATGAATAGTAAAAATTACTTTTGGACTTATAGCGCTTAGTGGTGTACAAAAAAAAAATGCCAGACACGGGCTCACATCTTCAAATCTCCCAACAGGGATAAACATATAAGTGGGTTATAAATTTACGAAGCTCACCCATAAGTGGAGCATAATAGGAGGACTCACCTCAATATTCAGAACCGAATCAAATTAAGGAAAAGTATCCTTTTATAATAAAATCAGGATCATACCTGTAACGACACCATCTAGTGCATTGGCCTCAGCCAATATCATAGTGATTATATCAACGAGTCGGGCCTCCACCTCTTAGGCGCCCACTACCCGCCTGTCCTCCACCTCTAGCTGACTGTGCACGTGGAGTATCAACTGGAATAAATTTTGTAGAAGTCTGGGACAATCTCTCATGATATGCCTAGTATCACCACACTCATAACAACCCCTCTGAGGTCGCGGCTGCTCGTACTGAGTCTGTGCCGGATAACTGGAATAATCATTATAGGAATCTCGTGCTGGTAGTGCATTGTAAGAACTTACTGGAGCAACCCGAGTACTCTGATGTGCGGACTGAGTTGACCGACTGCTCGAGCCTCCGCTATAATGGGTTCTAGATGAAGAGTAAAACCCACTAAACCCTCCAGATCTTCGAGACCTTTTGGCTTCTTTAGACTCCCTTTCCTCGCCTAAAACACCCTCAATCTTCCTTGCAATCTTCACTACTTGTTGAAATGGAGTATCAGTTTGTAATTCTCGAGCCATGCATATTTTAATATCATACTCGAGCCCCTCAATGAATCTGCGGACCCGTTCTCTAATTGTAGGAACTAGGATAGGTGCATAACGGTCTAACTCACTGAACCTAATAGCATATTCTGACATTGTCATAGTGCTCTGATGCAACCGTTCAAACTCTGTGCGCCATGCATCTTTGAGAGTCTGGGGAACAAACTCTTTCAAGAACATTTCCAAAAATTGAGTACAAGCTGGTGGTGTGTCATTGGTTGGTTAACCTTCTTCATAGATTTGCCACCACCGATACGCTGCGCCTGACAGTTAAAATATAGTAAAGGCAACTCCGCTCACTTTCACAATACCCATGGTGCGGAGAATACAGTGACAATTTTCTAGAAATCCTTGGGCATCCTCTGTAGTTGTGCCACTGAAAGTAGGTGGACTATACCTCTTAAACCTTTCAAGTCTCTTTTGTTCTTTTTCTGATGCCTCGGGCCTGATCTCAGGCCGAACCGGAATAACAGGTTGTACCGGTATTGCACCCGAAACCTGACCAATGTGAACCTGTTGCCCTGGAGTTGTGGTAGGAGTCTGAGCTACTCCCCCAATCTGCGAAATATTTGGTACAACAGAGATCAATCCCGCATGAGTTAATGTACCAAACATACTCAGGAACTGTGCTAAAGTCTCTTGAAGTCCTGGGGTAACAACAGGTGCTTCTGGTACATGTCCCCCAACTGGAGCTACTGGTGGCTCCTTAACTGTTGTTCTGACAGGTGCTCTAGTCGCAGCACGTGCCCTTCCTCTACCTCGGCCCCGGCCTCTTGCAACCCTAGCAGTATGTGCGGATGTCTGTTCAGCTGATCCGGTAGCACGTGTCCTCACCATCTGTGAGAGAATAGAGATACAAAGGCTCAAATTTCAAATTCAACAAATTTCGCACGACAGGAATGAAAGAAATGGAAATTTCCTAACAATTATGTAGCCTCTCGTACAGACGTCTCCGTACCGATCCGCAAAACTCTACTAGATTCGTTCGTGACTCGTAGAACCTATGAACCTAGAGCTTTGATATCAACTTGTCATGACCTAAAATCCCACCACAGGCATCGTGATGGCACCTAGTCTCTAAGACTAGGTAAGCCGATTTCAATTATATTTTTGGAGCCATTTTTTTTTTATTTAATAAGTAACCAAAACTAACAGCGGAATAAATATGAATGTACAACCTCCCAAGCCTGGTAGTACTGAGTCACGAACTCTAACTGAATACATGGAATGATCACGAGGACCGAATATACAATACTATTTGTTTAAAATTAACAGTACAATGAAATGAAAAGACTCCAAGGGACTGCGACGATCAATCAACTCTACCTTAAATCCTTACGATCCCGCTTTAACTCTTCTCAAGTCCGATGTCTCCAATACCTGGCTCTGCACAAAAATATACAGAAGTGTAGTATGAGTACACCACGGTAGATACCCAGTAAGTATCAAGACTAACTTGAATGGAGTAGAAAACGAGGTACAGTCAAGACACTCACTAGTCTAATAACCTGTGCAATATAATATACAAAATAATAGGAAACAAATAATAATAAGGGCATGATAAAACAACAAGTGATATGCACAACAAACAACAAGAATACCATTAATATTACTCAATAATTAATAAACACAATTACACCCAATTAAATCAAGTCCTTCAAATAAATGTCTTTCACATATAATTCTTCCAGATAACTCTCTTTCAAATATAATTTTCTCAAATAATTATTTTTTAAATATAATTCTTTCAATAAATCTTTTCAAATATAATTTCCTCAAATAAATATCTTTCAAATACAATTCTTTCATATAATACTTTTTAAGTAAAAATCCTTTCAAATAAATATTTTGAATATAATTCTTTCAATTTTAAAGTCACCATGTGACACCTCATTTCATAATCACAAAAATATGGGTCTCGACCCTTTTTTATATTTTCACGGCACCTCGTGCCCATAATTAAATCATCATATTTCTCCGGCACCTTGTGCCCTCATTTTATATCACAACTGTACGGACAATTCACGTGCCAATTATAATTATCATTTCATCACAGCACCTCATGCCCACATTTCATATCACAACTGCACGGACAATTCACGTACCAAATATCCTCATTATTTACTCACGACACCTCGTGCCCATATTTCATTTTATAAACCGCCTGGCAATAGCCATATGCTCTCAATTTCAACATAAATCAGATTGTTATTAATTTACCAACAACAAGATAAATTGCACAAGGTATAAAAGTAAACACAAGAAAATCACAACATCACATGAAAATTATCAACACCACAACCCCACATCATCACATATCGTCCCTGACAGCCACCCTTATCGCTCATATTGCCACCTTTGTCACTCCTATAACAACCCTTATCGCTCCGCCCAGACAATACCAATAGCCACCCTTATCGCTCCTATTGCCACCCTTATCACTCCTATAGCCACCCTTATCGCTCCGCCCAAACAATATTCCAACAAACACAACAGTGATATGCCACCATTATAATTACATAATATCAACGGTGAAATGTCACCCTTATCTACCTAAAATAATAACTCACACAACACAATAATTTACACGAAAAATTATCATCGCAACATAATAAAATCAATTTATATCACAATTTGCCTAATGGCCATAACCAAATTCCAAAGATATAACAAAATTAATTAATTTCACAACAAATAGCCCAAGGCTCCACACAATGTATATAACATCCAAAAATAATCAATAGAGATAGAAATTACCCAGCATAAAGCAAAACCTTCATTAATGCAAATTTAGATAATTATATTAACACTTATTCTTAAGCTCGCTTAAATTAATTATTTGCATAAGAAAATTCATTTTGGAATTTATTTTCAAGATATATTAAACCAACAATACTCACGAAATTTCATAAATATTTCAAGTAACAATCACATCAAATTGTCATATAACAACAGATTCAACAACAACAAGGATTTAGGTACGACAATTAGATGATTAAATATATACCAATAATTATCCAATTTACCACACAATATGCTCGTAACTTTAACTCAAGAAAATTTACACATATAAGCCGAGTACGTACTCGTCACCTCGCGTACACGGCTTTTCACATTTCACAAATGGCACATAAGACTCGATGCCTAGGGGTAATTCCCCCACTCGAGGTTAAGCAAGACACTTACCTTTTTTAAGTTAGGCCGATATTCCAAAATAGCCTTCTTGCTTGAATTGACCTCCGGACAGCTCAAATCTATCCAAATTAATTACAACTTTATTAAAATTCATCGGAAACTATTCCGGATAATAATACGTCGACTTAAAATTTTATTCCAAAAAGTCAACAAAAGTCAACGTGGGACATGCCTCTCGAAACCCGACATAAGTTTTATGAAATTTGAACACCCATTCCGATACGAGTTCAACCATACCAATTTTATCGAATTCTAATAACAAATCGACCTCCAAATCTTAAATTTAAACCAAGAGGATTTTCTAAATTTTTCAATGCAATTCACTAATTTAGTGATAAAAACAACAATAGATTCATGTAATTTAACCAAAATCAAGTTAGGAATTCTTACCCCAATATTTTCCTTGAAAAACTCTCGAAAAATCGCCTCACCCGAGCTTCCTTGGTCCAAAAATGGAAGAATGACACCAATTTGAACTTTATTCTGCTGCCCAGGGGTTTGTTCTTCGCGTTCGCGAGACTCCCTTTGCGTTCGCGATGAACAAATTCTTCAAAAGTCATTTTCTAACTCTTCTCAAACAGCCTCTAGTGTAATGGTCATAACGTTTTATACAAAACTCCAAATGATAAATGGTTTGACTTTCTGAAAACTAGACTCTAAGAGATATAACTTTCATTTGTTGCTCATATCCCAATTCCTTATAGATTACGAGATATAAGCTTCCAAAATTAGCCATGTACAACAGAGATTTCCACACACTTCCCGGATAGCCTAGAGTGTATCCACCATAACTTTTTGTATACAACTTCAAATAAAATATGATTTACCTTTATGAAAATTAGACACAAAGGGATACAACTTTTATTTTTGGATCATCTCCAAATTCCTTATAGATTGCGAGATATGAGCCTCTAAAGTCAGACGACGAACAATAAAATTTTCTTCTTCGCGAACACGAGGACCTCTTCGCGAACGCGAAGAAAAAAGTCCTAACAGCAAAATCCTTCTTCACGAACGCAAGAGGCTCCTCGCAACACGAAGAACGACACCAGAACCAGCAACAAGCAACATCAAAACACCTAAACTTGGTCTGGAACCATCCCGAATCAAACTCGAGGCCCTCGGGACCCCCGTCCAATCATACCAACCAGTCCCAATACATAACACGAACCTGCTCGAGGCTTCAAATCACATCAAACAACATCAAAGCCACAAATCATACCCCAATTCAAGCCTAATGAACTTTGAAATTTTAAATTCTATATTTTATGCCGAAACACATCAAATCAATCTGGAATGACTTTGAATTTCGCACACAAGTCATAATTGATATAACGAAGCTATTCCAATTTTCAGAATTGGATTCCGGCCCCGATATCAAAAAGTCAACCCCCCGGTCAAACTTCCCAAAAATTCATCTTTCGCCATTTCAAGCCAAATTTCTCTGCGGACCTCCAAATAATTTTTTGGACATGCTCCTAAGTCCATAATTACCATACGGAGCTATTGACATCATCAAATTTCCATTCCGAAGTCGTCTTCACACAGATCCGACTACGGTAAAAATCCTAAGACTTAAGCTTCCGTTTTGGAGACCAAGTGTCCCAAATCATCCAGTAACTGAATTCAACCACGCATGCAAGTTAATACACAAAATAAGAAGCTGCTTAGGGCCTTATGCCGCCAGACGGGGCATAAACTTTTAAAACGACAAGTCGGGTCGTTACATAAAATATGTATTGATTGACTTTGTATGAGGTACTATGCCATGTGGTAAATAGATTTATGTTATAGTTATTAATAATTGATTTAATAACTTTTTGGTCAAAATACCAGTTGCCTACTTCATATTTTAGATTGAGGATTCTATTCTTTCTTCCACGCTGCATGGTGGTGATGTGAAAATTTTTTATGCTCGCATCCCCTTTATTCAGCCATTGCACTTGGGATTTAAGCCTCTAGAATTGTTCTTCTAGTTTTAAAATGCCATTATATTCCTTTGAGAGCTTTGCTTCGAGGTCAAGAAGGAATTGACTGATCATATAGTTAGGGGAATGTATTTCATTAATCCTAGCAACTATAACATTTAAGAAAAATGTTACCAAAAGTACTAAAATTCCATTCATTCGCATTTTTTGTAAAATTCTTTATTGCTTCTAATAGTTATCCTGGTTGGTCCATGACAAGGTTTTTGAAAGTTGGGTGAGATATCCACATGGATTCTACTCTGAAGATCTTATTGTTGTGTGAGAAATTTTTAAAGAGGTCCAGCTTTGTGGGGCAGTGATCAGAGTGGATTCTTGTTAAGTGTGTGACATAACCTTCTTGGAATAGGTTGATCCAGTTTGAGTTTGCTACATATCTATCCAATCTTTTCATAATTAATGTTATAGTTTTTTTTCTTTTTATTTGTCCATGTATATTTCGAGCCTTTGTACCCTAGGCCAATAAGCCCGCAAAAATCTAAACAATTTAGGAACTTTGATATTCTAGAGTAGTTTATAGGGAGTCCTCCAAATTTTTTGTTTGCCTTATGACTTCATTGAAGTCACGTGTGCCTAACCAAGGCCCCTTAAAACTTGTAGCTACTATTTTTAGGTTATTCCAAAGGACAGTTCTTTCTTCAATTAAATTGCTAGCATAAATAAATAACTGATAGTAGCCATGAGATAGATGAGTTATTTACCTTGACCATGGCATGGATTTCCTGATCAGTTGTTCTAATTTGATCCACCAGAACATCTCCTACATTCCACATCATAACCATGCATCCTGAGTTGCCTTGAGCTGTGACCTGGGCCATGTGAATGAAGCCAAAGTCGTTCATGAGCACACTGTGATCAATCATTTTTTTTTCTTCCAAAAGTTCTATTAGGAAAGGTCTCTTATAGTCCAATATTGACCTAAAAGTTCTTCTAAACTCGTCGTTTGCCGCTCTCCTACAATTTCACACAATCATATTCATAGGTTTAGATGGGGTTTGGTTGATCTCCTCTTGAACATGGGGAGAACTCTGGTTTGATATTGGACTTGCCATGTTCATATTGGCGTACATCATCGGAATCATCACCACCCCATATTTGTAGATTGCTGGGGGAGGGGTCAGTAGCTCTCTTATATTTATCGAGAATTTTCTTAAATTCAACGGGCAACACAAGATGACTCTTTTTTCTTTTCTTTCCTTAAAAACCAGCGTCTTTGATGTTTGTAACATGGCATACTCCACTCTTCGTGTTGTTGATAACCCTTCCCTGTTGTGCTCCTCGCCCGTCTGTTGCATTGGTTGGTGGGGTGTTGTTGTAGTTCCCTGGGTTGGTTGTATGTTCGAGTAGTGTATGGGTGGTGCTTGTTGACTTTGTTATGTATTATTATGAAAAAGGGGTAGGTTCACACTTAGGGATATCAGTGTGTTTGGGGTACTCCACTATTGTTGGGTAAGGTGAGTTCATTTGAGGTTGTGGGGTTCATTAAGGCTAGTCATGGGTGGTTTGCTACACTGTCCAGCCCTATCCTTAGGCCCTATATTAGAATTTGGGCTAGGTAACTTGGGTTCTCTATTTGGATGGTGTATCCTGGTCCTTGAGATATAGGTTCATGTTCAGTGAATATCCCGTTAGGCCGTACTCCAACCACGATAGTGGTACGTGATTTTGTGGTATTGGTAGTGTTGCATAGACTATTGGTTGACCCCGCCTCATTGCTTGGTTGTTTAGTTGTTGGCCTCCTTGGTGCGCGTGTCCAAACATTCCTCTTGTGGTTCCTTTGGTGTCTCCTGTTGTAGCTATTTGTGGGTAATCTTGGCATCTTTTGGGAGTTCTTTGTGGTGTTTCTCTATGTCTTTTTCTACTTGGTTTGAAATGTTATCGATTGGTAGTGGGGATAAATAGCAGTGGGTATTTTTGTTACACCCCATATTTTCGTACATGGAAGTACGCCATAAGTAAATTGATATAAGCTCGAAAATGAGATATTACATCCCGTATTTTCGTACGTTAAAGTTTCGTCGTAAGTTAATCGACGTAAGTTCGGGAATGAGATTATTTTGAGATTATAAGCATTATACTATTTCAAACAAGTGACGAGTAAATTCGTGAAGGTGAGAGGGTAAGCAAATCGAAGAAAATGAATTTTGTCGAAGTTTGATATTTTGGATAAAATACGACCCGAGCTAAAATACTCGGTATTTATGGACTAATGCCATACAAGGTACCACAGGACCATGGTAGTAAGGTGTATAAGGTATGTAAAAAGTGAGTAGTATTTTAAATAAGTGGAAATAATTCTTAATTGTGGGTAATTGGTTAATTATTGGGTAATGGAATATTACCTAGTTAATTAATAATTAGTGGTGAATTAATTGAAGTCTTTGGATAAAGACTAAAGCAAAAATGTGGCAGCCCCTTTGAAATACATTAAGTGACTCATAACTTGGCATGAAAGGTGGCCATTTAAGTGTCATACACATGACACTTCCGTAAGCATATTTAAAGTTTGGCCTTGAGATAATCAAAGGGATCATATAACTTTCTTCCAAAATTCCAAGTTAATCTCAAATCCAGCAACAACAATTCCCATAATTATGTTGGCTTCAACGGACATTACTCTCGAAACAAAACAATTTCAACGAGATTTTGTGATTCTAAAGGAGTACGGTGCAACCTTTTTCAAGAATATCATACGGATTTTTCCCTACTCCAGGTATGTTAAGGCTATCCCTTCTTTCTTTTGGCATGGTCCAAATGACACAAATGAAACGAGCAAAATACGCAACTTCCATAAATGACTCTATTCATAGAAATACTAGGGGAGTCTATATTCTTGATTCACCATATGAATTATTATTATATCTTCTGTTCATGGGTCTCAGAAAAATACGTATTTGATAAAGTTTATCCGAAAGGCATATTAATTTTATGACATTACGAGAAATCTTATTAACGTATTTCATATGCATTTCATGCATTTATACATGCACATTGACCCATGACCAGATGACGTTATATACGCGTATATATATGTATATGGGATATGGAAAAGGTTACGGCGTTATATATGTACCACCACCTGATCAGCTGGTATACGTTGATAATTTGCTCACAGTGGCCGAAATGATATGATGGGATGCCCTCAGAGGCTTGATGATGTTATGAATGCATATACTTGTGCATGGTATGATATTTATACGCATAAGCATGACATTATAAAAAATAAAATGATTCACAGAGTTATGCAGACGTACACGTCGAGTCTTTTACTCCATGTTTCTCGCATGCCTATTATTTACCGGTTTTCATTCCTTACATACTCGGTACATTATTGGTACTGACGTCCCTTTTGCCCGGAGACGCTGCGTTTCATGCCCGCAGGTCTTGATAGACAGGTCGAGAGTCCTCCAAGTAGGCGATCAGCTCAGCGGAAGATGTCGGTGCACTCCATTTGCTCCGGAGTTGCTTGTTTGGTCAGTATAATTTAGATGTGTATTGTTTGGTATGGCGAGACTCTGTCCCGACCTTTATGACAATTATATATTCTTAGAGGCTTGTAGACAGATGTCATGTATATGAAAGATTGTACGGTCTTGTCGACCTATGTTTTGAGTTTATTAATGATCATGTTGGCCTATTAGGCCCGTATGTCACGTGTATATGATGATGTAATAAGAAAAATACGTTACGTTAGTACTCGGTTGAGTAAGACACCGGGTGCCCGTCACGGCCCATCGGTTTGAGCGGTGACAATTTTGCACTGGTTTCTAGCATAAGAAGATCATGGTTGTTGGATTCCAGTGAGTTGACATTCTCTAGAGAGTTGTTTTGATTTGTACTATGATTGTTTGGTGTGATGTGAATTTTGGTCGCTAGAGATAAGTTGTCCTTAGGGGTTTGAGTTTTGTTATCAACAATTAATGAGGTTTTGATAACTTCTTGGGTGTTGCATGGGTCAATGTCCATTCTGCCGCTATCATTGTTAATTAGGGCAGAATGTGAGGTGTTATTATCCGTTGGGTTCTCTATTTTAGCTTGGGTATGGGTTGTTTCGTTTGTTGGTCTATTGGTTTTCCCCGGGAAGGGTGGATATCTTATGGCATTTATGCTTCTAGGTCTTTGGTTATTGAAGTGGGGAATTAAATGCATGGTTGGTTTGACCGGCCTTGATGGGTAGTGTGAATATCTAGTGGATTGTTTGGCTGTCTTATTGAGTTACGTGTTGTTTCTTCTAGATTTTCCTTTTTTTCATCAATCTCATCAGCCATATATCATTAGTTGTTGTTACTAAAATTAGTTATCTCAAGTTATTTATCACTTTAAAGTTCAAAATAAAATTAATAATCTTTTTTATCCTAAGTAATAATTATCCTTAAATACTATAAATACCTCAATTACTAATAACCTTATTCAAATATCAATGAAGAAAGATTAAATATTAAGACATGAATACGGGTAAAATAGTCAAAATTTTATCCTAATTAATTTTTACTAAAGTGAATCATGACAGATAATATGAGAATGAGGGATTATACAACCAAGCCACTAAATGATAAAAAGATTTTTTTTGAAACTCATGATAAAAAGCTAAATGAAAAATAACATGAAGTTTAAAAAAAAAAAAAAGGGAAAGAAAAACAAATATATAAGTGGAAACAATGCCATAAAAAGCACCGGAATTAGCAGATCCTTCCCATCGTCTCCGCCTATAGATCAATCTTCTGATCAAACTTCCGCTGCTCTCATTCCTTTGATTGCTTCACCGGTACGAATCTCTCTCTCTCTCTCTCTCTCTCTCTCTCTCTCTCTCTCTCTCTCTCACACACACACACACACACACACACACACACGGAGAAAGAATACCGTTTAGATGCATCGGCTTCGATATTTCGGTTTTCTAGAACCTTCTTTCCCTATTTTCTGTATCTTGAGGTTCAAGTATTCTCTCAATTCGTCTTCTATAAACATCACCATAATTACTTAGTATAATATTTTAACTTCAGGTGTACGCTGCGTCATTTTTTTAATCGGGGTCTGTTTTTGTTTAACTTTTGAAAACTGCTTCTTAATTACGTGCATTAATTACAAGATACTTTTCTGGATCATAAATGTGGATTGGAAAATATGAAAGATCAGTAATTTGACAGAATGAACTTTGTTTTCCATTCTGTTGTCAATTTGAGTGGTTAATTTTTCTAGTAATTGTAGTTAGTTATTTTGATCAGATCACTTCATTCTTCATGCAAATCTTTCATGTCTTCAATTTGTAGATATGATTAAATTTGTTAAATTGATGGCAGCTCCACTTTGGTTTGCTTAATGAAAATTGCGTCTTTTTATTTGTACCACCAAAAGATTCTATTTTGGCCATTAAAAAGAGAACCGTTTTAGTTTTAAGTCAATAACTAACTGCCTTCTATTAATTAAAGAATGAAATCCGAGCTAACGATCCTTTAAAATAACTATTATTCTTGTACTTTTATAAGTAATTTGAGTTTTCGTGAATATATATAGACAGGTATTCCTACATTGCCAGAAGCCATGTCAGTGGTTGATGAGCCGTTGTATCCCATTGCGGTTTTGATTGATGAGTTGAAGAATGAAGATATCCAGCTTAGATTGAATTCAATCCGGCGCTTGTCTACCATTGCCCGTGCTCTTGGTGAGGAGAGAACTCGGAAAGAGTTGATTCCATTTCTAAGCGAGAACAACGATGACGATGATGAAGTTCTTCTTGCAATGGCCGAAGAGTTGGGGGTGTTTATTCCATACGTTGGAGGGGTTGAACATGCGAGTGTATTGCTTTCACCCTTGGAAGGTCTTTGTAGTGTTGAAGAGACTTGTGTTAGGGAAAAGGCAGTTGAGTCATTATGCAGAATTGGGTCTCAAATGAGGGAATCAGACTTGGTGGAATCATTTATTCCACTTGTGAAGGTTCGTCTATTGTCTTAAAATCTTCAAAATGCTGCTCCACTTTGTTTCTCTGTGTATCTTATATTGGCAACTCTTATCTTCTAGCATAGGTCAGCCTGCTGTAAAATTATGTTATCTCTTTTTCTCCTTTTTTTTGGGGGGGGGGTTGGTATTGAGTGCTTCAGACCTTAGATTAAATCTTCTGCAACTTCAATATGTTAGCTGCTGATCTCAATTAGTTTAAAAAATACATACACAAATATTCTATGGCTAGTCTGTGGATGCCTAGACAAATGCTGATCGAACTTTGTTCTCAGTTTTTCATGTTCTGTCACACGTTGACGGTTGCAAAGACATAAGAAAGAAAGTTTCACAGTCTATTACATGAGTCAGCAGGAAAGATTGTGTGAATAATCGTTTGAATTTCTGAAGATGCTTCCTTCAGGGTATCCTACTCTGATGGGGTGCAGAATATGAGCAAAAGTTTTAATTGGTTACTGTATTTCGAATGCACTTTCCGTTAAAATAATTTGAATTGGTTATGAGGGGGAAGATAGTGCATAGGATCAAAACTACAATGCATTTTACTTGATGTAAATGTTAATACTGGGAACAGATAATATCTCAGTTGTAAAAAGTTTCCTCAAGGGTCACGTAAACGGGACTGCTTATGTATTTTTTGAAGATATCACTTAATAAAATATTGTGTGTGTGTATCTTTTAGATCTTGGGACACCAAAAATATAAGCAAAATCCAAGCAAGAGTATTGTTACTTATGTTTATTATGCTAGTCTCTTTATTGGTTGATGAGTTTATTGTGCAATTTGGTATAGCCCAATACTCGTATCATAGACGTGATCCTTCAAAATTGATCCTTTTGAAACGTTGCGTAACATCTTCCTGGTTTCTTCTAACCAGAGACTGGCTGCTGGAGAGTGGTTTACTGCTCGAGTTTCGTCCTGTGGATTGTTTCACATTGCCTATCCAAGTGCTCCAGAGCCATTAAAGAACGAACTAAGGACCATCTATAGCCAACTTTGCCAAGATGATATGCCTATGGTGAGGAGAGCAGCTGCTACAAATCTTGGAAAGTTTGCTGCTACTATTGAACAACCCCATTTGAAGACTGACATCATGTCAATGTTTGAAACCCTGACCCAGGATGGTATGGTGTTCTCATTTTGTGCACGTATATCTTTTCTTTGGAATGACATCAATTGCTTTCTGAAAGTGGTCTCTGTTTTAGAGCAAAATCCTTTCTTGATCCTGGAGTCCTTAAAGAATGAGCATCTC
Organism: Nicotiana tomentosiformis; assembly: GCF_000390325.3. NCBI lineage: Eukaryota > Viridiplantae > Streptophyta > Magnoliopsida > Solanales > Solanaceae > Nicotiana > Nicotiana tomentosiformis. Next base: position 136,752,680 of record NC_090817.1, read on the forward strand.
CTGTTAATTCTGTGTGGCTCTTAAAGGTTCTTTTTAGGATAACATAGTGTTTGGGGATAACTAGTATAAATTAGAATTGTTCTGGAATGAGTATTTCCAAGGTGGGTTTGCTTTGTCCTGAGAATTGGTCCTAGCAATTGGCCTGCTTAATATGCTGTCTGAGCAAATAACAGTTGAGTTTTATTTTACCTTTTCATGTTCTGTTTACTCGTAGGAGCATAGCTCATAATGTAGTATTTAGGTATGAGAGAGGTATTGGAGAGAATGATAAAAAATTAGTAGTGATACAGTTGTCTTTGTCCAGTAGTGCAATGAATATGCAAAAAGGTGAAAGTCACCTTAAATAGTAAATACAACAGTCTTTTGGTGCTCTATTATCATAATAAAATATACCTTACTTTTCTCAAAAAGCCCCTGACTCTTTTTATTTTCTTGGTTGAGAATAAGTTGTATAAAGAATTCGTCGCAAATCTTCAAGGATCCTTTCTTGTTCCCTTTCCATAGTAATGAAAAGTTAATCAAAGTAGCCTAAAGAGTATATGAGGATTAGATTTGAGTGCATACACTCATCTGATATAGAGGAAAAATTATCATAGACTCTATTACTTGGACTGTTTCATTTTGCCTTAATGCATGAGTGTCATGAGTGTGGGGGGTACTTCATAAGGATCATTCATAATACATCATAACTTGCTAAAGGTTGAAGCTATCCGTAATTGATTCACGTCTAAATTTGTTGGTGTACCCGGACCACGTGCCATTGTGGAAGTTTCACCATCTTCTTTCTTTTTCTTCCCTCCCCTTTTGTAGAAAAAATTCCAAAATCCTGATCAATTTTTATTTGTCAAGGACTTGCCTGATATGTGCTTTTTTTAACATTAGTTCTCTTTCTACTGACCGTACAAAGATTCTATTAGCAGCTAATAATTGGCAGATGTTGATGTTGAGCTCTATTTAGTTTATTCAATTCATATCAGTGTGACTAAGGAGGAATTGGTTCTATTCAGATCAAGATTCTGTCCGTTTATTGGCTGTTGAGGATTGTGCAGCTTTGGGGAAGCTGTTGGAGCCTAAAGATTGTGTAGCACAAATTCTGCCCGTCATAGTTAATTTTGCTCAGGTTGGCCCACCAAGCTTTACTTTAATGAGACTTTTTTGCATGCAAATGCAGTTTTATATAGATTTCTGCCATATGACATTTCTGGATGTCTTATAGTAACATCACCACTGTATCTCGTTTGTCACTTGTGAGTGTAGCTATGCTCAGTCCTTGCCACTTTTAGCTTGACGAGGTACTAGGCGATTATTCTGGGAGTTGTTTTTCTGTTTGACATTTCCCCCTCACTATAGTTAAATTAAATTGTTAGCGTGAGCTGATAGTATATGCATATGGATGCATAGGCTGAAAAATTCTCAATAAAACCTTTTTCTCTTTTATGAGCTGAAATAAGTTTTTCCTCTGCTTATTCCTGATTTTAAGAAAAGGTTTTCCCCCAGTTCATGAAATAGATTGAAAGAATGCAAAATGTTGCAGGCTTTGAGATTGTAAAAGAGGATAAGTGCCTAAGGATGTAATATCCTTGAGATTGTAAAGGCCCTGCGCGATATTATAAATTGGAGATTATGTTTCCTTTTTTCCATTCTTTTCCCTGACATAATCGCGGATGTTGTCGGGGCTTTAGTCATTGTTTTGTTCTCTGTCTCAATCGAATTCCAACAAATGACATTGATGATATAACCACTCTGTTTCTTTTCTTTTTCCATTCTGGAATTTGGTTCGTATGCTTACTTGCATCAGTATTTTCATGCAACCAAATACTGCTGCTTTGTCAGTTTAAATTGGCATACTGGCTGTAGTGACTGATGTTAATTACCTCTTTATCCCTTTGAACAGGATAAGTCTTGGCGTGTTCGTTACATGGTTGCAAATCAACTTTATGAACTTTGTGAGGCAGTTGGACCGGAGGCTACCAGGTAATTATTTGTGATATGTGCATTTCTCATGTTCTGTAATCTGCGCTATGCTGTACTTTTCATTCAACCTTTCTTTTCAATTGAAGTATGTTGTATTTCATTGCCTGAATCTTTTATTTATTTCTTTTTCGTGCACTGAACTGAAAATGCTGTGAATCTCATTATTGCAGAAATTTTCTTCACCATAACTCCATAAGGATTTCTTTTTCTTTTCCTATTTTTGCTTTTCTATCAAGTTCTCTCCCTTATGACTAATTCATGACCATCATAAAATTCATCAGGACGGACTTGGTCCCTGCCTATGTTCGGCTACTTCGTGACAATGAGGCTGAAGTGCGTATAGCTGCTGCTGGCAAGGTGACTAAGTTCTGCCGTATTTTGAGCCCTGAGCTTGCTATCCAGCATATCCTTCCTTGCGTAAAGGTAGAAGGTTTATGAGGTTCCTTTTCCTATTTTACTGTCTCGAATTTCTATATTTTGGTTTCTCCAGATAATGTCTCCTTGTGTGATTCCTTTTCTTAGATCATCTATCAAGTATCAATCATTAAATGATCACTTGATGTTTTTTAACTAAAATTACATTCTTTTTCATAGGAACTATCATCAGATTCATCCCAACATGTCCGTTCTGCTTTGGCTTCAGTTATCATGGGAATGGCGCCTATTCTCGGAAAGGTATAAATACCTTGTGACTTCGCCACTGCATTCTGCTCTCTGATTATGGTCTATAGTGGTACAGTGAAGTTCAGCTTCTGCCCACACTGCTTCAGACTGTTGTCCTAGTATAACATGTTCATTCCCTTTTGCTTCGTTAGAATCTTCCTGTTGTCTGCTTATTTCTTCTTTAACTTTTCTTACCTTTTCTTGAATCCAAAGTTGAAAACAGATTTTAGCAGTATGTTATCGATTACTGTGTAGGCACTTGTTAGTAGTTTATCCTGAAGAATTTTTTCCTCGGTCTTGCAGCCATTATGGCTTTTATGTTTTTTTGACTTCGATGATGTCAATTATATTATTGTTCTCATTGTTGTTTTGAACCCAAAATAATACTGCCTTTTTTGGAACACATTACTTTCTTTGCAGCTTTTCCAATTTTTAGTCAATGATATCTCTAACAGGAGTTTAATGTTTCCGTACTGGTAACTATAGGATGCAACTATAGAGCAGCTTCTCCCAATTTTCCTCTCTCTTCTGAAGGATGAGTTTCCTGATGTTCGTTTGAATATTATCAGTAAGCTTGATCAAGTAAACCAGGTTAGCTACAATTCAATATTATCACTCTGTACTTGAAGTTACTTTGCCTAATTTGAGCCTTGGTGACTTCTGAACCTACCAACCTATATCCTGTTTTTCATGTTCTTCTATATGAAATTAAATTACAATTAATTGCAGGTGATTGGAATTGATTTGCTCTCCCAATCCCTGCTGCCAGCTATTGTTGAACTTGCAGAGGATAGACACTGGAGGGTTCGGCTTGCAATAATTGAGTACATACCTCTATTGGCAAGTCAGCTGGGGGTCGGCTTTTTTGATGACAAGCTCGGTGCTCTATGCATGCAATGGCTAAAGGACAAGGTTTCTGTGCAGCTTTCTGTTGCTTGTTATGCCTACTGATGCTTTAGACAGAAAGAACTGCGAACATTCTAGTTTGTGTCTGGATAAAGTGACTATGATCAAATTGCCTGTTTTATGGTGTAAAGGCATAAAAAATTACTATGGTCTGTTATCTCTAAATGCCTGTTTTGGAAAAATGAGACCTTTTGAGTTAGGGGAGATGGAACACGAGATGGCTCTTTGATATAGTTTGAATGAGTTAAGAAGACATAGTTAAGAACTGGTAAATGATGGCACTGGTTGCTGAGGCGGATCTAGGATTTTAGTTCTATGGGTTCAGCATTTAAAGTTATGGGTTCATATCTACTATTTATTGCAATTTTAGTGATATTTTACACATAAATTTATGCTCCGCGTCGAAAGTACTGGGTTCAGTTGAACCCAGTAGTTCTATGGTGCATCCGCCACTGCCTGGTTGATGCTAGTTTGATTAAAATACTTCTTTGTTTCAATATATACCTACAAAAATCTTATTTCTACAATAAGTATCTCGGGACTCTATGTAGCAGTTAAGATCCACTTTAGCATTAAGAGACTTGTATTTCTAGGAAGCAGCTGGGGAGCAGTATCTGTTCTGGAGAAAAGCAGTCAGCATGTCACTGGGAATGGTCACATAATAGGCATATCCTGACAACTAGAGACACATTAATTATGTAAAGTTGCAAGGAGCTATATTGCATGACATTTTTTTAAGAAGTTACTATAGCGACTGCCTCTTCTAGTGGCTCAAAGAGTTCTGATGTGGTGTCCATTTTAAGACGTTCCACACATGGATAGAAAGCCATTATGGATATTATGCCACATAATATTAAGTCATACCATTTCTTGGTGTCTCGATGGAGGATTTAATTATGTTCAGTCAAGATACATGGAACTTGCTTACTCAGAGATAGTCCATATTTTAGGTCACTTGCTTATACCTACAGAACATTTCTGCTGCAACTCTTTTTCCTGATTCTTTGGTCTTAATTCTGCCTTTAGAAATCACATCTGATGCTTCTTCTTGTCATGGTCACTTAGTATCTTGAATATCACTTATTGCCATCTATCCTGGCTTCTTTTAGGGTACTCATAATGAAACCAATTACATCACGTTGTGCAATTCTTTGCAATGTTCTTGTATTCCTCTTTTATGTCTTTCTTATTATCATTCTTCAACTTGCAGGTTTACTCTATTAGAGATGCAGCAGCAAACAATGTTAAGCGCCTTGCTGAGGAATTTGGTCCAACATGGGCAATGGAGCACATAGTTCCACAGGTTTTCCTGTTGCCTTTAATAAGCTGGTTGATAGTTTGCTGATGTAATACTTTAGCAGTTTCTTCTCTTGAATTTCTTTAAGGAAAAAAGAATTTAGTAGTGTTACTTTCCATACATGGTTTATCACTGATTACTAAGAGATTATCTCCTGGTCTGTGATGAGTCGTGATATGTGGAATATCTTGTCCAGAATCAATAAATTACCTGATGATGTTCCAGAATCAAAAAATATATTATTTTAATTCAAGTTCAACTAGTGGAGTCTTTTGCATTTCTTTTGTGGCGGGTGGGAGGTCTTAGGTTTTCCTCTTTCGATAACTTGACTGATTCATTTTTCAGGTGTTGGATATGATTAATGACCCACATTATCTTTACCGGATGACCATCCTTCATGCAATTTCTCTTCTTGCCCCTGTAATGGGCTCAGAAATTACTTGTTCCAAACTTCTGCCAGTTATAATTACTGCTTCAAAAGACAGGTTAGTCTTCAGTTTATTTATGCTTTACCATTTTGTTGGGTAATTTTAAGCTTACAGGTCTAATACTTGCATGTTCCAGGGTACCGAATATCAAGTTCAATGTGGCTAAGGTGTTGCAGTCTCTTATTCCAATAGTTGAACAATCTGTAAGCATCAATTTACTTCTAGTTTGTTTAAAGGCTGACATTTGTCTGTATTTCATGCATTTGCTTTATTAATGTAAACTAGACTGCCCAGTGCGCGACTCCACCCATGTCAATTGACCTATTTGAACTTTCCATAACTAGTGTCAGGTCCCGAGAGAGTAGGAGAAGAGTTGTGGTAGGTTGAAGTTAACTGTAAAAATAGGCAGATTATGATGGATTTTTGTATTAATAAATGCATTTGGTCGCACTCTCCGAGGCATGAGTTACATCTGCATCCAGGTGTATCATTTAATGAACGAAATGAACTTGAATAGAGCAGAATGGAAAATAGAGGACTTATAGCCTATCCTACCATTTTGGTATTGAGGCATAGTTAATCGATAGACTGTCTACTGATCCTTAGTAATAAGGTAATAACTAATATATTCATGGGAGTTAAAAGCAAAGATTGACTTGAAATGCTTGATAGGGGACATATCTTTTATCATTTCATGATTTTTTCCTTTGGAGAAAGGAGTGCTAAATCTGGTACTATTAACCGCGAATCATTATGTGCAGGTCGTGGAGACAACAATTCGACCATGTTTGGTTGAACTCAGTGAGGATCCAGATGTTGATGTTAGGTTTTTCGCCAACCAAGCCCTACAAGCAACCAAGTGATGATATCTAGTTAAAGGCAATTGAATAGTTCAAGTAGTTTTCTCCTTGTCCATTGTCAATTGTGAACAAAGATGTCCAAGAGCTTTTGTCGTCTTTAGATATCAAATCATTCTTGTCTAGCATTTCTGGACATTGACTAAGAAAGTTACTACTATAAAATATGACAGCATTTTCCCATCGGACCTGCCATAAAAAGAGTAATAGAAGTTGAGCTTAGGTTTTTGAATGTGTTGGTGGACGGTGGTTTGTTAAGGAAATCGCTCTATGATTTAGAACCAATATATGTGGAAATTCTGCAACTAAAGTACTTAGATCTGCTAGTGTTCTTCCTGAAATTTTCATTATTTATGATGATTCCTTCAGGGTTAATTAGAAACTGAAGTATCACATTTGGTTTATAGCTGGATGCTTGGATAATATTCAGTATCGAGTATACAGTTGGCAAATAGCAGTAGATATACCGAGGGGGCTCCAGTTCGCATTTGTTGCACTTATGTTTCATATACCGTCATTATTTAGATGCAACTGCTCATGAAAAATGCAGTTACCTTCCTCTTGAAAGTTTTAGATGCAAAAACTATGACAAAGCAAAGTCCTTGGTTTTAAAAACTAGAGCTTCTACCTCTCACGCACTTTGCTTGAGAATCTCTACTATTTAATAGCCATAATTATGAAACCTTGAATAGAATTCTCCATCGATTAAAAATTCTCTAATTTTTAGTATAGCGGAATCTGGATAAGCGCGAGTTAGTAATGATTTAAGTTGCTGAGAAACGACTTCTCTGGGAACATGATTAGGCTAACAGGGAAAAACTTAAAAGTGAGGTGAGAGAAAACAGTTTATACATTAGTTTTGCCTGTCTTATACACAAAGTTGACAGAAGGCATTTGCCGTATTTCCTATATACTATTTAGCAATATTATTGTGGTTTTCAAGTCAGCTTATGCGCACTTTAATTATTTTATCATCAAGTAATTTTGATACAAGGTTGTTGGGAAGCATGTCAGGCTATTCAAAGAAAAAAATATTTAAAAGAGAAAAGTAATAAATTGCACAATACAAGAGAAGATTTACGTGATTCGGTAATTTTTACCTACTTCACGGTCACACAAAGAATAACTCTTTATTAATTGAAGAGAAAAAGAAGAAGTTGGGGATGATATGCAAATAAAAATGCATACCCCTTTTACAGGTATTTGAATGTCCTACCGACGTAAACGCTTACATCATAGGAATACCGACATAAGTACTTACATCATCTGATTGCCGATGTAAGGGGTATGCATTTTCATTTGCATATCATCCCTCAACTTCTCCTTTCTCTTTTCAATTAATAAAGAGTTATTATTTGTGTGGCCGTAGAGTAGGTAAAAAATTATCGATTATTAATTTTTTCTTTCAAATATTTTTTTAGTTCTATTATCCTGACACGCTTTCCAACAACTGATATTTATTTTATCATCAACTAGTTTTGATACAGGGTTTAAACCATTAGGAAGAAATTGTCCGGAGTGTTTTTGTCCATGTTGAAATTTGAATTATGATTTCGTAAACTTCATTTATGGCCGACCGCTAGATTCTAATATCAGCCGCTAGCTACAAAATTGCATTATGTATTTTATAGCCCAAAACTAATTAAAAGGCTAGCAACCAACCCAATTATCATGGAAACAAAAATCTAATTCCAGCGGCGTTCTCTGGCGTGTCAATTTTGGCGTTAAAATGGTCATCAGAAGCTGAAGCGGTGGGAGGGAGGCCGAGCTCGTCATCCGAAGCTTCTAGAAGGTAGCAGAGGTCTGGTTGAGGCTGAGTTAACGGATGAACAATCTCTTCCTCGAAGCTCCTGATTACCGAGTCCAGATCCTGAACCTCCGGTAGACGGTCTGTAACAGTTTCCGGTTCAGCTAAGATGTCCAATATTTCTTCTCTGATCTGCTTGACGTCCGGCGAATACAAGCCTAGACCGGCATCAGGATCGGCGGAGTTAGGGTTCACCTCAGGCTCCGAGTTAACTTGGTTCTACTCGTGTGAGTTGAGAACTGCCTCCTCCTCCTCTGTATGCACTCGTTTTGACCCGGTCGAGGCGGACTTCGAGTCTTCTCGGGATCGCTTGTTACGGTTTATCTCGGCTTTACTAAGGTGAATGGTAATATTAGGAATTTGATTGATGTAAGGAGGATATATTAGTAAAAGAACAACAAAAATGAAGGGTTGGTTGAAGTGAAATGAAAAAAATATACAAAATAGACTGTTACTGTACAAAAATATACAAAATAGACTGTCATTATACAAAAAATATACTAAATATATTGTCACTATACAAAATATATACTCCATCCGTTTCAATTTATGTGAACTTATTTTCTTTTTAGTTCGTGCCAAAAAGAATAATCTCTTTCCTTATTTGGCAACAATTTATCTTTATGCAATGATTTATAGCCACACAAAATATATGTGCCTTATTTTACACCACAAGTTCAAAAGTCTTCTCTCTTTTCTTAAACTCTGCCCAGTCAAATGGATTCACATAAATTAAAACGGAGGGAGTACAAACTAGACTGTCACTATACAAAAATATACAAAAATAGACTGTCATTATATAAAAAATATATTAAATAGACTATCACTATACAATATATATACAAAATAGACTGTCACTATACAGAAATATACAAAATAGACTGTCATTGTACAATTTATATACAATAGACTGTCACAATACAAAAATATATATATAATAGACTGTCACTATACAAAATATATACTAAATAGACTGTCACTATACAAAAACTATATAAAATAGACAGTCATTATAAAAAATAGACTGTCACTATACAACAAATATACAAAATAGACCGTCTATATATAAAAAATATACAAAATAGATATTTCGGGCTATTAGATGTAATATGTTTGAGCCGGAAAGTTATTTTTTGTCGATAAGCAAAAATATGAGCTATTAAAATTTTGAGGCTCTATTGAATTGTTTTTCAAAATTATTGACTGCTTACAATCTTGCAAAGTTTTGACTGACTTGTCAAAAAGTTCATTCAAGTTTTAAGCACCCCCTATTTAACGTGAGGCAGTCTTAAGATGTTAGCGTGGTAGATTAATTGGAGTACAGGACCCCCTATTTTACATGAGCAGGGTCAGTGGGACCCTAATTTTCAACGGTCGGACCAGTGAGATAACCTGAATAATTGATTGCTCATATATTCTATTTAACGTTCAATTTTTTTTCACGTTTTGATTACTATTGCATCAAAAAAGAGAAAAGTAAAGCTTCAAAGTGTGGAACAAAAAAATAGATATACACACTAGGAACATAGCTACATCAGAAAGCAAAATCGTTCTATACAGACTCTTCCCCTAGCTAAAAGGTTATAACTTCCAATCACCAAACATATCGAACAGGAAGAATAACAGTTTGTGATTACTGTAGAAATGGAGTTATAGTGGTGTCCTCTGTCAAAAAAATGGAAGACTCAAAAGTTTCTGTGGCCGTTCACAATTTGATCTTATCCATCCAATCTTCTCGTTAACATTGTCATATACGAACAACTGACCACGTAGTGAAATATCTGCAAGAGATGACACAAGTAACAGAATTGTTTACTGTAGAAGAATCAGATACTAATAACTATAGTTGAACTCAAACCAGAACACACAAATTTCCTATGTTCACAGCTTATGGACTTTTGTGATCTGATTCATTGTTTGTGCTACGGAGAGAACCTATAAACTAACAAGTGAAGAGAAATGGGTCTCCATCAGAACACTTAATTGGCTCAAATCCAGAATAGTCCATTAGAACACTCACACACCAAGCCCAACTGATTAACAAGTTACTTCTGAACATTTCTGTTCAGTTTAAATAAATCTATTATGATATTCTGTCATTTTAGGAAACAGTACCTCCAAGTATTATAGCAGAACCATCATGAATATTGCTTCCGTCAAGTATACCTAAACACACATTACCCTTTTCCTGCAGCAGAATAATTCAACATTGTTGGTTGAGAGAAAAAGCAAAAGAGGAAGGGGCGGGGGAGGGGACGAGAAAGCACCATTGACCAAGAAAAACAAGAGATTACTCACACTTGTAGTCAAATACCCCTCTGCAGGAATCGAGAGCTTTGTGGACGCTATACGCCACTTGCTTCCAAATTGAAGGTTTAGTGGTTTGAAGAATTGCCTTACCTCTGTAATAGACCTGCAAGCATAATATGAAAAGAATAATTATATTAGCAAGGAGTCATCAGAAAATAGAAACAGGAATGGTGAGAAAAGGGAATTCGATCAACATTCCCGATAACAATGCAGAGTAGGCGGGTTTTAGGCTGGTTATATAAATGCAACTCTGGCTTCAGGCAAAAATGATTTCACTTAGAAGCAATGATGAAAAACTATGTGGCGTACGCAAAAAAGTGAAGCAATAAGTTTCATGCTGATTTGAGGATCTCTAGATTGATATTATTTCCTGTATCACTATGTTATCACTTGAAATCAAATTTCTTGAAAGCAGTAACAGCTAGCACAGATACACACCAGAGGAAAGCGCTATCAGAAACTACAACTTCAAATTTTGATTGTCAACTCCTGCAGCCAATCGCTTATATATATCTTGCATTGTTATACCTTACTGGAAATTTAGCTCGCCAGCAAATGGGTAATGTCGTGTCTGATGCATCTTTGATAAGATCTTCACTAGAAATCTCTTCAAGCTGCAATCATCGTGAAAAAGGAGCAAATAGTTGGTGAATAATCATCAAAGAAATTCACGATCTTCTAAAGAAATGGACTAATCGCTCTGACTTACCATGGAAATTAAAGCTTTATATCCTTGATTTGTGAAATAAGTGTAAGTACTGCCACTGTCAAACACTACAGTTCCTTTTCCATCTCTCATGCTGCCTAATTGGAGTTCTTTTCTTCCATAGTTCATTTTCATCAATCCTGCTTGATAAAGATTTCTGAACATGAAAGGATGAGGCGCAATAAGGACCTGACAATATACCATTACTCAGGACGCATACAGGGGTAAAAACTATCAGAACCTACGGAAACTGAGGAAATCAACGAGGAAAATGGAGACAATTAGAATTATAGAAGAATGATTGGGAAATAATTCTGTTATTTTTTTGTTTCACTCTTATAGTTTAGACATTGGTAAGCATCTCTTTATAAAGCACAAAAGTATGATGCAACAATATATAGAGAGAGCAGTTCGCAACCTTTAAAGCTTACGTAAAGAAGAACCAGCCATATATGAACCAAAAAAGCAAGAAATGGAAAAGATAAGGCAACTCAAATACCAAAAAACAAACAGGGCCATGATTATAAGCAAAGGCAAAGGAGGAGTAAATATAATATAGAAAGGTAATAGGCAAACCCAAAATGCTATACTCACAGAAAAGGGGCATTCAGCATAGGGACCCATGACATTCGCCAATGTGGGACAAAATCATTGCCTAAAAACAAGTAGCCCCCATTTGTATCAGTGCCAAGACAATGTCCAATAACATTGTTGATGAACCCATGGCTTGCTAGCTGAGAAGGTAAACTGATTGGAGCTCTGCTAAGTCCAAGGATCCCATCGGTGTTTGCTAGCGTGTTGAGAAGTGTGCCTTGCTGATCATATGCACAGCTGACAAATGACAAGCCAAAACTTACAACCTTATAAAGAAGTAGTAGGCCACAATGTAAAGGGTAAAGGATTAACTTTACCCGAAAACAACATCTGACTTGGTTCCTGTCCCATTTGCAAGCACCAATTGAAGTGTATCTTTTGCAAGAACCCCAACAGAAGAGCTGTGGTCGGCATATTCTATCTCATAATCACATTGATGGCAGTTATCACAATACTTGGACCTGAGATTCTCTTGAACCTCAACACAATAGGGGTTTTTTGGAGGTATCATATTGACATTTCTGGGCTTGTACAATGGGTGGGCTCCCTGGGAAAGCTTCTTATGTTAGAAACTAGTATAGAATAACAAGCTTGAAAATAAAGTGCAGACTTTCTAACTACACTTGGGAAACTGAAGTGGTGGACAAAGTGTGATTGGAGAGGCCCAACAGCTCACCTACCGCCATATAAATTACAAAAACGTTAGACCCTTTCTCACCCGAATTTGATTATCTTAAAACTTAGACCAAAATTTGGAAAAAGAAGGGCGTGGTCATCATTAGAACAATAAAAATTTGCAGTGTGGCTGACTAATTTGATGGTATAAGGAATCTCCATATCTCCCTATCAAGTAGTGTCCATAGCAAGCACGTTCTTGTTATGCATGATAGTAGGAACTAGAAGAAGCAGCTAGTAACAACAATAGCAAGGTCTAGGCATTACCTTGGCACAGCTAGTGCATGGAGCATCACATTGGATCCACATCAAGTCACTTCCCGTATCGATATCAAGAAAATAAGGCTTAGGAGGATTCCCCACAAGCATATATGTGTAGTACAACCTATATAGGAAATGATGTTAAAATCAACTTGTGTTCCAGTCGAACAAGTCTTGACCCAATTACGGTTTATAGCAACAAATATATCACTCAGAGTGCACTGGACATTTCAAAGAGGAAGAGTATGGAAAACTACTAATCAAAACTTGGTTATTTTATTAGAGCGACCCAGCATCTTGAGTTTATATTTTGAGATGAAACTTTTGTAGGCAACTTGGGGAGTCAAGTTATCAGTCTGTTCTCCTTGGCACGCAACAGTTGAGCAAGTCAAAAAAAGGTTTAGCCTTTAGACTGCAAAGTGTTAAATCAATATAAAGCTGAGATTCATGGAATAATCTGCATATTTTGTTTAATTTCAAACTGAGGTGCATATCTTCTCTAGTTACAGCTTAGGAATGATTAATTGAGTGCAGCTAAAAGCAACTAAAACTGCTGGTATTTTACAGTTAAGATCAATAAGTATCATAAAAGGGGAGCTTTCACATAACATTGGACAGAAGAATCTTTAGATAGTAACAATACCAATTTAGTTCTTTGCCTGGCTTGAAGTCCATTTTTTCATTGGAGATTCACAAATTTTGGATCCTTTTTAGATATAGGTTGCTGTTCTATCAGTTGAAATGAAGATATGTGTGAATGCAAAATGAAACCAGCAGCTGCTTTTTCAACCGTCTGATAATTTTCTACATGGAATAGAATGGAATGGATACAGAAAATTCACACAACACACCCCCAAATTAGTTTGAGATTGAGGAACAGTTAATATTTCAGAAATTATACTGAAATAAATTATAGGAACAAGTTAAAAGCAGAATCAACTATACTTCAATTAGACGAACGTACCCATCCAAATGAATATTACACTTGACAGGAAAATTAGCAGAAGAGTCTAACTTAGTAGCAGCAGACACAGACTTGGCCATCTTTTCTCGATCATTGACCAGCTCCATAACAATATCAGGTTTAAAATCCACAAACCTCCCAAGTTTGAACTCCACATCTGTCCTTGAATTCCACCCACTACCACGCTTAGGATACAAAGGAAGAATAAAAGAACTGTTGGAACTATTATGATCATCACGGTCCACATCTCTTAATTCAAAAAGGGTCTCTTGTGAAAGTGAAGACCAGAATGATAAGGCAATTATAGATATACCCAAAAGCCCAAGAACAATTCTTGGCCGAAAAAGGAAAGCTCTTTCTAAAGAAACATGAAAAAAACCAGTGTTTGAATCTTGCTGTTGAACTGAAGATTGACTTTGTTGTGGTGGTTCTTGTTGTTGTTGGTGTTGGGGTGGTGAATCAGAGAGTGTAAATGCAGTTATGGTTTTGCCTAAAGAAGGATTATCAGGAGGTGGTAGTGTGATTATTACTACCCCTTTTACAGGAGAGTCATTGGTGGTGTCCTCCATTTTTTGTATTGTCTCTGAATTGCCTGAATTGCCTGAATTGCTCTGCTGCTTAATTTCTATATTGAAAGCAAAGTCAATGGCAATGACTAGAATAATGTAGTCATGATAGGTGAAACAGTTGAAGATTAGAAGATAGCAAGAACTTTCTCGAAATAGGACTTTGAAGGAAAAATGTGTTAAAAAAGACATTTAAGTGTTGCATAACTATTTGTGACATTCTTTTTTATTAACAAAAGGCTCACTAATTAAGAATGATTAGAGGTGGTCTGGGACATTCTTTTTCATAATCTAATACTAAATAGATTTAAACTATATTTAATAACCATAGAATAACATAAATTTTTATGATATAATAAAAAAAGATGAAAAAAAATTTGATCTCAATCGAAAATTCTCATTAAGACCCAAATTTTTCGAATATGATAGAAGAAAACTCATAAATTTGAGATTAAGAGGAATGCTTATTTTATATAATTTTATAATTTTGAAGTCTCTTTTTTTTGAGTGTTCTTGTTAGAGACCGCATATAAATAATAGAATAAAGAAAAAAATGCAAAAAATAATGCAACGATAAATAGAAAATTAGGAGGTAGCCAAAAAGAAAAATGACTGGGGCAAAAAGAAAATAAAAAGCACACGAAAAGGGAAAGTCGGACAAGGGTCAAGATAATTTCACATAACAACTTAGAAAGACTCATATAATTTTGGGTTTTTATTTTTCTTTTTCACGTTAACTTTTATGTTTATTTATGCGAGATAAAATGTGAAGTAGAAATATAAAATAAAAATTTCTGAATTAAAATAATTAAATGACTAGAATAACCTTTCATGCAGTAATCAATATTCTATTTGTGAAATAAATGAAAACATATTCAAAATATACAATTTATAATACTTATCATACAAATAAACATTCAATAGAAAATAATTCCTGTATTATATATAATCTTTGAATTTTAATTTTACATTATTAATCCCTGCATTACTTGTTTCTAAACTAGACGAGGCTAAGTTATTTTCACTATATAGAAAATTAAAAAGGGAGAAGGGGAGCTCTGGAGCATTGTAAAGTTATTTATGTGTGACCTATAGGTCAAGAGTTCAAACCACTAATGCTCGCATCGTGGTAGACTACCTACATCATACCTGTTGGGGTATGACCTTTTTTCGGACCTTCCATAAACGCATGATGCTTCATGCAACTTGAATTTTACACACGAGAAAAGCTTTCAAAAAGATCTACCAGCCATGGCGCCTTTGTATAATTTATGGCTACGAGTAGTAGGATAAGATATTTAACCTAATTTAAGAAAATTTTAATATAGGTATATAAATTTTTTATCCAGCGGGTGCCATGCCACCCCAATGTAAAGGGGTGGATCCGCCCCCGGATCTCAAATACCTCTATTTATAGGGTTACATAGAGACTTACAATAAGGTTACTTTAAATATGGTATTAAACATTTGAGATCATAGAAGAAGATCATGGGAAGGTTATGGAGGTGTGGGAGTTACAACTATTTTCATGAGAAGTAGTGGGGGTTATCTACATAATGAAGAAGAGTAGTGAGAGTTATATTTGATTAGTGGACATCCATATGTATTTCATAACACTCCCCCTTGGATGTCCATAGATAATGTGTCTCGTTAAAACCTTATTAGGAAAAAACCTAATGGGAAAAAAATTCTAGTGAAGGAAAAAGTGTACACACATCTTGTAATACACATTACTTGTTGCCTCATTAAAAACCTTGCCAGAAAAACCCAGTGGGATAAAACCTTAGCTAAGGAAAAAAGAGTACAACGCGTATTTGTCTCCCCCTGATGAAAACATCACTTTATTTTTCGGAAACGACGAATTCCAAGCTTGTATAACAACTTCTCTAATGTTGAGATAGTCAATGCCTTAATGAATTATTCCGCCAAATTATCACTTGAACGAATTTGTTGAACATCTATTTTATCATTCTGTTGAAGATTGTGTGTGATAAAGAACTTTGATGAAATATATTATTTATTTTGTCTCCTTCAATATATCCTTCTTTCAATTGAGATAAGCAAAATCAATATCTTCATTATTATTGGAATCTTCTCTTCATAGAAAAGTCATACATCTGTTGTGTGTTGAGTCACTTGCTTCATCAGTTGCTAGTATATTGACATGACTTGAATAAGTATCAACAATTGATAACCTTGTGAAATGATAATATGGCAATTCCCTAATATACAAATAGATTGTTTGAAGAACGGATTTCAGAAAATGCGTGCACTTGCATAACCAACAAAACCTTAACAGTATTTATTAGAATAAACAAATATATATCAAGGATTCCTTTTGCAATATAATACTAATAGTATTATAATATCTTCATATAGGAATAAAACTAGATCTCGCTAGCATATTGTTATACTCATGGTTCTAGCAAGATACATAGTGCATCAATTACAACAGACACAAAAATAAATCATGCACGTCATGCTTGCTCTAATAAGGATTTGTTGAAGCTTTATTTGATAAATTTGTTGGGAACCTTAATATGCTTCAGAACAATTTAAATCCTTCAAGGATTTTTATTATACGCATATCAAATGTATTATCAAAATTAAAACCTGAAAACGATTTCATCCACCAGAGGAGAACATATCTCCATATAACTAATGCCAGGATATTTACGAAAAATCTTGTGCCACAAGTCATCTTTATGTCTATTGACTTGATTTTTCATTTCACTTTCAGGTGTTAGGACTATCCGTCCAACTTTACATTTTTCAGGTGAAGTCAATTTTCATTGCGTATTTTTTATTTGGCCAATCATTTATCTATCCAAATTTCATGACAGATTTGAGCTCAAGATCCTCGTCAATATTAATAATATTGAGCTACATTATATCACCAATATCATCACTCAAGAAAGACATAACTTATCGAGATCTCATTATTTTCAGGTACCTAAGTCTCTCCCATGAGGTCTTATAAAGTGTTATGTCGCGGTGCTCTTCTAGAGCACTTGCCTCCTTATTATGACCATCTTGATCATTTGCTCCTCTCCTTCTTCAAGGAGTTTTATCTTTAAAATCGATTAGTCAATTACACTTCATGCGTGTCATAGACTCTGTCCATCATGAATTTTATTCTATTTGGAGCATTAGCAGCTGAAATACGAGATTTTGCTTTGGATCAACAAATGTGCCCAATAATATTTTACAAATAAATTATTACTTGAACTTCAAGTTCACATTTTCTTGTACGAGGATCTTGATATACTCATAATAATTCATTCCATGTATTACTTTTCAGTTGCCCATTTTCTCCCCATAATATTGAGATCACCAACACATATCCTCAACCTTCTTTGGGGACCCATTTTTGTGCATTATGGTGGAACAATTAAATTATAGCACATCCATATTTCTAGATGAAAATTATTTGGTTCCTGACCGTGAACCAATTGTGATAGAGAGAATTTATCATAACTTGGCTAGATGCGTACACGTTTTCTTGTATATTAAATAATACATCTCATACCAAATTTCTATTTGGGAGTTTTGTTCTCATAACCAATGGTTTAGCTTAATTGGAGGCATACAATTTCCGCTGAACCAACTTGGATTTAAACCAGCATTATCAAGATAAATTATCATAATTTATTTTCTAGAACTGTGCTCTAATAATTTGAGCAAGCAACCTTGCAAAAGCCAAATTGCAAGTTGATAACAAACACACATGTGGCCATAGATGCATCTACTAAAACCATATAATATGTAATTGGTCTACACGGCAGTGACCAGGACCATAAATATATCACCTTTTATTTATTCCAGAAATCAAGGGATTTAATCCTAACTTTAGCTGGTATATCATGAGAATAAGCAGCACAAGAGAATTCTTAAAAATTCTTCTATTTCTTCAATATATGCCAATGTGAATTCTCAATCAATTTTTTTCGCATCATAATTGAATCGGGATGGCCAACCAGTCATGCCAACTAATATTTGATTCAGTAAACCTCTTGGATGGGCCGTGATGGCGCCTAACGTTACTGCTAGGCAAGCCAATAGTGAATTAAACAGGTTATAAATTCTATTTAATAGGAAATTAAGGAGTAGAAAATTTAATAAATGAAGCGAAGACAACTGAGTGGCAAACATAGTGATATAAGTACTCCAAAATCATAAAGTCTACTAGTGTGTGCGCTAAGACCTAGTGTCACAAGTGTATGAGTAACTAGTAGAATATACAAAACTCTAACTATTGTCTGAATATAAAGTAGACAGAATATAAATACAAAAGAGAGGCTCTAGGGGCTGCAGAACTGTCACGACCCCAAATTCCCTCCGTAGAATGTCGTGATGGCACCTAGTCTCTAAGACTAGGTAAGCCTATCAATGCGAAATAATAATAAATATCTGAAATAATTAAACTACAATTCAAACAATTTCAACTCCCAAAACTAGGTAGAAATAAGTCACAAGCTTCTAAGAATTTATCCTCGATGTCTCTATATAACAGAGTCTAAAGAAAATAAGGAAGCAACAAAATAGAATAGAAGGGGACTCCGGAGTCTGCGGGCGTTGGCAGATATACCTAGAAGTCTCCTCGTACAGCTAGTTTACTGATGCGTGGTCTGATAAGATGTACCTGGATCTGCACAAAAAGATGTGCAGAAGCGTAGTATGAGTACACCACAGCGGTACCTAGTAAGTGCCAAGCCTAACCTCGGTAGAGTAGTGACGAGGTCAGGTCAGGCCCTACTGGAGAATAAATAATGGCATGGTAAAATGTTTAAACAATATTATAAGATAAAATGACAATGAAAATGAATCAAGTAGTATGTCACATTTAATTACATCAAATAATGGCAAATAAATACCTCGTGGAAACAAAACAGAATTCTTTTCAACTTTAAGAAAATCACACAATAATCAAAGGTAACTGCGGCCATAAATCAATATCAAAAAGGGTACTCCTGAGGTACCGCCTCGTAGTCCCAAATCATAAACAAATTCACTATATCTCATTTTTCTTATCTCACTGCGGGAGCCTTCACAATTTATTTGAAAGAAAATATTTTTTCCGAAATAGCATCCCGCGTTTTAGCCATCCTTATCACACCGCATGACTTCTAGTAGTTCCCCTTACTAGCCACGCGTATCAAGCCATCCTTATCTCACCGCATGCGTTTCAATACCCAGACCTTATACCACCGCATGCGTATTAATATCACAATATATCATAATTTGCACCTCAAGCGCTCAAATAATTTAACTTGCCAAAATAATTCAACAACAATATTTTTTCACAATAAAAAGCTCATAGCTCATGCCAAAATAAATCATCAATAATATTTTTCCACAATAAAGAGCTCACGGCTCATGTCAAAATAATTCAACAATAATATTTTTCCACAATAAAGAGCTCACGGCTCATGTCAAAATAATTCAACAATAATATTTTTCCACAATAAAGAGCTCACTGCTCCATCACAATGAGTACGAAAATCTTACAAAAATATTCAGGAGTAAATAATTCAGGAAAATAATATTTCAAAATCTTTAATACGTTGTTTCAATATTAAGTTTTAAAATGTCAAATACTTCATATTAATAATATTTAATTTAAAGAAAATCAACCTTCAAATAATGCACAGAATAAAAGAAACCAAGTTCCAACTAAACAGATAAAATAATTAGCAGGAAAAGGTCAAGCAAATTTAAAAATATAAACATTAAATCAATAATGAAGAATATAGCAAAATAAAATAATTTAATTAATGCGCAACAATGATCTACATAATTTAAAACATAATCTTTCACATTTAGCCTGTGTACACACTCATCACCTCATGTACACGACTTTCCACACATTACAATTATCAATCCTAGGGGAATTTCTCCCACACAAAGTTAGACAAGTCACTTACCTCGACTTGCTCCAATTTAACCAAGTATTATGCTTTTTCCTCAATTTTTCCGACTCCGATCGACTCGTATCTAGTCATAATTAATTCGATACAGTCAACAAAAATTATAATAATCAATTTCATAAGAAAATATTATATTTTTTCAATAAAATCCGAAATTAGCTCAAAATTTGCCTGTGGGGCCCACATCTCGGATGTCACGACCCAACTGGAGGGTCATGACTAGCACCCGGGCCATACTTGCCGAGCACCAACGTACATTTTATCTAACCTTCCTTATTATCTTTAAGGGCCGACAAGATCAATATAAATAGTAGACATGGATCATGAACATCCAACAATGAAAGATAATGTCATGAACATACATAACATGGGACGACAAGACTGTCAAGAAACTATATATAAGGTACGAGCTAACATGATGCCATGAAAGACTATACAACAAAAATCAGCCGACAAGGCATTCTAAACCATACATAAGTCGACACCTGTCTATGCGCCTCTAAAGGAACATAAGTGCTACAACATTGCCGGAACAGGGCCCCGACATACCCATAATGTCTATAACAAAAATTCATACCAAGACCACGGCAAGTCCGGAGAAGGGATCTCGCCAATAACCGCTGAACTGGACAGCCTACTGTGGTAGGGGAGCTACGTCTACCTGTCTATCAGGACCTGCAGCACGACATACAGCGTCCACAAATAAAAAGGACGTCAGTACGAATAAAGTACTGAGTATGTGAGGCAAGAAAGCATAAGTAAGAACAGTAATGTAAACAGGGATAGAGAATATACAACCTGTGACATCTGGGTACCTCTGAGGGCTACTGACATGAAATACATGATACATACATATATATACATAAACTTTTAAAACATACGCCTTTGTGGGCATCACCATCATCATATCGTACCCGGCCATAATAGGCTCGGTAAAACGTACCCGGCCATCATAGGGCTCGGTAGAATCGTACCCGGCCACGTGGAGCTCGGTAAAACCCAACTGATCAGTGGTTGCACAATAGGTGCCGTACCCGGCCGACTATAGCGCGGCTCGGTAGAGTAAAATAGATACATATATATGATGCATGCTGGACTCATTGGAATCACATTTTGAACCTTTCGGAGTGACATAAGGTTGGTATCCTTCGTACACGTTATTAGGATTAACTCTTCATCAAGAATCTTATAAGAATCAGGAACTACCAACAACATTGATAATATAAGAATAAGAGAAGTAACATCAATATCAATCATTTCATAAGAAGGGCAGCAATGTAAGTACTGCTAGCTTCTAAGAGTAGAGTATCTTTGGGAGCTCGTTCATTACATTATGTACAATCGGAGTCGTGCAAAAGAATGAAGGGGATAGCCTCACATACCTTGTATATACTGCCCAACCTCAAGCTATGCAAATGTCACGACTCCTTAGTCTACAATAAGACAAATGACACTATTATTATCGTTTAAGCGTCGTAACTATTATGTATCGACCACAACCTATTTTACGATGAAACGGACAGCACCTCCCCTATTTATATGACTTCCCACAAGTCAATACAATCACCAAACAGCCCAAACAACATCATTAATAATCATATTGAGCCTCCAAAACAGTCCACCAACCAACAACATTACTACCAAGCCTTTCGATATATATTTCACAAGTTCTAGCTTCAACGACTTAGCTGCAACTTGGATAATCTTAAATATATATAGAGTAAGAGGTTCCTTACCTTTAAAAAGAAAGAACAACTCCAATTTGACCTTAATTTTCCACGAAATATCCCTTCAATTCTGCCACAAGAACAAGGAAGCAAAACTAGCAATTAATTCGGGTTTTTCGGCACTAGAATTACTTTAGAAGACTTGAAATCACCTAGGGTTGATATTAAAAACTTGAAGGTGTATTTACAGGACATAAAACACTTAA
Source organism: Nicotiana tomentosiformis (assembly GCF_000390325.3). Lineage (NCBI taxonomy): Eukaryota > Viridiplantae > Streptophyta > Magnoliopsida > Solanales > Solanaceae > Nicotiana > Nicotiana tomentosiformis. The sequence continues at coordinate 136,774,548 of NC_090817.1, forward strand.
AACAACCTCCCACACGAGCTGGAACAACACAAAAATCAGCAACAACAAGAAGAACAAGAAACTTACTAGCGCCACGGGATTCCCGACATTTGATTTGTGTTGTTTGCCCTTTGTTTGGGTCTTGGATCATGAGAGAACCTTGAGAGACTGTTTTTAGGGTTATAAGGTCTGAATATACTGAAAAATAATGACTTAAAACGGGGTTGAGGTATCTTATATATGTCCATATGTCTTAAACCGCCTTTGTGGGCCCCATAGAGAGCAGCTTGGCGCACTCTCGCGAAAACGCGAATATCTCTCTATTCCGAGATCGTATCGATGAACGGTTTAATGCGTTGGAAACTAGACTCATAGATCTTCAATTTGATAGGTAGATCACCCCATAATTCCAAGCACATTGGGAGAAAAATACAGTAACATTTGACCTAAATTTTAAGTAAAATTATAAACCTAAGTTGCAACAACTTTTATCGACTTTTGTTTCATAACTCACTTGACTTCAAGACTTATGATGCGTATATTATATGATTCAAATACATTAAAACAAGACCTCTTGGGGACAATTAATCACCTCTAGTGTTACCCGAAAATACGGGTTACAACATCCTTGATTCGTTTAACTTCAAATACTTGTTAACCACTCTTATACACCCTTGTATCGTTTAAGACCAATAGGATTAACTTCTTATCATCTCAAAGATAATCTCTTCTTGGATTTATGTCGACTAACTTACGGCGTGATCTATGGTATGCGAATTTGGGTTGTAACACCCTCTCCCCCTTAGGAACATTCGTCCTCGAATGTAAGGGTTTATGGGGTGTCTAACTCATTGTGGATTCCGACGGAGATTTCCGGCTGAGTTTCCCCTATAAAATGGACACTAGCCAAACTTGCAAGCAGTTAAACCTAACCTATGGCCTTACAAGACTATACAAAGCATTATGGATATGTACATTATCTGCATATTACCATTTTGTATTAAAAAAGAGTATTCACAAGCTATTGCTTACCTCATAGAGCCGTTTCACCTTATAATGCGTCCTTCTTTCCCCCGGCATCCTCGTTATCTTCACTCTGGAATAGGTAAGGGTATTTAGACTTCATCTCCTCTTTTGCTTCCCATGTCATTTCTTCTATATTCTTGTTCCTCCATAATACTTTCACGGAAGCTACATCCTTTGTTCTCAGCTTGCGGACTTGTCGATCTAATATAGCCACTGGCACTTCATCATATGATAGATCCTTTGTAACTTGTACATCTTTGATAGGGACGACCCGAGAAGGGTCTCCAATACATTTCCTCAACATAGATACATGGAATACCGGGTGGACAAATTCCAATTCAGATGGCAATTCTAACTCGTAAGCAACCTGTCCAATTCGTCGAAGAATTTTGTACGGCCTAATATACCGCGGACTCAACTTACCCTTCTTCCCAAAACGCATAAAACCCTTCATCGGCGAGATCTTCAGGAAAACCCAATCACCAACCTCAAATTCCAGATCACGACGTCGGACGTCGGAATAAGACTTTTGCCTGATTTGTGCCGTCCTCAGTCGCTCTTGTATCACTTTCACCTTCTCAATGGCTTGGTGAATCAAATCTGGCCCATATAATTCTGTCTCACCGACTTCGAACCATCCAACTGGTGATCTACATCTCCTCCCGTACAGTGCCTCATACGGGGCCATTTTAATACTGGAATGGTAGCTATTATTGTAGGCAAATTCTATAAGTGCCAGATGGTCATCCCAATTCCCCTTGAAATCTAGAACACATGCTCGTAGCATATCTTCAAGCGTCTGGATGGTACGTTCAGCCTGTCCGTCAGTCTGCGGATGGAATGCAGTGCTGAGATTTACTTGTGTGCCTAAACCCTTCTGAAAAGACCTCCAAAAGTTAGCCGTAAATTGAGCTCCTCGGTCTGATATAATAGATACCGGCACACCATGAAGCCTAACAATCTCCTTGATATACAACTTCGCATAATCTTCAGCCGTGTAAGTTGTCTTAACTGGCAGAAAATGGGCAGATTTTGTAAGTCGATCAACTATCACCCAGATGGAGTCAAACTTATGATAAGAGCGAGGTAATCCAATAATGAAGTCCATATTAATCACCTCCCATTTCCAGGTCGGAATCTCTATATTCTGAATCAATCCACTAGGTTTCTGATGCTCGATCTTTACTTGTTGACAATTAGGACACTGGGCTACAAATTCTGCAATAGACTTCTTCATGTTATCCCACCAATACTGCTCCTTAACGTCATGATACATCTTTGTCGAGCCAGGATGGATAGAATATCGGGACTGGTGAATCTCAATCATAATCTTCTCTCGCAACCCTGCCACACTAGGTACACATAATCGGCCCTAGTATCTCAGTGTCCCATCTCCTCCGATCTTGAAAGCTGTAATCTTACACTGCTGAATTCCCTCTCTCAATCTTACTAAGGTAGGATCTTCATATTGCCGTGCTTTTACCTCGGCTACCAAAGATGATTCTGCTGTATTCTGTACAGTAACACCTCTGTCATCAGAGTCCAACAATCTGATTCTCATATTGGCCAGCTGGTGAAGCTCTTTGGTCAACCCTTGTCTACCTGCCTCAATATGTATTAAGCTTCCCATTGACTTACGGCTGAGAGCGTCTGCCACAACATTAGCTTTACCGGGATGGTACAATATCTCGACATCGTAGTCTTTCAGTAATTCAAGCCACCTACGCTGCCTCAAATTCAACTCCTTCTACTTGAAGATGTATTGTAAACTCTTGTGATCTGTGTAGATGTCAACATGGACGCCGTATAAGTAGTGCCGCCATATCTTCAAAGCATATATTACTGCAGCCAATTCCAAATCATGAGTCGGGTAATTCTTTTCATGCTTCTTCAATTGTCTTGATGCATAAGCAATCACCTTCCCACGTTGCATCAATACACACCCCAAACCTATACCTGAGGCATCACAATATACCACATAACCTTCTGTTCCTTCTGGGAGAGTGAGCACTAGCGCGGATGTCAATCGATTCTTTAGCTCCTGAAAACTATGTTCACAAGCATCAGACCACTGGAACTTGGTAGCTTTCTGTGTTAACTTAGTCAATGGTGCTGATATAGAGGAAAACCCTTCTACAAACTGCCTATAATATCCTGCTAGCCCCAGGAAGCTGCGGACTTCTGACGGTGTTGTAGGTCTCGGCCAATTCTTCACTGCATCGATCTTCTGAGTGTCGACACTAATACCCTCATCAGATATCACATGGCCAAGGAATGCTACTGAGTTCAGCCAGAATTCACATTTAGAGAGCTTAGCATATAACTTATGATGCTGAAGGGTCTGTAATACTATCCGCAAGTGGCCCGCATGTTCCGCCTCCGAACGAGAATACACCAGAATGTCATCAATGAATACGATCACGAACACATCAAGATAGGGCCCAAATACACTATTCATGAGATCCATAAAAGCTGCTGGGGCATTTGTTAGCCCGACCGACATCACCAAGAACTCAAAATGCCCATATCTTGTCCGGAAGGCCGTCTTTGGAATATCCTTCTCCTTAACCCTCACCTGATGATACCCTGAACGCAAGTCAATCTTGGAGAAATACTTGGCACCCTGGAGTTGGTCAAACAGGTCATCAATTCTTGGAAGTGGATACTTGTTCTTTATTGTAAACTTATTCAACTGTCGATAATCGATACACATCCTTAACGACCCATCTTTCTTCCGTACGAACAAGACTGGCGCACCCCAAGGTGAAGTGCTAGGCCTAATGAAACCCTTATCCAGCAAGTCCTTCAACTGTGCCTTCAACTCTCGCAACTCTACCGGGGCCATCCTGTATGGAGGGATAGAGATCGGTTGAGTGTCAGGCAATGCATCAATGCTAAACTCAATCTCCCTTTCAGGAGGAAGGCCTGGGAGTTCATCTGGGAAAACATCTGGAAATTCATTGACCACGGGGATTAATTGTAGAGTAGGCGGCTTTGCCTCCGCATCCCTAACGCGAACAAGATGATAAATGTAACCTTTTGAGATCATCTTCCTTGCCTTAAGATAGGAAATAAACCTACCTTTCAGCGTAGCAATGTTCCCCTTCCATTCAATGGCGGGTTCACAAGGAAACTAAAACCTAACCATCTTCGTACGACAGTCAACATTTGCATAGCATGAGGCCAACCAGTCCATTCCCATTATCACATCGAAATCAACCATTTCTAACTCAAATAAATTTGCCGAGGTTTGACGACTACAAATCATCACAGTGCAACCTTTATATACCCTTCTAGCAATCACAGAATCTCCTATCGGAGTGGATACCGCAAGTGGTTTACTTATCAATTCAGGTTCAATGCCAAACTTATTAGCCACAAAGGGTGTAACATATGATAAGGTAGATCCTGGATCAATTAGCGCATATACATCATAAGAAAACACAGACAATATACCTGTAACAACATCCGAAGATGACTCGAGATCTTGTCGACCTATTAGAGCATAGGTTCGATTTTGAGCACCACTCGAACTCGGCACTGAACCTCTACCTCTACCACGACCTATCGACTGTTGAAAACCTTGTGCTGGAGGTCGAACTGATGAGGAAGAACTAGACACAGATCCAGTCGGTTAAGCCATACCACCACCTCCTCTGTTAGGACAATCCCGCATCATATGGCCACGCTGTCTGCAAGAATAGCACGCATCGGAACCTCGACAGCACAGTCCAAAGTGGGCCTTGCCGCACTGATCACAACGAGGTGTTGGGGGTCTCGTCTGACTAGTATCTCTATGAAATTGTGAGCCTGATGCCCTCAAACTCTGACCTGAACCAGAATAGGTAAATCGATCATACCGAGGCCTCTGAAACTTTGGAGGAGCACTAGCTACAGGTGGCGCCGAACTCCTCGAAGATTGGGGCCTGATACTGCCTCTGAACTCATCAGAATACCCTGCAAATCTCGCCCTCTTATGCTGGCCCCTATCCTGCTCCCTATCTGCCCTTTGCTGGCGCTTACGATCCTCTAGGGTCTGGGCATAAGCCTGAATACGGGAAATATCCATGCCCTCTACCAAGGAGGCTGTTGTGCACTCATTTATCAGATGTGGTCCCAACCCGTTCACGAACAGATGCACCCTATCACTCATCTCGGCCACCATATGGGGAGCATACCTTGCTAAAGAATCAAACTGTATACTATACTCTCGTACACTCATATTACCCTGTCGAAGGTTCAAGAACTTATCAGCTCTAGCTCGTCGTATCTCAACTGGCAAGTAGTGACGAAGAAAGGCCTCAGAAAATTCCTTCCACACGGCTGGAGGAGCGTTCGGACCCCTAGATCTCTCCCAACTATCATACCAGAAAACCGCTAAATCCCGTAACCGATAAGAAGCCAACTCTACTGCCTCCGTATCACTAGCATGCATAACCCGCAATGTACGATGAATCTGATCAATAAATGTTTGTGGGTCCTCCTTGGGGTCTGATCCGGTAAACACTGGAGGGTCTAGATTAATAAAATCATGAACTCTCGCACTAACCGGTTTATCAGCAGCACCGATATTCTGCCTCTGAGCCTGAGCAGCTACCAAGCTAGTCAATAATTGCACCGCACTGCGCATATTGTGGTCTGTAGTGCTAGACGGAGGAACTGGATGTACTGGGTGCCTCCTAATATCCTCTGGAGGAGACGGAGAGGTATGAGACGGCATCTCACTCTGAGCCTCACTTTGGCCTGCTCTGGCTGGAGGCACCTGAATGTTACCCTCTCCCACAGCTGTATCAAGCCGTTTACTAATTGCTTGCTTCCTAGTCGAAGGCATCGCTGAAAGAAAACAAGGTGAATATTAGATATGAACACTTACTACTCAACTCTACGCACGATCTAGATTCAGGAAGAAGGTAACAACCCTAGATGTCACGTAGCCTCCTGATTATAAATGTGGCGCGCTACACATCCATAATCAAAACTCTACTAGACACGGCTCATAGACATCCCCTAGGACAGACTTGCTCTGATACCAAGTTTGTCACGACCCAACTGGAGGGTCATGACTAGCACCCGGGCCATACTTGCCGAGCACCAACGTACATTTTATCTAACCTTCCTTATTATCTTTAAGGGCCGACAAGATCAATATAAATAGTAGACATGGATCATGAACATCCAACAATGAAAGATAATGTCATGAACATACATAACATGGGACGACAAGACTGTCAAGAAATTATATATAAGGTACGAGCTAACATGATGCCATGAAAGACTATACAACAAAAATCAGCCGACAAGGCATTCTAAACCATACATAAGTCGACACCTGTCTATGAGCCTCTAAAGGAACATAAGTGCTACAACATTGCCGGAACAGGGCCCCGACATACCCATAATGTCTATAACAAAAATGCATACCAAGACCACGGCAAGTCCGGAGAAGGGATCTCGCCAATAACCGCTGAACTGGACAGCCTACTGTGGTGGGGGAGCTACGTCTACCTGTCTATCAGGACCTGCAGCACGACATGCAGCGTCCACAAATAAAAAGGACGTCAGTACGAATAAAGTACTGAGTATGTGAGGCAAGAAAGCATAAGTAAGAACAGTAATGTAAACAGGGATAGAGAATATACAACCTGTGACATCTGGGTACCTCTGAGGGCTACTGACATGAAATACATGATACATACATATATATACATAAACTTTTAAAACATACGCCTTTGTGGGCATCACCATCATCATATCGTACCCGGCCATAATAGGCTCGGTAAAACGTACCCGGCCATCATAGGGCTCGGTAGAATCGTACCCGGCCACGTGGAGCTCGGTAAAACCCAACTGATCAGTGGTTGCACAATAGGTGCCGTACCCGGCCGACTATAGCGCGGCTCGGTAGAGTAAAATAGATACATATATATGATGCATGCTGGACTCATTGGAATCACATTTTGAACCTTTCGGAGTGACATAAGGTTGGTATCCTTCGTACACGTTATTAGGATTAACTCTTCATCAAGAATCTTATAAGAATCAGGAACTACCAACAACATTGATAATATAAGAATAAGAGAAGTAACATCAATATCAATCATTTCATAAGAAGGGCAGCAATGTAAGTACTGCTAGCTTCTAAGAGTAGAGTATCTTTGGGAGCTCGTTCATTACATTATGTACAATCGGAGTCGTGCAAAAGAATGAAGGGGATAGCCTCACATACCTTGTATATACTACCCAACCTCAAGCTATGCAAATGTCACGACTCCTTAGTCTACAATAAGACAAATGACACTATCATTATCGTTTAAGCGTCGTAACTATTATGTATCGACCACAACCTATTTTACGATGAAACGGACAGCACCTCCCCTATTTATATGACTTCCCACAAGTCAATACAATCACCAAACAGCCCAAACAACATCACTAATAATCATATTGAGCCTCCAAAACAGTCCACCAACCAACAACATTACTACCAAGCCTTTCGATATATATTTCACAAGTTCTAGCTTCAACGACTTAGCTGCAACTTGGATAATCTTAAATATATATATAGAGTAAGAGGTTCCTTACCTTTAAACAGAAAGAACAACTCCAATTTGACCTTAATTTTCCACGAAATATCCCTTCAATTCTGCCACAAGAACAAGGAAGCAAAACTAGCAATTAATTCGGGTTTTTCGGCACTAGAATTACTTTAGAAGACTTGAAATCACCTAGGGTTGATATTAAAAACTTGAAGGTGTATTTACAGGACATAAAACACTTAAAACAACCTCCCACATGAGCTGGAACAACACAAAAATCAGCAACAACAAGAAGAACAAGAAACTTACTAGCGCCACGGGATTCCCGACATTTGATTTGTGTTGTTTGCCCTTTGTTTGGGTCTTGGATCATGAGAGAACCTTGAGAGACTGTTTTTAGGGTTATAAGGTCTGAATATACTGAAAAATAATGACTTAAAACGGGGTTGAGGTATCTTATATATGTCCATATGTCTTAAACCGCCTTTGTGGGCCCCATAGAGAGCAGCTTGGCGCACTCTCGCGAAAACGCGAATATCTCTCTATTCCGAGATCGTATCGATGAACGGTTTAATGCGTTGGAAACTAGACTCATAGATCTTCAATTTGATAGGTAGATCACCCCATAATTCCAAGCACATTGGGAGAAAAATGCAGTAACATTTGACCTAAATTTTAAGTAAAATTATAAACCTAAGTTGCAACAACTTTTATCGACTTTTGTTTCATAACTCGCTTGACTTCAAGACTTATGATGCGGATATTATATGATTCAAATACATTAAAACAAGACCTCTTGGGACAATTAATCACCTCTAGTGTTACCCGAAAATACGGGTTACAACATCCTTGATTCGTTTAACTTCAAATACTTGTTAACCACTCTTATACACCCTTGTATCGTTTAAGACCAATAGGATTAACTTCTTATCATCTCAAAGATAATCTCTTCTTTGGAAGTTTTTGCAAAAAATCTTGATTTTTCGTCCATCAATTCACGGATTCATGATGTAAATGAGTATGGAACCATGAAATATAATCAATATAGGATAAGGAACACTTACCCCAATGTTTTTCCGTGAAAATCTCCCAAAAATCGCCCAAGAACCGTGCTCCAAAAATCCAAAACGAAATGAATGAAATGACCATTTTTGGTCCTTAAGTTTTTGCCAATCCGTCACTAAAAGTCCATTTTCCGTCACTAAAAGTCCATTTTTCGTCACTAAAAGTCCACCAGAAACTGCTCTACTAGCCTTCCTTCAATCGATCATAACTTTATGTATAAATGTCCAAATGATGAATTGTTTAATTTTCTGGAAACTAGAATCAAACGACTACAACTTTCATGAGATGTGAGGGGAAAACTTTTGTTTAACATTTCCGGAAAGACCACCTATTTGTTCGTTTTGAAAATTTTCCAATTCCTTTTGACTTTCGAGATATAAGCTTCCAAAGTCGGCTCCACATATCATAAATTTCTGGCGAAACTGCTCTACCAACCTTCATTCAATCCATCATAACTTTCTGTACAAATTTCCAAATAATGAATAGTTTAACTTTCTGGAAACTAGAATCAAAGGGCTAAGGGCTACAATTTTCATGTTTTGAAAATTTTCCTATTCCTTATAGATTGCGAGATATAAGCTTCCAAATTTGGCTCCACGCGAAATTTCTGCAACAGAAATTTCCAGCAACCTTCTTTGTCCGAAATCCATTCCGTTTACCTTTCGAAATCCACCCGAGACCCTCGGGACCTTTACCAATTATACCAACATGTCCCAAAATACAATACGAACTTATTCGAGGCTACAAACCACATCAAACAACATCAAAACGACGAATCACACCTCAAATCAAAATCTATGAACTTTGAACTTTCAAATTCTATATCTTATGCCGAAACACATCAAATCAATTCGGAATGATTTCAAATTTTGTACACAAGTCATAAATGACATAACAAACCTATTCCAATTTCCAGAATCGAATTCCGACCTCGATATCAAAAAGTTAACCCCCCGGTCAAACTTCCCAAAAATTTAACTTTTGGCATTTCAAGCCTAATTCTACTACGGACTTCCAAATGAAATTCCGATCACGCTCCTAAGTCCAAAATTACCATACGGAGCTGTTGGAATCATCAAAATTCTATTCCGGGGTCTTTTGCACATAATTTGACATCCGGTCACTATTTGAACTTAAACTTTTAATTTTTCGTCAAAATTCCATATCTCGGGCTAGGGACCTCGGAATTTGATTTCGGGCATACGCCTAAGTCCCAAATCACGATACAGACCTACCGAAACTGTCAAAACACTGATCCGAGTCCGTTTGCTCAAAATGTTGACCAAGGTCAACTCAGTTGAGTTTTAAAGCTCTAATTCACATTTTAATCCAGTTTTTACCTGAAAACTTTCCGAAAAATTTTACGAACTGTGCACGTAAGTCGAGGAATGATAAATAGTGCTTTTTGAGGTCTTAGAACACAAAACTAATTATTAAATTTAAAGATGACCTTTTGGGTCATCATATTCTCCACCTCTAAAACAAACATTCGTCCTCGAACGGAGTTAGAAAAAGTAACTAAGCTGGTGAATAAGTGTGGATAACAGCTGCGCATATCATGCTCGATCTCCCAAGTCGCCTCTTCGACCGGATGACCCCTTCACTGAACCTTCACGGAAGCAATGTTCTAACCTCAGCTTTCCAACCTGCCTATCCAAAATAGCCACTGGTTCCTCAACATAAGATAGATCCTTGTCCAACTGAACGAACTGAAGTCTAACACATAAGACGGATCGCCGTGATATTTCCGAAGCATGGAAACATGGAATACCGGATGAACTATAGAGAGACTAGGTGGTAGTGCACGTTTGTAAGCCACCTTTCCAACTCTCTCAAGAATCTCAAAAGGCCCAATATACCTAGGGCTCAACTTGCCCTTCTTCCCGAACCTCATCACACCCTTCATAGGCGAAACCCGGAGCAATACGCTCTCACCAACCATGAATGCAACATCACGAACCTTCCGATTCGCATAACTCTTCTGTCTAGATTGCACTGTATGAAGTCAATCCTGAATCAACATAACCTTTTCCAACTCATCCTGAACCAAGTCTGTACCCAATAGCTTAGCCTCTCCCGGTTCGAACCAACCCACTGGGGACCGGCACCGCCTACCATATAAGGCCTCATACGGAGCCATCTAAATGCTTTACTGGCAACTGATGTTGTAAGAAAACTCCGCAAGTGGTAAGAACTGATCCCAAGCACCCCCCAAATCTATCACACACGCACGAAGCATATCCTCTAGTATCTGAATAGTGCGTTCGGACTGCCCGTCCATCTGAGGGTGAAATGTTGTACTCAACTCTACACGAGTACCCAACTCTCGATGTACAGCCCTCTAAAACCGTGAGGTAAACTGTGTACCCCAGTCAGAGATGATAGATACCGGTACACCATGAAGTCTGACAATCTCGCGAATATATACCTGAGCTAGCTACTCTGAAGAGTAAGTAGTAATCACAGGAATGAAATGAGCTGACTTGGTCAATCTATCCACAATCACCCAAACTGCATCGAACTTTCTCCGAGTCCGTGGGAGCCCAACAATGAAATCCATAGTGATCCGCTCCCATTTCCATTCTGGAATTTCCAACTTCTGAAGCAATCCACCCGGTCGTTGATGCTCATATTTCACTTGTTGACAATTTAGGCACCGAGCTACATATTCCACTATGTCTTTCTTCATCCGCCTCCATCAATAGTGTTGTCTCAAGTCTTGATACATCTTTACAGCACCCGGATGAATGGAGTACCGTGAACTGTGAGCCTCCTGGAAAATCAAGTAGCACAAACCATCTACATTTGGCACACATAGCCTGCCCTGCATCCGTAATACATCTTCATCTCCAGTAGTGACTTCCTTGGCATCGCCGTGCTGAACTGTGTCCTTAAGGACAAGCAGATGGGGGTCATCATACTGACGTTCCCTGATACGATCATAAAGAGAAGACTGAGAAACCACACAAGCCAAAACTCGGCTCGACTCGCAAACATCCAGTCTAACAAATTGGTTGTCCAAGGCCTGAACATCCAAGGCCAAAGGCCTCTCTGCTACCGGTAAATATGCTAAGCTGCCCAAACTCTCCGCCTTATGACTCAAGGCATCGGCCACTACATTGGCCTTCCCAGGATGATAAAGAATGGTGATATCATATTCCTTAAGCAACTCCAACCATATCCGCTGCCGTAAATTAAGATCCTTCTATTTAAATAGATGTTGTAGACTTCAGTGATCGGTGTAGACCTCACAATGGACACCGTACAAATAATGCCGCCAAATTCTTCAAGGCACGAACAATGGCTGCTAACTCAAGGTCGTGGACCGAAATTCTTTTTCTCATGTACCTTTAACTGTCTGGACGCGTAGGCAATCACCCTACCATCTTGCATCAACACTGCGCCGAGGTCAATACGCGACGCATCACAATACACAATATAAGACCCTGAACCTGTAGGTAATACCAACATTGGGGCTATAGTCAAAACTATCTTGAGTTTTTGGAAGCTCTCCTCACATTCCTCGGCCCATATGAATGGAGCACCCTTCTGGGTCAATCTGGTCTTAATAGTTGTTCATAATCAATTACAAAATCGTCAATTAACTTCATGTTAACAAAAATCTCGTTTTAAACCTTCACAATACTGATAACGAGATACGAGGCATGAAGACCTCATAATTATTTACCCAAATTAATAAGTCACATTTAACGTCACCTAGGCGGGAACCTACCTCGTAGGTTAAAACTCAATAATTATAACACAAAATTGGCAAGTATGCACAGAGAATTTCATATAGAATTTTCAAATAAGCCTAACAGGCATGGCTCCCTATTAGTCTTATAGTACAAATTTAATTTCACAAGGGAGAACTTAAATACAAGAATTTTCCTCACAAGGATCTCGTCCTTATATAACTTCCACCGTAGCTCGTAGACCGATTTAAACATATCAATTTATATAAAAATGTGAGGATCTCGTCCTCAGTTCTGAATCACAAGTAATATGCACATCGTGCCAATTGAAACTTTTCATTTGCTCCTTCTAAATAATTTCCGTTAAAAAAGAAAAATCACAACACATAATGAACCCCACACCGGTAGGGCATATAATTCACAATTTGTAATTAATTATCCGTAAATTACATCAAAACTTACCGAAATGAGTAACAGAAAACCACATTTAGCCTCACAGGTCTTATTAGTGACCAACATGGAATGATAGGCGTAGTTGTCTCCATGGAATCTCCCAACAAGAGTAAACACATAAGTAGATTATAGAATTATGAAACTCACTCATAAGTGTAGCACAATAGGAGGACTCGTCTTGATACTCAGAACCGAATCAAGTTAAGGAAATTATTCCTTTATATTATATCAAGGTCGTACCTGTAACGACACCATCTGATGTAGCGACCTCTGCCATACCGTAAAACAAATATATCAACGGCTAGGTCTCCACCTCTAGGACGCCTTCTACCCGCCTGTCCTCTACCCCTAACTGGTCGTATGGGTGGTGTAGTAACTGCAATGGGGCACGTAGCCTGAGTGCTTTGATGAAATAAGTCTCTCCTAAGTTTGGGACAATTTTCTCATGATGTGCCTAGTATCACCGTATTCATAACAACCCCTTTGCGGGTTAGGCTGCTCATATTGAGTCTGTGCCAGATAACTGGAATAACCATTGTAGGAACTCATGTTGGTGGTGCATTAAAAGAACTTACTGAAGCACCCCGAGTAATCCGATGTGCGGACTAGGCTGGCCGACTGCCCGAGCCCCCTCCAAAATGATTTATACTTGCAGATTAGAATCCACTGAATCCCCCAGAACCTCGAGACGTCTTGGTCTCCTTAGTTTCTTTTTTTCCTCACCCCGAACACATTCTAATATCTTGGCAATTTGTACAACTAGCAAAAATGAAGTATCAGCTTGTAGCTCCCAAGTCGTACAAAATTTTATGATCATAATTGAGTCCTTTAATGAGTTTGTGGACTCGCCCTCTGGCTGTAGGAAGCAAAGTAGGAGTATGACGGGCTAACTTATTGAACTTGATGGCATATTCTGATACCGTCAACCGTGACCTGACGCAACCATTCAAACCCTATGCGCCACGCATTACGGAGAGTCCGAGAAACAAACTCTTTCAAAAGCATTTCTGAGAACTGAGCCAAGTAGGCGGTGTTGCATTGGCTGGTCTGCCCTCTTCATAGGCTTGCCACGAACACTGGTGGAGAGTTATCTCTCCCAAGGCAAATTTCTTCTTTTGTTATGCTGACTCAACATTGTTGAGCTTACCAATTTCTTAACATACTCTTCGATTCTTCTTTGGGGTAACCCTTACCCTCTTTATACACAACGATCACAAAAGTAGAGCTCTATACAGACAAATCTTATCACGAACCACATAGTCCAGACTCTCATCAACAAGTGTCCTTCCTCCGAAGCACCCCAAAATCTGCAACAGTGATGTCCACGCTGAGTAGACCTTCTACAAATTTAGAGTTGTTTCTATAACTCCTTTGGTATTGAAGTATAGGATTATTAAGGAGGCGGACATACCGCAAGTCCCAACCTTATCCTCTACAAAATCTCAGGTCTTAAACATGTATAAATATTAGTGAACCTTTCAGTACCACATATATATATTTCAGGCCAAAACTGATATAATACATGACCCCGCAATCCACCCATTGGTAGTGGACTCCTTCCACTCGGCGCGAAGTCATAGGTCACAACGTCCGATGATCCACAATAATAACCTTCATAGCTTGTATAAATCAACTAGACGCCAACGTCTGTTGCACCCCCACATGATTCACTAGGTGATCTCTCAATACGCCCGCATCTTCAGTCGGAACCACACGTTGAGGCAATGTTTGAGCATCTTTGGCTCCCTCATAGTCCATCTACGACATCACGAACCATCGACGTACAACTGATACCGAGTCCGCAATGTCATACATGAGTGGATACAAAGGAATATAAGATATATGTTTCAAGCTAAATCAATGTTGCACGATAAGGAGTCAAAGAAGTGAATATTTCCTAACTATTCCATAGCCTCTTGAAGATAAGTACAGACGTGTCCGTACCGATCTGCAAGACTCTACTAAACCTGCTCGTGACTCATGACACCTATGAACCTAGAGCTCTGATACCAACTTATCACGACCCCAAATTCCCTCCGTATGATGTCGTGATGGCACCTAGTCTCTAAAACTAGGTAAGCCTATCAATGGGGAATAATAATAAATATCTGAAATAATTAAACTACAATTCAAACAATTTCAACTCCCCAAACTCGGTAGAAATAAGTCACAAGCTTCTAAGAATTTATCCTCGATGTCTCTATATAACAGAGTCTAAAGAAAATAAGGAAGCAACATAACAGAATAGAAGGGGACTCCGAAGTCTGCGGGCGTTGGCAGATATACCTCGAAGTCTCCTCGTACAGCTAGTTTACTGATGCTTGGTCTGATAAGATGTACCTGGATCTGCACAAAAAGATGTACAAAAGCGTAGTATGAGTACACCATAACGGTACCCAGTAAGTGCTAAGCCTAACCTCGGTAGAGTAGTGACGAGATCAGGTCAGACCCTACTGGAGAATAAATAATGGCATGGTAAAATGTTTAAACAATATTACAAGATAAAATGACAATGGAAATGAATCAAGTAGTATGTCACATTTAATTACATCAAATAATGGCAAATAAATACCTCGTGGAAACAAAATAGAATTCTTTTTAACTTTAAGAAAATCACACAATAATCAAAGGCAATTATGGCCATAAATCAATATCAACAAGGGCACTCCCGAGGTACCGCCTCGTAGTCCCAAATCATAAACAATTTCACAATATCTCATTTCCTTATCTCACCGCGGGAGCCTTCACAATTTATTTGAAAGAAAATATTTTTCCCGAAATAGCATCCCGCGTTTTAGCCATCCTTATCACACTGCATGACTTCTAGTAGTTCCCCCTACTAGCCACGCGTATCAAGCCACCCTTATCTCACTGCATGCGTTTCAATACCCAGACCTTATATCACCGCATGCGTATCAATATCACAATATATCATAATTTGCATCTCAAGTGCTCAAATAATTTAACTTGCCAAAATAATTCAACATTAATATTTTTCCACAATAAAGAGCTCATAGCTCATGCCAAAATAAATCATCAATAATATTTTTCCATAATAAAGAGCTCACGGCTCATGTCAAAATAATTCAACAATAATATTTTTCCACAATAAAGAGCTTACGGCTCATGTCAAAATAATTCAACAATAATATTTTTCCACAATAAAGAGCTCACTGCTCCATCATAATGAGTACGAAAATCTTACAAAAATATTCAGGAGTAAATAATTCAGGAAAATAATATTTCAAAATCTTTAATACGTTGCTTCAATATTAAGTTTAAAAATGTCAAATACTTCATATTAATAACATTTAATTTAAAGAAAATCAACCTTCAAATAATGCACAGAATAAAAGAAACCAAGTTCCAACTAAACAGATAAAATAATTAGCAGGAAAAGGTCAAGCAAATTTAAAAATATAAACATTAAATCAATAATGAAGAATATAACAAAATGAAATAATTTAATTAATGCGCAACAATGATCTACATAATTTAAAACATAATCTTTCACATTTAGCCCGTGTACACACTCATCACCTCGTGTGCACGACTTTTCACACATTACAATTATCAATCCTAGGGGAATTTTCCCCACACAAAGTTAGACAAGTCACTTAACTCGACTTGCTCCAATTTAACCAAGTATTATGCTTTTTCCTCAATTTTTCCGACTCCGATCGATTCGTATCTAGTCATAATTAATTCGATACAGTCAACAAAAGTTATAGTAATCAATTTCATAAGAAAATATTATATTTTTCAATAAAATTCGAAATTAGCTCAAAATTTTCCCGTGGGGCCCACATCTCGAAATCCGGCGAAACTTACAAAATCCGACAACCCATTCAATTACGAGTCCACCCATACTAATTTTACCAAAATCCGATAACGTCGACCTCTAAATCTTAAATTTTTATTTTTGAAAAATTTTGCAAAAATCTTGATTTTTCTTCCATAAATTCACGGATTCATGATGTAAATGAGTATGGAATCATGAAATATAATCAATATAGGATAAGGAACACTTACCCCAATGTTTTCCCGTGAAAATCGCCCAAAAATCGCGCAAGAACCGTGCTCCAAAAATCCAAAACGAAATGAATGAAATGACCATTTTTGGTCCTTAATTTTCTGTCAATCCGTCACTAAAAGTCTATTTTCCGTCACTAAAAGTCCATTTTTCGTCACTAAAAGTCCACCAGAAACTGCTCTACTAGCCTTCCTTCAACCAATCATAAATTTATGTACAAATGTCCAAATGATGAATGGTGTAACTTTCTGGAAACTAGAAACAAACGACTACAACTTTCATGTTTTGAAACATTTCTGATTCCTTATGACTTTCGAGATATAAGCTTCCAAAATCGGCTCCATACATCAGAAATTTCTGGCGAAACTGCTCTACCAGCCTTCATTCAATCCATCATAACGTTCTGTACAAATATCCAAATAATGAATGGTTTAACTTATTGGAAACTAGAATTAAAGGGTACAACTTTCATGTTTTAAAAATTTTTTCGATAACTGAGTTGTTCTAAATAAAAGAAGTTACTATTATGTTTTAAATTAATAAGTTTTGCATCCAAATCAATTGATTTTTTTTTATGTTTTATTTAAATTGAAAATGTCATTTTTCTTCTCTCAAACTATTTCTAAACTAAACTCATTTGTTTGTTGAATTCTTACTTGGGTTAAAAATTACAACCTTACTTTATTGAAAATGAATTAAATCGTGCGGATTTTTATGTATTGACATATTTGGCACGAGAGTCGTCCATGCGGTTGTGATAGAGATATAGGCACGAGGTGCCGTGAGAATATGAAAGGGGGTTGAGAACCGTATTTTATGATTATGACATGAGGTATTGATTTGAAAGAGTTTTATATTCGAAGGATACTTATTTGAAGAAATATATTTAGAGGGTATTTATTTGAAAGAATTATATGTGAAAGATTAATATTTGAAAGACTTATTTAATTGGTTGTACTTGTGTTATGTTTTTCTTATTCGTCGGAGTAATAATTATGGTGTTCTTGCTGCCTTACTGTCTATAGCACTAGTGGATTATTGTTGCTATCACTGCTATTTGTTTTCGATTATTTTAGTATGGCACAGGTTATTTGACTAGTGAGTGTCTTGACTGTACCTCGTCACTACTCCACTAAGGTTAGTCTTGATACTTACTGGGTACCGACTGTGGTGTACTCATACTACACTTCTGCACATTTTTGTGCAGAGCCAGGTAAATGTGGAGTCAGTTGATCATTAGCTAGCAGTGCGGATTGTTGCTGTGGAGACTTAAGGTAAACTTGTTGCTGCGTTCTCAGGCTTCAGAGTCACCTTCTGATTTGTATTCACATTGTTTACTTTATTTCAAACAGTCGTATTTAGAAAATTGTAACAAACTCTGTAGAGCTTATGACTTGTACTACTGGTTTTGGGAATTGTAATTTTATAGAGAATTCCATTTCAGAAATTATTAGACGTTACTTTATTATTGTTGTTATTCAGAAGATATTAGGCTTACCTAGTCCCTAAGACTAGGTGCCATCACGATACCCAACGGAGGGAAAAATTGGGTCGTGATAAGTTGGTATTAGAGCTCTAGGTTCATAGGTGCTACGAGTCATAAGCGAGTTTAGTAGAGTCTTGCAGATCGGCACGGAGACGTCTGTACTTATCTTTGAGAGGATACGGGACTATTAGGACAGTTTCACTTCCTTCATTCCTATCGTACAAGTTTATTGATCTCGAAGTTTGAGTTTTACCATTCTATTCTCTCACAGATGGTGAGGACACGAGCTGCAGTTACTGATGACGCTTCTCCCGGAGCAAGTAACACTAGAGGCAGAGGCCGAAGAGGAGCATCGTATCAATAGTAGAAAGTTTATGAAGAGGATAGACTAGTCGATGCAACACCACCAGCTTGGACTGTATTTTCAGAGAAGTTTTGAAAGAGTTTGTTTTCCAGACTCTCCGGGATGCATGGCGCACTGAGTTTGAATGGTTGTGTCAGGGCACATGACGGTGTCAGAATATGCCATCCGGTTCAGTGAATTAGCCCGTCATGCTGCTATCTTGGTTCCTACAGTTAGAGAGCGAGTCCGCAGATTTATTGAAGGGCTCGATTATGATTTTTGAAAATATGTATGGCTCGAGAGTTGCAGACTGACATTCCATTTCAACAAGTAGTAGAGATTGTCAGGATGTTAGAACGTAATCAAAATTAAGAAAATGAGTCTATAGAGGCCAAGAGGTCACGGAATTTTGGAGAATTCAGTGGATTCTACTCTGCAACTATGACTCATCATGGCGGAGGCTAGGACAGTCGGTCAGCCCAGTCCGCAATTTAGAATACTCGTAGTGCTTCAGTTAATACTTTTAGTTCACCACCGGCACGGGGTTCTTACAGTGGTTATTCCAGTTATCCGGCAGAGACTCAGTATGAGCAGCCGCGCCCATAGAGGGATTTTTATGAGAGTGGTGATACAAGACACATCAAGAGAAATTGTCCCAGACTTGGGAGGGGTAGATTTCATCAGAACACTCAGGCTACAAGCTTTATTCCAGTTAATACTCTACGTGCATAGCCAGGTAGGTGTGGAGGACAGGCGGATAGAGGGTGTCTAAGAGGTGGAGGCCTGGCCCGTTGATATAATTGTTATGAATTGGCTGAGGCCAATACACCAAATGATGTAGTTACATGTATGATTTAATTTATAATAAAAGGAGCACCATTCTTATTTTGATTCGATTCCGATTACCGAGGTGAGAACTCCTTTCATGCTCCTTATATATGGTGGATTGGTGAATTTGTACTCCACTCCTGTGTTTTATCCCTGTTGGGAGATCTTATGGTGTTAGCCCGTATGTATCATTTTTGTTTTGTACATTATTGTGGGCTATGAGTCCAAAGCTGACTTTTTATTTCTCACTACAGTGGGTTTCGATGTGATTTCGGAATAATTGAAGTTAATTTTATGAATTATATGCCCGATTGGTATGGAGGCTCATTATGTGTTGTAAAAACTGTTTATGAAATATATTGAAAAGAAGAAAGAAAGAAAGAAAGGAAATTGAAAATTTCAGCTGGCACAATGTGCAAAATACTTGTGATTCAGAGTTCAGGACGAAATCCTCGCATTTTTATATGATGTGAAATATTTAAACTGGGCTACGAGCCGTGGCGGAAGTTATATAAGGAGGAGGTCTTTGTGGTAAAAATTTTATGAGTTTAAATTCTCCCTTTGTGAAATTAAATTTGTACTATAGTATAAATAGGGAGTCATGCCTGTTAGGCTTATTTGATAATTCTTGTATATTTTTCTGTGCATATTTAGCCTATAAGGTGGGTGCTCAGGTGGGGTTAAATGTGACTCGTTAATTCGGATAAATAATTATGAGGTCTTCATGCCTCGCGTGTTGCTGTCAGTGTTGTGAATATTTTGAAATGCGATTTTGGTTATGTAACGACCCGGCCGGTCGTTTTGAGTATTACAACCTCGTTCTCCCATTTACTGCTCCATTTATTCTTTATAACTGTATTATGACCTATCATATTAGTTAGTTCGGGTCCGGAGAGATTTCAGAATGAATTGAGACACTTAGTCTCGTAATGGAAAACTTAAGTTGGAAAAGTCAACCGGATGTTGACTTATATGTAAACGACCTCGGATTTGAATTTTTATGATTCCAATAGCTCCGTATGGTGATTTTGGACTTAGGAGCGTGTCCGAAAAATTATTTGGAGGTCCGTAATGGAATTAGGCTTGAAATGGCGAAAGTTGAATATTTAGGAAGTTTGACCAGGGGTTGACTTTTTGATATCAGGGTTAGAATCCGATTCTGGAAATTGGAATAGGTCCGTTATGTCATGTATGACTTGTGTGCAAAATTTGAGGTCAATCGGATGTGAGTTGATAGGTTTCGACATCGGTTGTGGAAGTTGAAGTTTCAAAGTTTATTGATTTTGAATTTAGGTGTGATTCATCGTTTCGATGTTGTTAGGTGTGATTTGAGGCCTCAAGTAGGTTCGTATTATGTTATGGGACTTGTTGGTATATTTGGTTGAGGTCCGAAGGCCTCAGGTGACTTTTAGATGGTTAACGGATCAAATCCGGACTTAAGAAAAATGCTGGAACTGTTGCCTTTGGTGTGATCGCACTTGCGAGGGTCTTGGCTGCAGGTGCGATGCCGCAGGTGCGGCATGGTTGGCGCAGACGCTGGCCTGGGGCTGGCCTGGGGCGAATGCAGGTGCGAAGGGGGAATGCGCATCTGCGAGACCGTAGATGCGAGGAGGGCGTCGTAGATGCGAGGATTTGGATGGATGGCTGTGTCCGTAGGCACGCATTTTCGTCCGCAAAAGCAGATGCACAGGTGCGAGCCCAGGCACCACAGGTGCGAAAATGCCCGGGCAGTGTTAAAAATGAGGGTTTCCTGAGAGTTTTCTCATTTTGGATATTTTGGAGCTCGATTTGGGCGATTTTGGAGAGGAAATTTTCCACACAACTTGGGGTAAGTATTCTTGACTCCGTTGTGATTTTATTCCATGAATCTATCTTCTTTTTTAGCAATTGGTTGATGAATTTAAAGAGGAAATTGGGAGTGTTGGCCTAAAGTTCATAATATGAATATTTGAGTTTTGAACATCGATTTGGAGTCGGAATTGAGTGAAATTAGTATGGTTGAACTTGTAATTGGATGTATTGTCGGATTTTGTGAGTTTTATCGAATTCCAAGATGTGGGCCCCATGGGCAATTTTTGGAGTGTAATTTCGGATTTTGTGGGAAAATATTAGTATTTTGATATGGAATTAATTTCTATAAATTGTGTGGACTGAATCAAATTTATTGTGGCTAGATTCGAGCCATTCAGAAGTTGATACGTGCAGAATGGGATTTGTGGAGCATTATTTAGCTTGCTCGACTTTGGATTCGTCTTGTTCGAGGTAAGTAACTCTTCTAATCTTGGAGCTGAAGGTATGAACCCTGATTATACATGTTATGTATTTGGTGTTGAGGTGATGCACATGCTGGGTGACGGGCGTGTGGGCGTGCACCGTGTAAACTGTGACAGTTATTTCTGTGGTACTGTATAGTTATCTGAACTTGTCTGAAATCATGAAATCTCTACGTACTAGAGTTATCAAAATGTGATTCATGCTATAAACTATGTTTAGACTACATGTTTATCCTGTTGGGACCCACCGAGGTCATTTCTGATGTTAAGTTATTTGCTTTCATTGCATTATATACTCAGTCATATGCATTCATATGCATATCATATCTCAGTCTCTATTGTTATTTATTGATACATCATATTATAATTTTCAGGCTATTTTTATGACATTGTGATCCCATGAGAGAGAGACTGGAGAGATTGATGATTGAGTGAGGCCGAGGCCCTGATAGATTATGATATTAATACTGATTTATGATAGCGCTTGGGCTAAAGGAGCCCCTCCGAAGTCTACACATACCCCCAGTGAGCGCGATTGATATTATATGGAGATGGATCTTCTCCACAGGGCTGGATTGGCCTTCCTCGGTACTGGGTGACTTATAGTCAGTGATGTATATATTTCGGGATGGATCTTCCCTGGGCTGTATGGGCCATATACAGTACCGAGTGGTTGAGTATTTGAGAGTGTGAACCTGGATATGGATCTTCTCCACAGGGCTAGATTGACCTTCCTCGGTACTGGGTGACTTATAGTCAGTGATGTATATGTTCCGGGATGGATCTTCTCTGGGCCGTATGGGCTATATACAGTACTGAGTGGTTGAGTATTCGAGAGTATGAGCACATGAGGCTGTTAGCATGGTGCATCACATACAGCATTACATTGACATGCACACATGATATACAGGCATAGAGACGTATTTTCCTCATGCCGTACGGTATCACATCATTCCTGATTTCTCACACGTGTTGACATATGGGCATAGTGATGCATTTGTTTTACACTGTTTATCTGGAAAGAAAATGAGACATCTTAATTATCATTGAAAGGAATTTTGGGAAAATTTCAGCTTTCAAACTTATTCATATTTTTGGCAACTTCGGTAAACGATTTGGATTTTCACTGAGGTACTTGAAAGGCCGAGCTATTTTCGAAAATCATGATTTTGCTGAGCATTTTATCTCTGAGTTACTTATTCTCACTACTTTCAACCTAAGGATAGGTTTGTTACTTATTGAGTACATGGGGTCGATTGTACTCATACTACACTTCTGCACCTTGTGTGCAGATGTTGGCTGCTAATGTTGTTGTATTCGTTGGGAGCTGGATCTGAAGATGTACCTGCATTTTGGATGTTGCTGCCTCTTGTTCATGGTAGCCTTAGATTCATAAAACTCTGTTTATGTACTTTTCAAACAAATGTTGTATTACTTCATACCAGCTTTGTATACTCTATTCTTAGAAGCTCATGATTTGTACTACCAGTTCTTGGGAAATGTATAAGATTAAGATTTTTCTTTACTTAAATTGCTTTAATAATTGTTATTGGAATTGGATAGTTGATAATTGGCTTACCTAGCGGGTTGGGTTAGGTGCCATCACGACTAGTTGGATTTTGGGTCGTGACAGGTTAATATAAGATTAATTGAGGATGCTGGAATTAATTATGAAGAGTTATTATGGCCAGTGATGTGATTATGGGCATACGTATAATATGTGTGTAGGCACGAAATTGCTACCACTGGTTGAGACTAACGCAGTGTGCTAATATAGAGAATCAGGCCTTTTGAAATTAATTGGAGTGTAAGGAATTAGCCTTAATGTTTATATAGGAAGTTGAGATGGTGTTATCGGACCCGTGTTAAATTGCGGGAACGTAGAATCACCCGTGAGTATGTGTGTAAGAATACACTAAGTAATTTAATGTCCTCAGAAAGATTCTTGGCACGTTCGTGTCATGACCCAAATTAACCCTCTGTAAGGTGTCGTGATGGCACCTAGTCTTTACGACTAGGTAAGCCTAATATTACAAAAAGAAATATAAAGAAAACACAACATTTTAAAGATAAACAGCATATTGTGGATAGCCAAGAGTAGTACCACTCGACATATACAAAATAATTTTCCAAGACCCGGAATATCACTAAGTCACAAGCTGCTATAATCTATGTAGCTCTATACAAAAGTCTGAAGATAATAAAGAAAATCTCTAGGCGAGGGAGTAGATGGGACTCCGAAGATCTACGGACGCAAGCAGAAGTACCTTGAAGTCTCCTAGAATCAGCAGCACGCACTAACCTCGAGGCTGATAGCTCGCACCTGGATCTGCACACGAAAACATGTGGAGGAAAGGGCATGAGTACACCACAATGGTACCTAGTAAGTGCCAAGCCTAACCTCGGTCGAGTAGTGACGAGGTCAGGTCAAGGCCCTACCGGGTAAATATAATAAATTAGACAGTAAAAGATATAAGTAAAATTTACGGTAACACAGTTAAAGAAATTCTCGAAAAATTTAACAGTTAAGGGAGCCCTCGGCTCAGAACAAGGTAAACACAATGGGAAATCTCCCGGGATAGCGTCCCGTAGTTCCAAATGAATATGCAGTACAGGGGGGATCTCCCGGAATACGTCTGTAGTCCCAAAGTAAATATGCAGTGTTGGGGGATCTCCCGGAATACGTCCGTAGTCCCAAAGTAAATATGCAGTGCTGTGGGATCTCACGGAATACGTTCATAGTCCCAGATTAATTACGTCCGTAGTCCCAGATTAATTATGCAAGACAGGGGGATCTCCCAGAATACGTCCGTAGTCCCAATTTAAATATGCAACGCAAGATGAAATGGTATGTATGGCATCAAGTTATACAGTTTATACTGAACACAGATAAGGAAAATAGGGACTTAACTAAGCATGGCGCATAGAATGTCAAATAGGCAGTTAAAACACGTAACCATGCTCCTCTAATCTAAGCTAAATAATTAAACGTATTAGTGCAATTTAATAAGGGAAAATAGTTTATGATTTAGAAAGGAAAAACGAGATTTTTGCAATAATAGCTCGTGTACATACTCGTCACCTCACGTACACGGCACCCACACATCAATTAATATCAAACATCTTAAGGGAAAAGTTCCCAACGCAAGGTTAGGCAAGCCACTTAACTCGAACCAAGCTCAATCAATCGGTCACAATGCCTTTCCCACGAATATCCGGCTCCGAATGGCTCAAATCTAGCCAAAAGAAATTACATATCATAAATACAACAATAATAGACTCTTCTAATTAGCGAAATCAACATTTTAACGAAAATTCCGAAATTAACTCAAAAATCGCTCGTGGGACCCACATCTCGGAATTTGGTAAAAGTCACAAAATACGAACACCCATTCGCTCACGAGTCTAACCATATAAAATTTGCTCAAATCCGACCACAAATCCCCTTCAAAACTCGAAATCTTTATTGAAGAAGTTCTTCCAAATTTCAACCCCAAATATCCGAAATTAAAGAGGAAATTAATGATAGATTATTGGGATATAACCATAAAGGAGTTAAAAATCGTTATCCAATCGATATCTCTAAAAATCTCTCAAAATCTCGACCAAATCCGAGCTCCCAACGATTCCTTAACCGCGATCGCGGAAATAGCCTCGCGATCGCGAAAAACAACTTTTCTGCCCCAGAAATTACTCTACACGATCGCATAAAACACCACGCGAACGCGATGCTCTTTCTCCCCTACTCACGCAATCGCGAACATCCGCACGCATTCGCGATGAGCAAAACGCGTGGTCCAGCTTTGGTACACTTAACCCTACGCGATCGCGACCTTGTCTCTACGTTCGCGATGCACCACCTCACATCACTACGCGTTCGCATGCCCATGTCTGCGAACGTGAAGAACAATTCCATCCTCTGCCCAGCTAAGCCTACGTGATCGCGGATCACCCCACACGATCGCGTATAAGGAAACTAGAACTCAGACACCAGGAAACTTCAGCAACCTCCTAAGTCCAAAAATTGATCTGTTGGGCGTCCGAAACTCACCCGAGGCCCCCAGGACCTCGACCAAATATACCAACCAATCCTAAAATACCATACGAACTTAGTCGAGCTCTCAAATCACATCAAACAATGCTAAAATCACGAATCACCCTCCAATTCAAACTTAAAGAACTTGAAACTTCAAAATTCTATAACCGATGCTGAAACCTATCAAATCACGTCCGATTGACCTCAAATTTTGCGCACAAGTCATAATCAACATTATGGACCTACTCCAACTTCCGGAATTAGAAAACGACCCTGATATCAAAAATTCCACTACCAGCCCAAAACTCCAAAAATTCGACTTTCGCCATTTCAAGCCTAAATGAGCTACGGACCTCCAAAACACAATCCGGACACACCCCTAAACCAAAAATTACCTAATGGAGCTAACGGAATTGACGGAATTCCATTCCGGAGTTGTCTTTACATAGTTCCGACTACGGTCCAAATCCTAAGGCTTAAGCTCTCATTTAGGGACTAAGTGTCCCAAAACACTCCGAAACTCAAAACCAATCATCCCGGCAAGTCACAATAGCAGAAATAGATATGGGGAAAGCAGTTATTAGGGGATCGGGGCTCAAATTCTCAAAACGACCGGCTGGGTCGTTACAGTTCGAGGACGAATGTATGTTTAAGAGGTGGAGAATGTAATGACCCGACTTGTCATTTTAAGAATTTACGCCCCGTTCAGTGACTTAATGTCTCGAAAAGCTTCTTAATATATATTATGACCCCACAGGTGTGTTCGAGTTTGATTTTCGGAAGATTCAGAATTAAATTAAAAGAATAATTTTTATTTAGAAACTTAAATAGAAAAAGTTGACCGGAGAGTTGACTTTTGAGGAAACGACCCCGGGATGGCATTTTGATGATGTCAATAGCTTCGTATGGTGATTTTGGACTTAGGCGTGTGTCCGTATTTGGATTTGGAAGTCTGTAGGACAATTTGACACATTTTGGCGAAAGTTGGAAAATAGAAGATTTTTGGAAAGTCAGACCGAAGGTTGAATTTTTGATAACGAGGTCGGATTTCGATTTCGGAAATGGGAATAGCTCTATTACGTCATTTATGACTTGTGTGCAAAATTTGAATTCATTCCGGATTGATTTGATACGTTTCGGCGCAAAATATATAAGTTGGACGATTTGAAAACTCATAATTTGATTTGATGCGTGATTCATAATTTCGGCTTTGTTTGACATAGTTTGAAGTCTCGACTAAGTTCGTATTGTATTTTGAGACATTTTGGTGTATTTGGTTGAGGTCCCGGGGGCCTCGGGCGAATTTCAAATAGTTAACGGATCGATTTTTGGACAATTGGAGCTGCTGAAATTTTGATTACTGGTATTCTCACTTCTGCGGATGCTTCATCGCAGAAGGGAGTGAAGGGGAGCTGGAGAGATGGCCGCAGATGCGGTAGCAATTGCGCAGAAGTACAAGCGCAGGTGTGGACACTGTGCTCGCAGAAGCGGAGGCAGCGCAGGTGCGCATCTTGGCTCGCAGAAGTGGCTCCGCAGATGCGGTGAATCGTCCGTAGGTGCGAAACTGGGCAGAAACATTTAAGGACCAAAAATGGTCATTTTGCCATTTTCAATTGAGATTTTGGAGCTCGGATTTTGGGCGATTTTGGAGGAGTTCTTCAAGACTTTGACTTGGGTAAGTGTTCTATATCCTTAAGTGATTATATTTCATGAACCTATGGTTATATTCATCGTTTAATTATAGTTTAATGGAGGAAATGAGAATATTTGTAAAAAATTTTCAAAAATGGAAATTCAAAATTTGGAGGACGATTTATTATTAAATTTTGATGAAATTGGTATGGTTGAACTCGTATCGGAATGGGTGTTTGGATTTCGTAAAAATTATGTTAGGTTCCGAGAAGTGGGCTTCGCGTTGACTTTTGTTGACTTTTTAGAATAAATTTTTTAAGTCGACGTATTATTGCCCAGAATTATTTCCGGTGAATTTTAATGAAGTTATACAATTTATTTGGATAGATTTAAGCGGTCCAGAGGTCAATTCAAGCAAGAATGCAATTTTGGAATATCGGCATAACTTCAAAAAGGTAAGTATCTTACCTAGACTTGAGTGGGGGAATTACCCCCTTAGGCATTGAGTCTTATGTGCAATTTGTGTAATTGAAAATCATGTACGCGAGGTGACGAGTACGTACTTGGTTTATATGTATAAATTACATTGGTTAAAATTCTTAGACGCCCTTATATATTAAATTGAAAATCATTGGCACTTATTAAATTCTTTAATTGTCTTGCCTAAATCCTTGTTTTGTTGGATTTGTTTTTATATGATGATTTGGTGTGATTGCCACCTTGAGTTTTATGTAAAATATTATTTTATAGAGTTGTTTACTTCGAGATATATTTGTTAAGATTTTGTGCACATTATGGTCGAGCCATGGGCTCCTTATTGTGGAAAATAATGTATTGTCGAATTTTGTGGCGAGTTATAATACTTGAGCACTTGATGTGCAATCTGTGATAAATTATAATATTTGAGCACTTGATGTGCAATCTGTGATAAATTATAATATCTGTGTACTTGATGTGCAATCTGTGATAAATTATAATATTTGAGCACTTGATGTGCAAATCTGTGATATGTTGGAATATTTGAGCACTTGAGGTGCAATTTATGAGATGTGATATTGGCACGTTATATTGTTGGGAAGTTTTGTTCGGGTGTTTGCACGAGGTTTCTGTCGTGCTATTATTACTATTGATTTATGCACATGCGGCGTGACAAAGCAGGCTCTATATATATATATATATATATATATATATATGTGTGTGGGGGGGGGGGAGGGGGAGGGTTTGTGTATGTGGCGAGACAAGGTGGAAATATTATTATGCGCGTGCGGAGAGACAAGTTGGGCATTTATATTATTATTGTGCACGTGGCGAGACAAGGTAGGCTATATCGGGAATTGAATTGTGATGATTTTTGATAGCCTGGGGGCATTGTTGTTGTTGCTTATTTACTTTGGGACTACGAGGCGGTAACTCGGGAGATCCTCATGTCTTGCATATTTACTTTGGGACTACGAGGCGGTACCTTAGGAGATCCTCCTCTCTTGCATATTTACTTTGGGACTATGAGTCGGTACCTCGGGAGATCCCCCTGTCTTGCATATTTACTTTTGGGACTACGAGGCGGTACCTCGGGAGATCCCCTGTTGAGCATTTACTTTTGGGACTACGAGGCGGTACCTCGGGAGATCCCATGTTGAGCATTTACTTTTGGGACAACGAGACGGTATCTCGGGAGTGCCCTTTTGTTGACATCTCTCTATGATTGCACTAATCTTTGGTTATTTTGTATTTTCGTGATAGGTAAATTCTTGCGATCTGCCGTGATGTATTATTTGATTTAACTATGTGTTTGTATTCCTTGTTGCATTGTGTTGGCTTGGGCTTTTAGTACGAGACTCTAAAGATTTATATTCCTGATTTTTAACGACTTTCGATGACTGAGTTGTTCTAAATAAAAGAAGTTACTATTATGTTTTAAATTAATAAGTTTTGCATCCAAATCAGTAGAGTTTTTTTGATGTTTTATTTAAATTGAAAAAATGTCATTTTTTTTTCTCTCAAACTATTTCTAAACTAAACTCATTTCTTTGTTGAATTCTTACTTGGGTTAAAAATTGCAACCTTACTTTAATGAAAATGAATTAAATCGTGCGGATTTTTATGTATTGACATATTTGGCACGAGAGTCGTCCGTGCAGTTGTGATAGAGATATGAGCATGAGGTGCCATAAGAATATGAAAGGGGGTTGAGAACCGTATTTTATGATTATGACATGAGGTATTGATTTGAAAGAGTTTTATATTCGAAGGATACTTATTTGAAGAAATATATTTAGAGGGTATTTATTTGAAAGAATTATATGTGAAAGATTAATATTTGAAAGACTTATTTAATTAGTTGTACTTGTGTTATGTTTTTCTTATTCGACGGAGTAATAATTATGGTGTTCTTGCTGCCTTACTGTCTATAGTACTAGTGGATTATTGTTGCTATCACTGCTATTTGTTTTCGATTATTTTAGTATGGCACAGGTTATTTGACTAGTGAGTGTCTTGACTGTACCTCGTCACTACTCCACTAAGGTTAGTCTTGATACTTACTGGGTACCGACTGTGGTGTACTCATACTACACTTCTGCACATTTTTGTGCAGAGCCAGGTAAATGTGGAGTTAGTTGATCATTAGCTAGCATTGCGGATTGTTGCTGTGGAGACTCAAGGTAAACTTGCTGCTGCATTCTCAGGCTTCGGAGTCACCTTCTGATTTGTATTCACATTGTTTACTTTATTTCAAACAATCGTATTTAGAAAATTGTAACATACTCTGTAGAGCTTATGAATTGTACTACCGGTTTTGGGAATTGTTATTTTATAGAGAATTCCATTTTAGAAATTATTAGATGTTACTTTATTATTATTGTTACTCAGAAGATATTAGGCTTACCTAGTCCCTAAGACTAGGTGCCATCACGATACCCAACGGAGGGAAAATTGGGTCGTGATAATTCTAAGCTTGGGAATAGCTCTGCATGGTGATTCTAGTCTTAGGGGAGGATCCGGATGTGAATTTGGAAGTCCGTAGGTCATTTCGGGATCATTTGGCAAAAGTTCAAAATTTGAAGGTTTTTAGGAAGTTTGACCGGGAGTGGGCTTTTTGATATCGGGGTCGGATTCTAATTCCGAAAGTGGGAATAGGTCTGTAATATCAATTATAACTTTTGTGCAAAATTTGAGGTCAATTGAAATTGATTTGAAAGGTTTCGGCGTCGAATGTAGAAGTTTGAAGTTCTAAAGTTCATAAAGCTTGAATTGGGGTGCGATTCATGGTTTTGATTATGTTTGATGTGATTTGAGGCCTCAAGCAGGTTTGTGTTATGTATTGGGACTGGTTAGTACGATTGGACGGGGTCCCGGGGGCCTCGGGTTTGATTCGGAGTGGTTCCGGACCAAGTTTGGGTCTTTTGATGTTGCTGGTTGCTGGTGTTGTTCTTCGCGTTCGCGAGGAGCTTATCGCATTCGCGAAGAAGGATTTTGCTATTGGGACTTTGTTCTTCGCGTTCACGAGGAAGGAATTTTTGTTTTCCGTCGTCTGATTTTTGGAGGCTCATATCTCACAATCTATAAGGAATTTGAGATGATCCAAAAATGGAAGTTGTAGCCCTTTGTGTCTAGTTTTCAAAACAATAAACAATTTGTCATTTGGAGTTGTGTACAAGAAGATATGGTGGATATACTATAGGTTGTCTGGGAAGAGTTTGCAAATCTCTGTTGCATAGGGCTGACTTTGGAAGCTTATATCTCACAATTTACAAGGAATTGGGAGATGAGAAACAAATGAAAGTTATATCCCTTGGAGTCTAGTTTTTAAAAAGTTAAACCATTCATCATTTAGAGTTACGTACAAAAAGTTATGACCATTATACTAGAGGCTATCTTAGAAGAGTTTGAAAATGGTTGTTGGAGAATTTGTTCATCGCGAACGCGAGGGGAGTGTCGCGAACGCGAAGAACAAACCCCTGGGCAGCAGTCGAATTCATCCATTTTAGGACCAAGGAAGCTCGGGTGAGGCGATTGTTCGAGAGTTTTTCAAGGAAAATATTGGGGTAAGAATTCCTAACTTGATTTTGGTTAAATTTCATGAATCTCTTGTTGTTTTTATCACTAAATTAGTGAATTGGATTGAAAATGGTAAAAATCCTCTAGAATTTAATTTAAGATTTGAAGGGCGATCCGTTATCGGAATTTGATAATTTTGGTATGGTTGAACTCGTATCGGAATGGGTGTTCAGATTTCGTAAAACTTTTGTCGAGTTTCGAGTGGCGGGCTCCACGTTGACTTTTTAGAATAAAATTTTAAGTTGGTGTTTTATTATCCGGAATTGTTTCCGATGATTTTTAATGAAGTTATACAATTAATTTGGATAGATTTGAGCTGTTCGGAGGTCAATTCAAGCAAGAAGGCTATTTTGGAATATCGGTCTAACTTTAAAAAGGTAAGTATCTTGTCCTAACCTTGAGTGGAGGAATTACCCCTTAGGCATCGAGTCTTATGTGCCATTTGTGAAATGTGAAAAGCCGTGTACGCGAGGTGACGAGTACGTGCTTAGGCTTATATGTGCAAAATATATTGGGTTAAAGTCTTAGGCATATTGTGTAGTAAATTGGATAACCGTTGGTATTTATTAAATCATCTATTTTCTATGCCTCAATTCGCGTTTTTTGAATTTGTTTTTATATGATCATTTGATGTGATTGTTACTTGTGTATTTATGTGAATTCCGTGAGTTTGATGATTTGATATATCTTGGAATTTAATTTTATTATGGATTTTCCATTTGCAAATAATTAATGAAATAAGTTTAAATCGAGGCGTTATATAATTATCAAGAATTTGGATTAATGAAAGCGTTGCCCTATACTAGGTATTTTCCATCTCTGTTGTTGTTTTGAGGTTTTATACACATTGTGTGGAGTCTTGGGCTATTTGTTGTGAAATTAATTGGTTTTGTTATATCTTTGGAATTGGTTGTGGCCATTGGGCAAATTATGATATGAATTGATTTTGCTATGTTCCCGTGATAATATTTCGTGTAAATTGTTTTGTTATTTGAGTTATTATTTTGAGGATATAAGGGTGGCATTTCACTGTTGATATTATGTGGGTATAAGGGTGGCATTTCATTGTTGTTATATGTGTTGGGATATTTTTTGGGCGGAGCGATAAGGGTGGATATAGGAGAGATAAGGGTGGCTATAGAAGCGATAAGGGTGGCTATTGATATTGTCAGGGCGAAGGGATAAGGGAGGCTATTATAGGAGTGATTAGGGTGGCTATAGGAGAGATGAGGGTGGCTATTGTCAGGGATGATACGTAATGATGTGGGGTTATTGCGTTGGTAATTTTCATGTAATGTTGTGATTTTTCTTGTGTTTATTTTTATACCTTGTGCAATTTGCCTTGTTGTTGGTAAATTGATAATAGTGTGATCTATGTTAAAATTGGGAGCATGTGGTTATTGCCAGGCTGATTATGAAATGAAATATGGGCACGAGGTGCCATGAGTAAATAATGATGATATTGGCACGTGAATTGTCCGTGCAGTTATGATATGAAATGTGGGCACGAAGAGTCGTGAGTAAATAATAATGATATTGGCACGTGAATTATTCGTGCAGTTGTGATATGAAATATGGGCACGAGGTGCCATGGTTAAATGATGATGATATTTGGCACGTGAGTTGTCCGTGCAGTTGTGATAGAGAAATTGTCACGAGGTGCCGTGAAAATATGAAAGTGGGCTGAGACCCATATTTTATGATTTTGAAATGCTGTGTCACAGGGTGAATTTTATTTGAAAGATATTTATTTGAAAGATATTTATTTGAAGGAAAGAGATTTGAAAGACATTTATTTGAAAAAGATTTATTTGAAAGTATTATATCCTGAAGATTTCTATTTGAAAAACATATAGGCGAAAGATTTATATTGGAAGGACTTGATTAATTAGTTGTACTTGTATTCATTATTTGTTGCGCAATATTTATAGTGTTCTTGTCGCTCTGCTGTGTATATCACTGGTTGATTATTGTTGCCATCATTGTTATTTATTTTCTATTATTTTTGTATACTATATTGCACAGGTTATTAGACTAGTGAGTGTCTTGACTGTACCTCGTCACTACTCCACTGAGGTTAGTCTTGATACTTACTGGGTACCGACTGTGGTGTACTCATACTACACTTTTGTACATTTTTGTGCAGAGCTAGGTGTTGGAGATATCAGACTCTGGCAGAGTTAAAGTGTGATCGCAAGGATTCAAGGTAGAGTTGCTTGGTCGTCGCAGTCCCTTGGAGTCTTTCTATTTTATTGTACTGTTAATTATTAATCAAACAGTATTGAGTATTTGATACTTGAGATCATTCCATGTATTCAGTTAGAGTTCGTGACTCAGTATTGCCAGTCTTGGGAGGTTTTCATATTTGTTTTCGCTTTTGGTCTAGATTATCTATTTAAAACAAATTTGGTTTGAATTGTAATTATAATCGGCTTACTTAGTCTTAGAGACTAAGTGCCATCACGACGCCTGTGGTGGGATTTTGGGTCGTGACAAGTTGGTATCAGAGCTCTAGGTTCATAGGTTCTACGAGTCACGAACGAGTTTAGTATAGGCTTGCGGATCGGTACGTGACGTTTGTACTTATCTTCGAGAGGCTACGGAGCTAGTAGAAATTTTTTTCACTTCTTTCATTCCTTATTGTGCGGTATTTATTCAGCTTGAAGCATATATCTTATGTTCTTTTGCTTCCACTCGTGTATGAAATTGCACACTCGGTATCAACTATGCGTCAATGGTTCGTGATACTACAGAGGGGTTATTGTGATTACCCAAAATGTCATCTTTAAATTTAATAATTAATTATATGTTCTAAAACCTCGAAAAGCACTATTTATCATTCCCCGACTTGCGTGCGCAGTCCATAAAATTATCCGAAAAGTTCTTATGTGAAAGATAGATTAAAATGAGAATTAGAGCTTTAAAACTTAACTGAATTGACTTTGGTCAACATTTTGAGCAAACAGACTCGGAATGGTGTTTTGACAGTTCCGGTAGGTCCGTATCGTGATTTGAGACTTAGGCGTATGCCCGAAATCAAATTTCGAGGTCCCTAGTCCGAGATATGGAATTTTAATAAAAAAATTAAAAGTTTAAGTTCAAATAGTGACCGGATGTCGAATTATGTGCAAACGACCCTGGAATAGAATTTTGATGATTCCAACAGCTCCGTATGGTGATTTTTGGACGTAGGAGTATGATCGGAATTTTATTTGGAAGTCCATAGTGAAATTAGGCTTGAAATGGCTAAAATAAGATTTTAAAGTTTGGAAGTTTGACCGGGGAGTTGACTTTTTGATATCGGGGTCGGAATCCAATTCTGAAAGTTTTTACAGCTCCGTTATGTTATTTAGGACTTGTGTGCAAAATTTGAGGTCAATCAGACTTGATTTGATAGGTTTCGACATTGAATGTAGAAGTTAGAAATTCTAAGTTTCATTAAGCTTGAATTGGAGCATGATTCGTGATTTTAGTGTTGTTTGATGTGATTTCAGCTTTCAAATAAGTTCGTATGGTGTTTTAGGACTTGTTGGTGTATTTGGTTGAGGTCCCGAGGGCTTCGGATGAGTTTCGGATGATTAACGGATCAAAAATAGGACTTAAACAGGTGCTGCAAAAGCTGCTGCAAATTTTCTTCTGCTGTGCAATCGAGCCGAGGATCGAAGGCAGGTTCGAGAGCCATGATCGAAGGCAGTCTCGAGGGCCATGATCGACGGCAAGCTTGAAGGCCAGTGATCGAAGGCCACTGATCGAAGACCCAGGATTGAGGCCCAGGATCGAGGGCTATGACCAAGGCAAGTGATCGAAGGCCATAAAGATCGAAGCCATGATCGATAGCCAGGATCGATGGCTGTGATCGAGCCCCAAGGTCGAAGCCATGATCGAAGGCCATGACCGAGGTCCATGATCGAGGGCAATGATCGAGCCCCAGGATCGAAGGTCCATGATCGAGGTCCAGCCCGGACAGATCTGTAAGTTTATAAAATTGGAAATATCGTCCCATTTGCCATTTTGACGAATTTGAGCTTGAGCGGAAGCGATTTTTGACACATTTTCATGGCAAAATATTTGGGTAAGTGATTCTAACTCGGATTTGGTCAATATACACGAATATATCATTGTTTTTACCATTTAATTAGTATATTGAGATGGAAATTTGGGAAAATTTTAGAAATCTCATAAAAACAAATTTTTGAGATTTCTGTGATGATTCGGAGTCGGATTTGAGTGAAATTGGTATGGTTGGACTCGTAATTGAATGAGTTTTCGGATTTTGTAAGTTTTGCTAGATTCCGAGATGTGGGCCCCATAGATAATTTTTGAGTTAATTTTGGATTTTATTGAAAAAATATAGTATTTTCTTATGAAATTGATTCCTTTAATTTTTGTTGACCGTATCGAATTAATTATGACTAGATTCGAGTCAATCAGAGTCAAAAAATCGAGGAAAAGACATACTACTTAATTAAATTGGAGCAAGTCGAGGTAAGTGACTTATCTAACCTTGTGGGAGAGAAATTTCCCCTATGATTGGTATTGAAGTGATAAATTGTAATATGTTAAAAGTCGTGTACAGGGGGTGATGAGTGTGTACACGGGCTAAATGTGAAAGATTATGTTTTAAAATTGTGTAGATCACTGATGCGCATTAATTAAACTATTTTATTCTGATATATTCTTCATCATTGATTTAATGTTTATTTTTTTAAAGTTGCTTGACCTTTTCCTGCTAATTATTTTACCTGTTTAGTTAAAACTTGGTTTCTTTTATTCTGTGCATTATTTGAAGTTGATTTTTTTAAAATTAAAAATTATTAATATGAAGTATTTGACATTATTAAATTTGGTATTGAAGTAACGTATTAAAGATTTTGAAATATTATTTTGCTGAATTATATATTCCTGAATATTTTTGTAAGATTTTCGTACTCATTGTGATGGAACTGTGAGCTCTTTATTGTGGAAAACTATTATTGATGATTTATGTTGGCATGAGCCGTGAGCTCTTTATTGTGAAAAAATATTGTTGTTGAAGTATTTTGGCAAGTTAAATTATTTGAGCACTTGATGCAAATTGTGATATATTGTGATGTTGATACGCATGCGGTGGTATAAGGTCTGGGTATTGAAATGCATGCGGTGAGATAAGGGTGGCTTGATACGCGTGGCTAGTAGGGGGAACTACTAGAAGTCATGCGGTGTGATAAGGATGGCTAAAACGCGGGATGCTATTTCGGGAAAAAAGTTTTCTTAAAAATAAATTGTGAAGGCTCACGCGGTGAGATAAGGAAATGAGATATTATGAATTTATTTATGATTTGGGACTACGAGGCGGTACCTCATGAGTGCCCTTGTTGATATTGATTTATGGCCATAGTTGCCTTTGATTATTTGTTGTGATTTTCATAAAGTTGAAAGAAAATTCTGTTTTGGTTCCACGAGATATTATTTGCCATTATTTTGTGTAATTAAATGGTGACATGCTACTTGATTCATTTTCATTGTAATTTTATTTTATTATATTGTTAAATATTTTACCATGCAATTATTATTTTTCAGTAGGGCCTGACCTGACCTCGTTACTACTCCACCGAGGTTAGGCTTGGCACTTACTGGGTACCGCTGTGGTGTACTCATACTATGCTTCTGCATATCTTTTTGTGAAAATCCAGGTACTCCTTACCAGCCCCGACATCATTGAGTTACCTGTACACGGAGACTTCGGAGTCCCCTTCTATCATTATTGTATTGCTTCCTTATTTTCTTTAGACCTTGATATATATAGAGACATTGAGGATAAATTCTTAGAAGCTTGTGACTTATTTCTACCGGGTTTTGGGAGTTGTAATTATTTAACTTATAGTTTATTTATTTCAGATATTTATGATTATTCTACATTGATAGGCTTACCTAGTCTTAGAGTCTAGGTGCCATCACGACCTCCTACGGAGGGAATTTGGAGTCGTGACAGTTATAACGGAGCTAGAGTTGCTCAACCATTCCTACAACGTGTCGTCTAGATCGAGGATGCGGAAGTATTGAGAGATCATTCAGTTGTGCACATGGGGGTGCAGTAGGTTCTGACATCTGGTTGATAAGTATGATCTTAAGAAGCTTTAATTAATTGCCTAATCATCACAATCGTGGTAGGGTCATGAAGTGGATGTAGATCTAAAGATAGTTGGTGGTATTAAAGACTATGTAGTTTGTATGGGATTTCCATTTAGTGAAAGGTACATACAAGCAGTCAAGGCACTCGAGGAAGCAATTTTGTCTGTCACGAGGATGACATGCGCCCAATAAATGGCTTGATGTGTCTTATGACCGGTGACGTACAAGCGGTGAAGGTTAGTATTGTTCATCATCGGACTGTGTCCTATGGCTTCGCCCCAAGTGAGAGGAGTCCACTATCAACGATCAGATTGCGGGATCTTGTGTTATATCAGTTTTGGCCTGAGATGTATATATGTGGTATTGAAAGGTTTTCCAAAACTTGTATATGATTAAGAGCTGAGATTTGTATGGGATGGTGTTAGGACTTACAGTATTTCCACGTCCTTAATAATTCTACATTTCAGTATCAGCGGGGTCATGGAAACAATTTCAGAATACTCGGGGTGCTCCAGTAAGTTCTTTTAATGCACCATCGGTATGGGGTTCCTATAATGGTTATTCCAGTTATCCGGCACAGACTCAGTATGAGCAGTCGTACCCGCAGAGGGGTTGTTATCAGTGTGGTGATAATAGACACATCATGAGAGATTGTCTCAAACTTGGGAAAGGCGGATTTCATCAGAATACTCAGGCTACAGGCTCTATTCCAGTTACTACCCCACATGCACAGTCAGTTAGGGGTGGAGGACAGGCAGGTAGGGGGCGCCCTAGAGGGGGAGGCCCAACCCATTGATATAACTGATATGGTATGGCTGAGGCCGCTACACCAGATGGTGTCGTTATAGGTATGATTTAATTTGTAATAGAGGGACATTGTTCTTATTTTGATTCAATTTTAATTATCGGGGTGAGACCTCCTATCATGCTCTATGTATGGTGAGTTAGTGATTTTGTACACCACTCATGTGTTTATCCCTGTTGGGAGATTTGATGATGTTAGCCCGTGTTTATCATTTTTATTTTTGTTCATCATTGAGGTCTATAAGTCCAAAAATGACTTTCTATTACTCACTACAGTGCGTTTTGATATGATTTCGGAATAATTGATTTCAATTTTATAAATTATACGCCCTATTGGTATGGGGGTTCATTATGTGTTGTGAAAAAAAAATTGTTTACGAAATTTATTGAAAAGAAGAAAGAAGGGAAATTGAAAATTTCAGTTGGCACAATGTGCAAAATACTTGTGATTTGGAGTTGAGGATGAGATCCTCGCATTTTTATATGATGTGAAATATTTAAACTGGGCTACAAACCGCGGTGGAAGTTATATAAGGACGAGGTCCTTGTGGTGAAATATTTATGAGTTTAAATTCTCCCTTTGTGAAATTTAATTTGTACTATAGTACTAATAGGGAGTCATGCCTGATAGACTTATGTGATAATTGTTTTATGTGTTTCTGTGCCATAATTCTGCTATAATTATTGAGTTTTAGCCTACGAGGTGAGTGCCCAGGTGGCATGTTGCTATCAGTGTTGTGAAAATTAGATATGAGATTTTGGTTAAGATGAGATTAATTGAGGATGCTGAAGTTAATTATAAACAGCTATTATGACCAGAGATGTGGTTATGGACATACATATGATGTGTGCGTAGACACGATTTGCTACAACCGGTTAAGACTAATACCGTGTGTTGATGTAAGGAATTTGAAATTGATTGGAGTGTAAGGAATTGGCTTTAAAGCTTATAAGTGTGAATAAAAGAAATAATCTCCACTGAGATGATGTTGTCGGACCCCTGTTAAATTTACGGTGACGTAGAATCACCTGTGAATATGTGTGAAATAATGCACTCAGCAATTTAATGTCATCAGAATAATTCTTGGCACGTTCGAGGACGAACTTATGTTTAAGATAGGGAGAATGTAACGACCCGACTTGTCATTTTAAGAATCTATGCCCCATTCAGCTACTTAAGGTCCCGAGCAACTTCGTAATACGTATTATGACTTGCGTGTGCAGTCGTTTGATTTTCAGAAGATTTAGAATTTAAATTGAAAGAACAATTCTCATTTTTGAAGCTTAAATGAAAAGAATTGACCGGAGTTTGACTTTTGAGCAAACGACTTAGGAGTAAAATTTTGATAATTCCAATAGGTCCATATGATGATTTCGGACTTGAGCGTATGTTCATGTCGAGTATCAGGTGGCCCGGGAGTATTTCGGCGCCTATTATTGAAGGTTGGCATTTTTAAAGTTTAAAAATTTCCAAAGTTTGGGTTGAAGTGGATTTTGTTGTTATCGATGTCAGTTTGGAATTCCGAGCTTGAGAATAGCTCTGCATGGTTATTCTGGTCTTAGGGGAGCATCCGGATGTGGATTTGGAAGTCTGTAGGTTATTTCGGGGTCATTTGGCGAAAGATAGAAATTTGAAAGTTTTTGGGAAGTTTTTGGTCGGATTCTGATTCCGGAAGTGGGAATAGGTCTGTAATGTCAATTATGACTCATGTGCAAAATTCGAGGTCAATCAGATTTGATTTGATAGGTTTCGGTGTCGAATGTAGAAGTTTGAAGTTCTAAAGTTCATAAAGCTTGAATTGGGGTACGATTCATGGTTTTGATTATGTTTAATGTGATTTGAGTCCTCGAGCAGGTTCCTGTTATGTATTGGGACTGGTTGGTACGATTGGACGGGGTCTCTGGGGCCTTGGGTTTGATTCAGGGTAGTTCTGGACCAAGTTTGGGTGTTTTGATGATGTTGGTTGCTGGTTCTGATGTTGTTCTTTGCGTTCGTGGGGAGCTTCTCGTGTTCGCAAAGAAGGATTTTGCTGTTGGGACTTTGTTCTTAGCGTTCGCAAAGAGGCTCTCGCGTTCGCGAAGAAGGAATTTTTGTTGTCCGTCATCTGACTTTGGAGACTCATATCTCGCAATCTATAAGGAATTTGGAGATGATCCAAAAAAGAAAATTGTAGCCCTTTTTGTCTAGTTTTCAGAAAAGTAAACAATTTTTCATTTAGAGTTGTGTATAAAAAGTTATTGTGGATAAACTATAGGCTGTCTGAGAAGAGTTTGATAATCTCTGTTGCATAGGGCTGATTTTGGAAGCTTATATATCGCAATTTATAAGAAATTAGGAGATGAGCAACAAAAGAAAGTTATAGTCCTTGGAGTCTAGTTTTCAGAAAGTTAAACCATTCATCATTTGGAGTTTTGTACAAAAGGTTATGACCATTATACTAGAGGCTATCTCAGAAGAGTTTGAAAATGGTTGTTGGAGAATTTGTTCATCGCGAACGCGAGGGGATGTCGCAAACGCGAAGAACGAACCCCTGGGTAGCAGAATAAAATCCAAATTCGTCTCATTCATCCATTTTAGGACCAAGGAAGCTCGGGTGAGGCGACTTTTCGAGAGTTTTTCATGGAAAATATTGGGGTAAGAATTCCTAACTTGATTTTGGTTAAATTTCATGAATCTATTGTTGTTTTTATCACTAAATTAGTGAATTGGATTGAAAATGGTAGAAATCCTCTAGACTTTAATTTAAGATTTGAAGGGCGATCCGTTATCGGAATTTAATAATTTTGGTATGGTTGAACTCATATCGGAATGGATATTCGGATTTCGTAAAAATTTGTCGGGTTCTGAGGGGCGGGCCCCGCGTTGACTTTTTAGAATAAAATTTTAAGTTGGTATTTTATTATTCGGAATTATTTTTGATGATTTTTAATAAAGTTATACAATTAATTTGGATAGATTTGCCCTGTCCGGAGGTCAATTCAAGCAAGAAGGCTATTTTGGAATATCGACCTAACTTCAAAAAGGTAAGTATCTTGCCTAACCTTGAGTGGGAAAATTACCCCTTAGGCATCGAGTCTTATGTGCCATTTGTGAAATGTGAAAAGCCGTGTACGCAAGGTGACGAGTACGTACTCGGGCTTATATGTACAAAATATATTGGTTTAAAGTCTTAGGCATATTGTGTAGTAAATTGGATAACTGTTGGCATTTATTAAATCATCTATTTGCCATGCCTCGCTTTTGTTGAATTTGTTTTTATATGACAATTTGATGTGATTATTACTTGTATATTTATGTGAATTCCGTGAGTTTGATGATTTGATATTTCTTAGAATTTAATTTTATTATGGATTTTCCATCTGCAAATAATTAATGAAATAAGTTTGAAGCGAGGCGTTATATAATTATCAAGAATTTGGATTAATGAAGGCGTTGCCCTATACTGGGTATTTTCCATCTCTGTTGTTGTTGTTTTGAGGTTTTATACACATTGTGTAGAGCCTTGGGCTATTTGTTATGAAATTAATTGACTTTGTTATATCTTTGGAACTGGTTGTGGTCATTGGGCAAATTGTGATATGAATTGATTTTGTTATGTTGCAGTGATAATATTCCGTGTAAATTATTTTGTTATTTGAGTTATTATTTTGAGGATATAAGGGTGGCATTTCACTGTTGATATTATGTGGGTATAAGGGTGGCATTTCATTATTGTTATATGTGTTGGGATATTTTTTGGGCGGAGCGATAAGGGTGGATATAGGAGAGATAAGAGTGGCTATAGAAGCGATAAGGGTAGCTATTGATATTGTCAGGGCGAAGGGATAAGAGAGGCTATTATAGAAGTGATTAGGGTGGCTATAGGAGAGATAAGGGTGGCTATTGTCAGGGATGATATGTGATGATGTGGGGTTATTGCGTTGGTAATTTGCATGTGATATTGTGATTTTTCTTGTGTTTATTTTTATATCTTGTGCAATTTGTCTTGTTGTTGGTAAATGGAAAATAGTCTGATCTATGTTGAAATTGGGAGCCTGTGATTATTGCCAAGCAGATTATGAAATGAAATGTGGGCACGGGGTGTCGTGAGTAAATAATGATGATATTGACACGTAAATTGTCCGTGCAGTTGTGATATGAAATACGGGCACGAAGTGCCATGAGTAAATAATGATGATATTGGCACATGAATTGTCCGTGCAGTTGTAATTTGAAATGTGGGAACGAGGTGCCGTGGTTAAATGATGATGATATTTGGCACGTGAGTTGTCCGTGCGGTTGTGATAGAGAAATTGGCACGAGGTGCCGTGGAAATATGAAAGTGGGCTAAGACCCGTATTTTTTGATTTTGAAATATTGTGTCACAAGGTGACTTTTATTCGAAAGAGATTTATTTGAAAGAATTTTATTTGAAAGATATTTATTTGAAGGAAAGAGATTTGAAAGACATTTATTTGAAAGAGATTTATTTGAAAGTATTATATCCTGGAGATTTCTATTTGAAAAATATATAGGCGAAAGATTTATATTGGAATGACTTGATTAATTGGTTGTACTTGTATTTATTATTTATTGCATAATATTTATGGTGTTCTTGTCTCCCTAGTGTATATATTACTGTTGATTATTGTTGACATCATTGTTATTTGTTTCCTATTATTTTTGTATACTATATTGCACAGGTTATTAGACTAGTGAGTGTCTTGACTGTACCTCGTCACTACTCCAGTGAGGTTAGTCTTGATACTTACTGGGTACCGACTGTGGTGTACTCATACTACACTTCTGCACATTTTTATGCAGAGCCAGGTGTTGGAGATATCTGACTA
Source organism: Nicotiana tomentosiformis (assembly GCF_000390325.3). Classification (NCBI taxonomy): domain Eukaryota; kingdom Viridiplantae; phylum Streptophyta; class Magnoliopsida; order Solanales; family Solanaceae; genus Nicotiana; species Nicotiana tomentosiformis. The sequence goes on from NC_090817.1 coordinate 136,817,734, forward strand.
GGACAGAGTTAAAGTGTGATCGCAAGGATTCAAGGTAGAGCTGCTTGGTCGTCGCAGTCCCTTGGAGTCTTTTCATTTTATTGTACTGTTAATTATTAATCAAACAATATTGATTATTCGATCATTGAGATCATTCCATGTATTCAGTTAGAGTTCGTGACTCAGTATTACCAGTCTTGGGAGGTTTTTATATTTGTTTCCGCTTTTGGTCTCGATTATCTATTTAAAAAAATTGGCTTGAATTGCAATTGTAATCGACTTACTTAGTCTAGAGACTAAGTGCCATCACGATGCCTGTGGTAGGATTTTGGGTCGTGACAAGTTGGTATCAGAGCTCTAGGTTCATAGGTTCTATGAGTCACGAACGAGTTTAGTAGAGTCTTGCGGATCAGTACGGAGACGTCTGTACTTATCTTCGAGAGGCTACAGAGCTAGTAGGAAATTTTTTCACTTTTTTCATTCCTTATTGTGCGGTATTTGTTCAGCTTGAAGCATATATCTTATGTTATTTTGCATCCACTCGTGTATAAAATTGCGCACTCGGTATCAACTATGCGTCAATGGTTCATGATACTACAGAGGGGTTATAAGGGATCTAGAGTTGCTCAACCATTCCTACAACGTGTCGTCCAAATCGAGGATGCGGAAGTATTGAGAGATCACTCAGTTGTGCACATGGGGGTGCAGTAGGTTTTGACATCTGGTTGATAAGTATGATCTTAAGAAGCTTTAATTAATTACCTAATCGTCACAATCATGGTAGGGTCATGAGGTGGATGTAGATCTGAAGATTGTTGGTGGTATTAGAGACTATGCAGTTTGTATGGGATTTTCATTTAGTGAAAGGTACATACTAGCAGTCAAGGCACTCGAGGAATCAATTTTGTCCATCACGAGGATGACATGCGCCCATTAAATGGCTTGATATGTCTTATGACTGGTGACGTACAGCCATCACGACGCTTGTTGTGGGATTTAGGGTCGTGATATATATATATATATATATATATATATATATATATATATATATATATATATATATGAAATTGTGATTTGGAAATCCACCACCATCTAATGCGTCAATTTGACATACAGTTTAATGGGTTTGTGGTGTTTGATGGAAATGAGTTCTTTTGAAATCGATTTTAAGCATATCGTTAACTTGCAACAGAAATTCGTCATTTTAATATACAATTTAATGAGTTTGGTGATGGTTGATGAAATTAATGATGATGAATTTGGCAGTGAAATCGGTGGTGTAGATTTGGTGGTGACTAATAAAATTGGTGGTGATTGGGTTTGTGATGGTGGTGTTATTGGTGGTAATAGAGGTTTGGTGGTGGGTGTGGAAGAAGACAAAAAAATGTGTGAATAAAAAAAAGGAAAATAAAAGTTAAAAACAGATGATGCTGACGTGGCATGCGCGTGTGATGCACTTTATACTGTGAAAGTGGTATTATGTTTCAGAAGGTGGTATTAAATTCAATTTGAATACGGATAGGGAGGTACTAGGATATCCGTAAAGGTTGAGTGTGAAACTGATTTTTCTGGTAAACTACAGGTTGCATCTTATGCATTTTTCCTTTTTTTTTAAAACCTAGTTATAAATATTAAATACTAACAATAAAAGTGTCATTTTTACACCAATCTTAACACTTTTATCTTATAAATTGCTTTAATTATTCAAAAGTACTATAATTTAATTCCCCCTGCCCCCAACTTTGGATAGAATTAGACTCGGGTTGAGTGACACTAGTATGCACCAATCCCTAACACTTATCAAACGGAGATTAATATATAGTCATTTTTTGGTAAAATATTTTTTTTTATCAAAAAGGAAAAAAATTCTTCATTTATGGATGAATCTAGTTTTTTCATAATTATTTTAATTTTTTAATTTTGCACAAAGGGTCAAAAACATTCCTAGACTATGCCAATGAAACAATTTTATCATTCCTTTAAAAATGTCCACCTACCCTTAACGTTTCCAAAGAGGTTTGATTTTGCCCTTATGAGCTAACAATAACAATTAAAGATATAGATCATTCGACCATTTAACATTCTAGTTAAAGTTTTAAGACCAAATTGTTATCAAGTTTATATCTATGTTATTATTATTCTATTAGATGTTGAATGGTTAAACTCATTATCAAATATAATTTCATTACAAAATTATTAAGTTGTTGATTGATGCTTAAAAAAATTATTATTTATATCATAACATGTTTGGTTAAGGATTATATAATTTAAGCATTATGTTTGTAGCAGTTTTTGGATAATACTAGTATTTAATGGTAATATATCATAAATTTGATATAATTCACCGCATAATTATCTAGTATAATAACCTTAAATTATTATCAAGTACAGAAAACAATGTCTTGCTAACTATTATGTGACCCAATGATCCCTAACGGTACAGGGTTAGTAAATTATTCAATGTTCTTCTTCTTTTTTTCAAACTGTTATGAAAATAATTATAAATATGGATGTCCATTTATTACTCCGCTATAGATAATCTTCATGAAGAAGATTATCCGTTTGGTACTCTATTGAAGTTTATCTACAAGCAGCTGATGCGGGCAGGTTGCAAGCAACTCAGTGAAATAATTTGCAGAAGCTTCTTATTAAACAAGCAGGTTGCAAGCAGCTCATGCAGACAGCTTACAAGCAGTTCAAGAAAAGCCTCGCAACTGCTTCCTGAAAAGCCTCACAACTGCTTTCTTTCTTCTATAAAATAGAGGAGTTTTCAGTTCATTATGTACATCAGTTTGAAGTTGAATAAAAATATTAAACTCCCTCTATATTTGTATAACGACCCGACCGGTCGTTTTGAGCATTTGCACTTTGCTCGGTAGTTTACAGGCGTGAGTAGCTCCGTATGAGGTATTTTGACTTGTGTGAATCGTCAGTTTTGATTTTCAGGTTATTTGGAACTAATTTGGAAGAATGATTCTCAACTAGGGAGTTTTAAATTCGAAAGAGTTGACCCAGTTTGACTTTTTAGCATTTGACCTCGGATTGAAATTTTGATGGTTCCGTTAGATTCGTTGGGTGATTTTGGACTTAGGAGCGCATCCGGATTGTGATTTGGAGGTCCGTGGTTAAATTTGACTCGAAATGGCGAAAGTTGAAATTTTGAAAAGTTTGACTGGGAGTGGACTTTTTGATATCGGGGTCGGATTTCGATTCTGGAAATCGGAGCAGGTCCATAATGTCGAATGTGACTTGTGTGCAAAATTTGAGGTCAATCGGACGTGATTTGATAGGTTTCGGCATCGGTTGTGGAAGTTTGAAGTTTCAAAGTTCATTGATTTCGAGTTGAGGTGTGATTCGTTGTTTCAATGTTATTATGTACGTTTTGAGGCCTCGAGTAGGTCCGTGTTATGTTATGAGATTTGTTGGTATATTTTGACGGGGTCCCGAGGGGCTCGGGTGAGTTTCGGACGTGTTCGGACTATTTTGGACCATGTTGTTATTGCTATTTTTTTGGTGTTTCAGCTGTGCTTCGCGATCACGGATGGAGCAACGCGTTTGCGATGAGTATTTTGGTCAATGCAGTGGTTTGTTCTTCACGTTCGTGCTTCCTTGGTCGCGTTCGCGGTGGGTTGATGTGGTGTTCTTCGTGTCCGCGTGCAGGGATATGCGTTCACGTAGTGTTGAGGTTTGGCAGTTGGGAGTTGGAAGATTCTTCTATGCGATCGCGAAAGGTAAGTCGCGTTCGCGAAGCTGGGGCATCTATGGTCATCGCATTCGCGTGGGGTGTACCGCGAATGCGTAGAGTGTTTTGGTGGCAGGATATTTTGTTCATCGCGAACGCAATGGGTTTTCCGCGTTCGTGAAAGAGGGACGTCTGGGCAGATTATAAGAACTCTATTTCGAGGGTTTCAGCCATTTTTACATTATTAGAGCTATGGAGCTCGGATTGAGGCGATTCTTGAAGCAATTTTCATCTTGTGGACTGGGGTAAGTGTTCTCTACTCATTTTTTAATTTTATATCATGAATCTACCTTAGTTTTTGGTAATTGAATTGTGAATTTTAAAGAGTAAATTGGGGGTTTTGGCCTAAAGTTTCATAATATGAATTTTTGAGTTTTGAACATCGAATTGGAGTCGGATTTGAATGAAACTAGTATGGTTGGACTCGTAATTAAATAGGTGTATTGGATTTTATAAATTTTGTCGGGTTCTGAGGTGCAGGCCCAGGCTGGGCTTTTGGCCGGTTTTGGGTTTTTGATTCAAGATTTGATCTTTTTCTATCTGGATTGGTTCCTTTAGCATTGTTTGATGTACTTGAGTTGTTTTTGGTTAGTTTCGAGCCTTCGGAGGTTGGAACGCGCGGGATGGCATCTTTGGAGCATCGTTTGGCTTGCTCGTTATTGGTATTAGCTTGTTCGAGATAAGTAACTCTTTTAATCTTAGAGCTGAGGGTATGAACCCTGAATATACGTGTTATGTGTTTGTTTTTAAGGTGACACACATGCTAGGTGACGGCGTGTGGGCGTGCATGGTGTGAACTGTGAATTCTATTATTTCTGTGGTATTGCGTAGTAACCTGATCTTGTCTAAAATCATGAAATCTCTACGTATTAGAGTTATCGAGCTGTGATTATGTTAGAAACTATGTCTAAGCTACATGCTTATCCTGTTGGGACCCACTGAGGTCATTTTTGTTGTTGAGTAATCTGCTTACATTGCATTACATACTAAGTCATACTCATTCACATGCATATCATATCTCAGTCACTGTTGTTATTTATTGATGCATCATACCATTATTTTCGGGCTAGTATCATGACACTGTGAGCCCGAGAGACTGGAGAGATTGATGACTGAGTGAGGCCGAGGGCCTGATTGTGAGGATGATTATGGGATCAGGTTGCACGTCGCAGTGGGTCAGCTTGGCTTACTATAGCCTGGAGTTGTCTGTGAAGCACGTGAGTTGTCCGTGCGATTCCAGATATTGATATTATGACACGTGAGTTGTCCGTACAGCACATGAGTTGTCCGTGCAGATTATAGTGTTTGGCCTGTAGGAGCCCCTCCGGAGTCTGTACACACCCCAGTGAGCGCAGGTACCTACTGAGTGCGAGTGTCGAGTGCTGAGTGACCGAGAGGCATGAGAGATGGTGAGGTATGCCCGAGGGGTTATTTATGAGTGATTGTGAGGTAAGCCCGAGTGGCTATATACGAGTAATTGTGAGGTCTGCCCGAGGGGCTGTTTATGATTTTATCACTGAGTTACGTCGCATTGGCATGCACATATGACATACAGGCATAGAGATGCATTTTCCTCATACTGTACAGCATCACATCATTCATGATTTCTCACACATATTGACAGATGGGCATAGTGATGCATTTGTTGTACACTGGTTATCTGGAAAGGAAATGAAACATCTTACTTATTTTGGACAAGATTTTTGGGAAAATTATTGTTTTCAAACTTATTCATATTTTTGGCAACTTCGGTAAATAATTTGGGTTTTTACTGATGTACTTGAAAGGAAGAACTATTTTTAGAAATTGTGATTTAGCTGAGCATTTTATCTTTGAGTTACTTCTGGTATTATTTGTTTTACGTTGTTATGGACTGTTGTGGACTATTGGTTTTGGACCCGACCTAGGTAGAAGCTCACCACTACTTTTAACCTAAGGCTAGGTTTGTTACTTACTCAGTACATGGGGTCGGTTGTACTGATACTACACTTCTGCACATTGCGTGCAGATATTGGCTATTGTTGTTGCTGTGCTCGATGGTTGCGGGATTTGAAGATGTACCTGCGTTCCTGTTGTAGCTGCCTCTTGTTCATTGTAGCCTTAGATTTATAAAAGCTCTATTTATGTACTATTCAAACAGACTATGTATTTATTTCATTTCCGTTTTGTAAACTCTATTCTTAGAAGCTCATGATTTGTACTAATAGTTCTTGGGGATTGTATAAGATTAAGACCTTTATTCACTTAAATTGCTTTAATAATTATTATTGGAATTGAATAGTTGGTAATTGGATTACCTAACAGGTTGGGTTAGGTGCCATCATGACTAGTTGGATTTTGGGTCGTGACAACTTGTCTTCGATTAATTTACTTTACAGTCTTTATTTTATAATACGTTATCAGCACGGGACTCTACCATCTCGAGCAAATACTCCAAGGTACAGCACGGGACTCTACCATCTTGAGCAAATACTCCAAGGTATGAAGTTTGTTTTTCTAAATATATGTTTATCATGCATGTTCATCATGTCTTTCTGGCCAACTAATGATGCAGATGTCATTTTACTTGGATGCGGTCTCGCAAAATTGGAAAGAAAAATTGATTTTACTTAAGCTATTATATGGTTGCGAGACTACACATGTAGTTTATGTGGCAAACAGTTGGGGACTATGTATACTTATACAATTGCAATTTTTGTACTTATTTCCTCCTTGATAATTTAGTGAAGGATTAAAAGGTGAATAACAATGTCAGATCCATCTAAACTCCAGCAGAGTTTATGAGAAATATATAATTACCAACAATGGTAATATTTCTTAAGTCTAGTTATGACTTAACTTCATGGTTCACTTGAACTCCAGCAGAGTACGGCCACCAGAAGCGGCTATGTTTCATATATCTCATTGTAACTAAATTTTGATAATCACCAAAAGTCTTATATGCCTATGACCACCAGAAGTGATAATTTAGGCTTGTTATGGTCACAATGAAGATAAGTTAGAGAACATTCTCTATATTATATACATACCTCGATTTGCTTCTAAAGTAGCAAATATCTTAAAAGAGGTTCGAAGAATCACAATTTGATGTGATTATGCACGTTCAGATAATTATGTTCTATCTCCTGAAGGAAGAGAACTTTTGATAAATATTAATCCATTCCCTGAAGTGAATGTGATAATATTAATAAAGCCGTAAATATGAACGTGCTCTTTGTTACACCCCATATTTTTTTATACATGAAATTACGCCATAAATAAATTGATGAAATCTCAGAAATGAGATGTTACATCCTGCATTTTTGTACTTTAAAGTTTTGTCGTAAGTTAATTGATGTAAACTCGGGAATGAGATTATTTTGGGATTATAAGTATTATGCTATTTCAAACAAGGGATAAGTAAATTCGTGAAGGTGAGATGGTAAGCAAATCGAAGAAACTGAGTTTCGTCGAAGTTTTACAATTTAGGATAAAATACGGTCTGAGCTATAATACCTGGTATTTATGGACTAGTGTCATACAAGGTACTACATGACCATGACAATAAGGTGTATAATGTATGTTAAAGGTGAGTAGTATTTTAAGTAATTTGAGATAATTCTTAATTATATGGGTAATTGGTTAATTATTAGATTAGTGGGGAATTATCAAGTTAATTAAGGGATTGGTAATTAAATAAAATATTTTGGATAAGCCTAATGGAGATTAACGTGGCAGCCAAATACCTTGCATAAACATGACTCTTGAATTCAAGAAAAAAGTGGCAAAACTTGGAGGTGTCTTTGGCCAACTAAGCCACAAGTAGGGCCCACGCCCACTAATACAAAATCTTCTCTAAAATCACCAAATAAAGAAGGGTCACACTTACAATGATCAGATTTTTCAATAGTAATGTGAATTACTTCATCAAGTTCATACTACACTACAAAAAGTAACGGATGAATGCTCAACAAATTTGTATGAAAATGTAGCAATGGGATTTTGCAATTCTAAGGGAGTACGGTGCAATCCTTCTCAATAATATCATACGGATTTTTCCTACTTCGATCAGCCGTTACATGTTGTCGCAATTGACGTGTGTTAGAGGGATTGTCAAGAGAGTCGGCTCAGGTATGTTAAGGTTAAACCCTTCCTTCATTTTGGCATGATCTTGTAATTACATGTGTTTGATAACGAGGCATAAAGAGAAGTTCATACTCCCGAATTTATATACATTATCCTAGTCTCATAAATTACAGTATTCTCCTTATCAGGACTTCATATTTAATTGAGTATTGTCTTCTTCCAATCAAGAGAGCAGAGAGCCTAGATATACAGTATTACAGTATTTTCATTACCATCGAGCTATAATCAATGGGCAGGCTCCTATTGGGCAACCTCTGATCACATGGGAAGTTATATACCGAGCCTACTATGGTCGAGCGCCTATGAGAGAGCCTAGTTGGCCGAGATACAGAGCCTAGTATGGCCGAGCGCCTATGAATGAGCCTACTATGGCAGAGCAGTTGTATATATACCGAGCCTTATAGGACCGGATAGTTATTTTACTTACTATATTGAGAGAGTTGAGTCAGTATCAGCAGGTAAGCATATCTTCAGATTATCTTTGACTCTCAGTTACTTTCAGTTATTATATTATCAGTTCAATTCCAGCTTTCAGTATATTGCCTTACATACTCGGTACATTATTTCGTACTGATGTCCCTTTTCTGGGGGCGCTGCATTTCATGCGTGCAGGTTCAGACAGACAGACGGGTATACCTCCCCATTAGGTGTTGCCCGAGTTCAGCTTCATCGGTAAGATCCATGCCCTTCGGAGTTGCCGGGTCTAGATCTTTATGTACATCTTGTGTATATATGTATATATGTTATGAGTAGGTCGGGGCCCTGTTCTGATCACAGTATATCCATCAGTAGAGGCTTGTAGACATATCTTGTCAGTTAGTGCAGTATGTTGGGCTTGTAGGCCTTTTATGTATATTTTGTTGGTTTGCTAGTCGTAGTAGTTATGACGGCCTTGTCGGCCCAGCTTTATATTGATGTTTAGTCAGCATTCGCAATTGTCTTGCAATGTGGCCCATGGCCAAAGTATTACATTATATGTTTAGAGTCCCTTAGTCGCAAGTTGGTACGCAAGGATAGGTGAGGCACCGGGTGCCGGTCTTGCCCCCCCCCCCCCGGTTTGGGTCGTGACAAAAGTGGTATCAAAGCAGCTCTATCCTAGGGAGTCTACAAGCCGTGTCTAGTAGAGTCTTGTTTATGGGTGTGTCGTGCACCACACTTATAAGCAGGAGGCTACAGTGCATTTAGGACTGTCACTCTTTCTTCTTACTATAGATCGTGTGGTAGAGCTCAGTTATAGAACTCAATTTCTTAAACTCTATCTTATTCACAATACGACGATGCCTACATCCAGAAGGGCGGTTGGTAAGAGATATAGCTATGAAAGAGTTGAGTCAGAGGAACTCGATTTTTGCATCATGCTTATGATGGATAAATATGAGGTATTCAGCAGATCATGTGTGTACTAAGACGTGTAAGCTTCTTGATAAGGATCCCTAAGGCTAGAATGTTTATCCACTCTTACGGTAAAAAGGAATAAGAGAATCGGAAGGTTGACACAAGTTTCAGCAAGTAAAAGAAGCAAGGTGAAAAAGGGTACGAGGTAACTAGTTAATGAAGATTAATAGTATCTACAATTCAAGTAGAGAAATATAAGCATTTTTGAGTTACCTTCAATTGTAATAGAGGTATGTACAATTAGTCACACCCATCTCAGTTATGCTCCATGGGAGCCAACAAATATAATTTAAGAGAAGGACGGGATATCAGGATCCAGCTGGGGTTAAAGTAACCCAAAATGTTGGATGGATTGTTAGCGTTAGCTGACATTCCAAAGGATATTGTGAATGTGCTAATAGATCTCCTTGTAAGACACCCAGATGGTGTACTCTAAAATAGTATAACCAAATATGAGTACTACAAAGATAGGCACTGGAAGCCTTGAAGGGATAAATATTACCTTAGTGTGGCTCCCATCCCTAGTAGAGAAAGAATGTTAGGCAACCCGAAGAGCCAGGGGATGGAGCAAGGGGAGCTAAAAGCAAAAGAATGTCTTGTTGGAATTTTCAAAATAAAATGATAGACAGAGATGTTAGTAGGGAAATAAGAAGAGAGTTAATGAAGCATTATGAGTAGGATGTGATACATGGATGACAACGGTAAATCAAAAAAAAATGATAGTATTACAGAGTCTATAGTCAAGTGAAGGAAGAGACGAGAGGTGACAGGCCTTGGGGCAACAAAAGAGAATAGGCCATAAAGTCATATCCTCATTTCGAGAAATAAGTTCGTGACTCTAACGTGATTACCAGGAGGAAAAGTTAGACCCCAGAGTAATATAAATCAGTATGGACTGGTGAACAAGATAAACTAAGCATGAATTAGGGACTAAGTGATTTGATAATAGTCGGCATCGTGAAAATTTTAGAGATTGCGTTCCAGCGATAACAGAATGGACGATAGAAGAATAACCTTTAAAGGTCATTCAGGAAGACGCTTCCCTAGAGCAAGCAATGCGAGCAAAGTTAAGCTTAAGGGACTATGTGTGCCAGTTACACTAAGTGTCACCCTCGTGGATAAAGAATTTTGTTATCCTTAGTATAGAAGGATTACTACAAGGAAGGAAAAGGTCATCGATGATGTGAAAAGATGCCAAAGAGGAAGGGGTAAAACATCTATAGGTAGATCGTCGTGGCTCTAAATCTTAGTACGCCCCTAAAGGGGGGAATATGGAGTGATGTGGCATTAAGTCAGAATTACGTGGTTCTAGTAATTATGGAATGGCAAAGGAAGAATGCGATAAAAATAAAAAAGGAATGAGATTGCATTTATCCGAATCCTATAGATATGCTACGATTCCAGAATATTATGCAAGCACGACATCAAGGAAAGGAAATAAGGGTTCCTGCCCGGAATGTTATTGATAAATAAGGAGCCAGTGCAAGAGGTAAGTTGGACAAAGAAAATAACCCAAGAAAGATTTTGCGGGATATTGATATGAGAATGGGTCAACGAGTAATTAGTAGTTAATTCAGGAAGAGCCTAGTCATGGCTAGACAAGAGGTTACCGACAAATCAGCAGATCATGCAAGATGAACATAGTGAACCCCAGCATGGGGAATTTAGTCTCGCAGATATGACATCAGAACCCTTGACAAATATTCAGATAGGAGCTGGGATAGTTAAAGGTATCGTATGAGTATTACGGAAATAAAAGAGAATGCCACTTGGAAGACAGTCAAAACTTCATTTCAAAAGCAATCGCACGAGCACAGAGGTATGTAACTGCGGATATTTATAGACGAGTAAGAACATCGAAAACTTCTTCGGGTATACAATATAACAAGCTCGCAACATTACAAGAATCAGAGGGTCCTCCCTAAGTACTACAATGAAAGACTAGCTGCGGAAGTAAGGAGTAAGGCTTCAACCTAAGCTCAGTGACCTAAAGAGGAAGTGATCTTATAACAACAGTCTCACAACAACGTTGTATGCACTCCATAAGAAAGTGGCACCTACCGTGGCTAATGGACGAGAAGTAAAAATCAGAAGTGATATTCAAGATTATATGAGTTGTATGGAATTCCAATATATATGGGCACTAATATAAGTTAAGTATGCACGGAACAAGTGGCAGAACAACCATGAAAAGCAATTGCTTGCATTTAAAGAAAGTTGAGAAGGAACGAAAAGAATTATTCGATTAATGATCCGGAGTTAGTTATGTTATGAACACACATAATAATTTGGAGTATTATCCATGCAGCATATATGTTGACATTCATACAGCCGTAGAAGACTCCGGTATAAGTTAAAAGAAAGAATTGAGCTCAGGGCATAGACAAAGGATTGAATTGTTAGAAGATTGTATCATGGATATTTCATAGCGCCCATGAAAGGCTAAAGTAATAACTAATACTAGGAGCCGTAGATCGGAAGATAGCTTAAGCCTACATGAAGGCTGATCAGAAGAAAGAGGAAACTAAAGAGTTTAATCAAATAAGTAGATCAGGAGTCTGATTATTGGACCCAGAGAATTATAGAAATTATGATTGAGAACATAGCAGAATCAATCTTAATATCAGAGGTGCAAGAGAGATAGAACAACAACCATATTCTATAACGGCTCTACGATAAAGCCAATTAGAAAAGTACCAGTCTCATAAGAAGTCAGTATGAAGCTCCCACTAGATTGCGTATGTGCCAGAGGTGCAAGTATTATAATAGAGTTTCAAGTTATGGACGTAAATCATACCTATGTGGAAGTGGGGTTATGAAAGAGATAGAAGATAAGATGCGAGATTTTAAGGTAAGTAAGGTAAAGATGAACAACGTACGAGATACTCAGGTGCAGAAGGTTGTGAATAATCCATACTTCAGATAGAGGGCTAGAAGCGTTGGGATTCAGTATCCAGGAATGATAGCAGTATCATTAGTGGCATATCTTCTAGACTATGGTTTCTAGGCACCGAGAGATCTATTCAAGAGAGTAAAGAAGAGTTGGAGATAATACGATGTCTCGCTTGATATCCAGAATAACATAAGGAAGTCTATGGTGAAAGCAAGTTGAAGGGAGGTTACAAGTAATATAGATAGATATATGTAGATCGCAAGCTAAAGTATGGTAGAGCGACAAGGTTTTAGAAAGACAGGAGTAAGGATAAGAAAAGGCAAGTAAGAAGGTGACGAAAATGGATAAGTCCTTAGGATTAAGCCCATGAAAACAAGAGAGATGATGGTTTACCTAAGTTATAGAGTGTTCTGTATAGCCTGAATGAACTCAAAGAAGTCTAAGACTAATACCATTTAGAAGAGATGGAATGCTGCCCTAGTAGTAGAATGAGGGTGTAATTGTGAAAGATAAAGGATGACGTTTGGGCCTTCGATTAAGTAATAATTTGAAGAATGAAAAAAGGGATTTCATGAACTATACGGGATGAAAATACCCACGTAAGGTGAATCACATTGGGATACTATGAAATACGGTTATGGAAGTATAGTATCGCCCCCAGGTGAATCAGTTTAATCACTTCCAATGAGACATAAGCCCTAGTGACAATGTATTACGTAAGAGGTTTCATGTTATCAGTAGTAGATTGCAGATTAATATTAAGGTGAATCAACAACGGATGGATAAGAGTTACAAAGTATGAGATGAGATTAGGTAATCATTCTTAAGATAAACGGTAAGGAAGAAGCATTAAAGGACTTAGATTTATACATATAGGATAAGCAACGAGAGTAACCTAGAGTTGGTAGCAGATCTCAGTAACGATAAATCGAAGTAAGAGTTATGGTATAGTATGGCCTACTTAGATGTAGTAAATCTAATGATGCCCAGAGGGACATCTTGTTATAATTTAGTATATGTTCATAAAGTGAGGCTTAAAGATTGGCTAAAAGCTGGAGGAAAGAGGAGAGAAGAGTCGCATAGGCGCACATACAAAGTTAGAGACGTACATGCTGCATGATAGAAGGTAACAACAGTTATGAGATTAGAAGGATTCTAACTAGAAGTCGTGGATTTATTCAAAGAATAGTTGCCTAAATGGCAAGGAGAATATTAAAGCATTCGCAAGAGCTATGGGTTATGAGAATGATAAGTGCATCAGTCAACATTCGAGGACGAATGTTCCAAAGGGGGAATAATGTTACACCCCATATTTCTTTGTACGTGAAATTACGCCATAAATAAATTGATGAAAGCTCGGAAATGAGATGTTACATCCCGCAATTTTTGTACGTTAAAGTTTCGTCGTAAGTTAATCGACGTAAGCTCGGGAATGAGATTATTTTGGGATTATAATTATTATGCTATTTCAAACAAGGGATAAGTAAATTCGTGAAGGTGAGAGGGTAAGCAAATCGAAGAAACTGAGTTTCGTCGAAGTTTGATAATTTGGGATAAAATACGGTCCGAGCTATAATACCCGGTATTTATGGACTAGTGTCATATAAGGTACTACATGGCCATGATATTAAGGTGTATAATGTATGTTAAAGGTGAGTAGTATTTTAAGTAATTTGAGATAATTCTTAATTATGTGGGTAATTAGTTAATTATTAAATTAGTGGGAAATTACCAAGTTAATTAAGGTATTGGTAATTAATTAAAATATTTTGGATAAGCCTAATGGAGATTAACGTGGCAGCCAAATATCTTAAATAAACATGACTCTTGAATTCAAGAAAAGGGTGGCAAACTTGGAGGTGTCTTTAGCCAACTAAACCACAAGTGGGGCCCACACCCACTAATACAAAATCTTCTCTAAAATCACCAAATAAAGAAGGGTCACACTTAAAATGATCAGATTTTTCAATAGTAATGTGAATTACTTCATCAAGTTCATACTACACTACAAAAAGTAATGGATGAATGCTCAACAAATTCGTATGAAAATATAGCAACGGGATTTTGCAATTATAAGGGAGTACGGTGCATCCTTCTCAAGAATATCGTACGGATTTTTCCCTACTTCGATCCGCCGTTATGTGTTGTCGCAATTGACGTGTGTTAGAGGGATTGTCAAGAGAGTCGGCCCAGGTATGCTAAGGCTAAGTCCTTCCTTCATTTTGGCATGATCTCGTAATTACATCTGTTTGATAACGAAGCATAAAGAGAAGTTCATATTCCCGAATTTATATACATTATCCTAGTATCATAAATTACAGTATTCTCCTTATCGGGACTTCATATTTAATTGAGTATTGTCTTCTTTTAGTCAAGAGAGTAGAGAGCCTAGATATACAGTATTATAGTATTTTCATTACCATCGAGCTATAATCGATGGGCAGGCCCCTATTGGGCAACCTCTGATCAGATGGTAAGTTATATACCGAGCCTACTGTGGCCGAGCGCCTATGAGCGAGCCCAGTTGGCCGAGATACAGAGCCTAGTATGGCTGAGCGCCTATGAGCGAGCCTACTACGGCAGAGGAGTTGTATATATACCAAGCCTTATAGGGACGGACAGCTATTTTATTTACTATATTGAGAGAGTTGAGTCAGTATCAACAGGTAAGTATATCTTTAGATTATCTTTGACTCTCAGTTACTTTCAGTAATTATATTATCAGTTCAGTTCCAGCTTTCAGTATATTGCCTTACATACTCGGTACATTATTTCGTACTGACTTCCCTTTTCTGGGGGCGCTGCATTTCATGCGTGCAGGTTCAGACAGATAGATGGGTAGACCTCCTCATTAGGTGTTGTCCGAGTTCAGCTCCATCAGTAAGCTCCATGCCCTTCGGAGTTGCCAGGTCTAGAGCTTTATGTACATCTTGTGTATATATGTATATATGCTATGAGTAGGTCAGGGCCATGTTCCGATCACAGTATATCCATCAGTAGAGGCTTGTAGACATATCCTATCAGTTAGTGCAGTATGTTGGGCTTGTAGGCCTTTTATGTATATTTTGTTGCTTTGCCAACCGTAGTATTTATGACGGCCTTGTCGGCCCAACTTTATATTGATGTTTAGTCAGCATTCGCAATTGTCTTGCAATGTGTCCCATGGCCAAAGTATTACATTATATGTTCAGAGTCCCTTAGTCGCAAGTTGATACGCAAGGATAGGTGAGGCACTGGGTGCCGATCTCGCCCCCCAGGTTCGGGTCATGACACTCTTGAAGTAAATATATTACAATTAACCTTCAAAAGAGTTAATATGATTGAGAAAATATATACTCAATATTTCGTATTTTAAATTTTCTCCTGGAGAAGTAACACAATTGAAATTTCTTCCTGAAGTAGGAAAATATTATGAAGAGGTATTTTCTTGTGCTTAAATAATTATTTTATATAGTTTATTTGATTATGATTTTCTCTCATGATACCAGAAGTATCTGAGCAATATTTGATTGTACAAAATGTATCAATATTGATTGTACAAAATGTATCAACAACTCCTGAAGAGCTAACTGTTTGTCTAGAAGACACATGACATTAGTAGTGTCTAAAAAATATTAAATTGTGGATAATATATAAAGGCTCTTGAATAGCTTATATACAAATAATATGTCATTCATATTATATGATTATGGTCAAAATATATGTTGTAGTAAACTTGAAGTTTACTAATACAAATGGCTATCATATTGAGACTACAAATGACTGAAAGATTGAAAATCTTCATGTTTCTACAATCATATAGGGTAAAATAATATGTATGTGAGAAGTGACCCGCCTTATTCTTCAATTTATACTATATCATGTATCACACTGAATTAGAAGTTTACTAATGCAAAAGCAGTCATAATAAACCAGAAGTTTTACTGAGGCAAAAGTAGCTACTGTAAACTAGAAATTTACTGATACAAAAATAGCCATAGTAAATTAGAAGTTTACTGATGCAAAAGTTTATGACATAGTAAATCAGAAGTTTACTTAGAGATAGCACATGTCATGATAAACTTGAAGTTTTCATTTGTCATTTTTAAATGAGCTATTTGAGAATTCAGATAAGCATATACTGAAAAACTAGAAGATTCTTCAAGAATTCTCTTGTGTTGCTTGTTCTCATAATAAATTGATTATACCAGCTAAAGTTGGGACTAAAACTCCTGAATTCTGGAATATATAAAAGGTGAATATGGGCACATTCACCTATCATGTGAACCACTTATAGATGCATATATGAGATGGTTACATGTGTGTTTATTGTCAACCTGCAGTTTGCCATTTGAAATTGCCTTTCTCAATTAAGAGCATAATTTTCAGATTATGAAATCAAGATAGTTCATATCGATGATGTTGGTTTATATACAAGCTAGTTTAGCATTGAATACCTCCTATTAATGGCTAAATTATTGCTTATGAGAACAAAGCCTCATGTGTTGGTCTAAGATTTTCTAAATTGCATACAGCAGCACTTGTATGCATCAGACTAATAAAATATGATAAGTCCTCCCCTCACAATTGGTTTAGGATCAGAAACCAAATATTTTTACTATTTAATAACTTTTGATGTGTGGTATATGATTAATTTCTCTACCACAATACAGAAAGATAGGTTTCTCAAAGAAGATTGGGGATATGAGTTAGTTTTTCTACTATTTGGGGATGGAATAAACAGCTGAAAAATATGCTATTTGAATCGAATTATCATTAATATGATCCTCACTTAGAACATAATTCAAGTCAAATACCAAAAGCATTTGCTGATCCAAAATTAAATATCATATTTCAGCTGCAAATGCTCCTATTAAAATTAAAGTCCCTGAAGGATAAAGTTTACTGTACGCATGAAGCGTAGTAAACAGATCGGTTCCAAAGGTAATAACCCTTGAAAAGGATAGGATCAAAATGATTATAATAAGGAGGAAATGAGCTCTAGAAGATCCCAAGACATAACATTTCATGAAACTCCAGAAGAAGTTCATGTACCTGAAAATAAAGAAAGTGATGAGATCTCAACAAGTTATGTCGCTTAAGAACCGATACAAACTGATCGTCGACGATATATTTGATACAATATAGTGCACAATATTGTGAGGATTAGACCTGTAGTCCAGACAGCTGAAGATGTCATGCCATTTAGATGCAAGTCATAACCTATATGACTTATTTGATCAAATTTATGTAAAAATCTCTGAAGGATTTAAAATGCTTGAAGCATATAATTTAAAGTCTCGAGAAATGTACTCAATCAGATTACAAAAATCTTTGTATGATTTAAAACAATCAGGGCGCATGTGGTATAATCGCCTCACTGAATTGATGAATGAAGGTTATATAAATGATGGCATTTGTCCATGTATTTTTACAAAGAAAACAGCATCAGAGTTTGTTATACTTGCTGTTTATGTTAATGACATAAATCTCATAGGAACTCCAGAAGACTGCAAATTGAATATTTAGTAGACAGGATCTTTATCCATCAATCTGTCTATACAGAAAATATCCTTAAATGCTTTTACATGGACAAAGCGCACCCATTAAGTACACCAAATGGGTGTTCGATCACTTGAAGTGAATAAGGATCCGCTCTGACCTCCAGAAGAGGATGAGGAACTCCTTGGTCCTGAAATACTCTATCTCAGTGCAATTGGTGCACTTGTATATCTTGTTAATGCTAACAAAGGTGGTGAAGATCATATTGGTTATGCACATACAGGTTATTTATCTGATCCCCATAAAGTTCGATCTCAAATCGGGTATATGTTTACATGTGGATGTATTGTCATATCATGTTGCTTCACAAAACAATCTATTGGTGTTGCTTCTTCAAATCATGATGAGATAATAGTTATTCATGAAGCAAATAGGGAATGCGTGTGGTTGAGATCCGTGATTCATTTTATTCGAGAAAAATGTGGGTTGGAATGTGATAAAAAAAACCACAATATTATACGAAGACAATGTTGCATGCATAGACCAATTAAAGGGAGGATTTATAAAAGGAGATAAAACAAAGCACATTTTACCAAAATTATTCTACACACATGATCTTCAGAAAATTGGTGACATCGATGTGTAACAAATCCGTTCAAGTGACAATCCAGCAGATTTGTCCACTAAATGTTTGCCAACTTCAACTTTTGAGAAGATGGTATACAAGATTGATATGCGGAGACTCAAATATTTAGAACAAGGTTTTTATCAGGGGGTGAAATACGCATTGTACTCTTTTTTCCTTACTAAAGTTTTTCCAATAGGGTTTTTCTTGTAAGGTTTTTAATGAGGTAGCTAGAATTGCGTATTACTAAATATGTGTATTCTTTTTCCTTCACTAGGATTTTTTCCACTGAATTTTTCCTAATAAGGTTTTAACGAGGCACAATATCTTTCGATGAACATCCAAGGAGGAGTATTATGAAAATAATTATAAATATGGATGTCCATTTATTACTCCGCTATAGATAATCTTCCTAAAGAAGATTATCCGTTTGGTACTCTATTGAAGTTTATCTACAAGCAGTTGATGCAGGCAGGTTGCAAGCAACTCAATGAAATGATTTGCAGCAGCTTCTTATTAAACATGCAGGTTGCAAGCAGCTCATGCAGACACCTTATAAGCAGCTCAAGAAAAGTCTCGCAACTGCTTCCTTTCTTCTATAAATAGAGGAGTTTTCAGTTCACTATGTACATCAATTTTGAAGTTGAATGAAAATATAAATCTCACTCTATATTTGTCTTCGATTTATTTACTTTACAGTCTTTATTTTATAACACAAACTAAATTATTCGATGTTATTTTAATTCCCATAATTTTTTTAAAACAATTTAAAAGGGCGTGGTAAAAAGACCCGAATAGCAAATGTGGGAGACCCGGACCCGTTTCTTCGTTAACTCCTGTCTCCCTCTGTTATGAGTACAACAAAAATAATTCTGAAGGAACCACAGATTATGAAAGTTCGAGATCTGTGATCTATCAAAAAACTAGTAGAACTAGCATTTCATAACATTCGCTCCGTATTGGAAGAGAAGATTGAAGTTTTTGTTAGAGCAAAAAAGCTGAATTTGTGGTGGATCAACAATGGATTCCCCGCGAGTAGGACCGGAGAGAGAAAAGGGGAAGTCAACAACGTCTTCTACTCCTCTTGCTGCTGTCGCCAGCTTCTGGAAAGGTACTTTCTTTTTTACTGTAATTATCAAATCCTAATGATTAATGATTACAAGCAGGAGTAGCAGTTTCCGTCGTATTAATTTATATGAAGTGGCATATAATTTGAGATGCAAAACACACAAGAAGACCACGAAGTACGATGCGAGCCTCAAATATTTTTGTTGCCAATATGATTATAAACCTTTTATTAGACTACTTGAATAAACCAGCTTAATCCCGGCTGGTGTAACCTTTATTTTCCTTTTCTTTGCACCAAAGATGTAGTCTAGTGGTCAAAGTGGCGGGAAAACCATGAGGTCTCAGGTTCAAATGCCAAAAGAAACTAGCTAATTTCTTTTCATATGTCCAAGCCTTACTGGGCAGAATTACCGGTACCTGTGCCAGTGGGAGGCAGCAGGTACTCGGTGGAATAGTCAAGTTATTAAAAAAAAAGCCGCTTAATAAAAACCCAATAAAATGAAAACTCTCCCAGTCTTTTAAGACACTTAGTATTAGTGAAGTAGCTGAGCTTTAGAATGCAAGGAAACTGCATGGCTGTGTTTACAATGTCTTCATTTTCCTGGTTGGCTTTGCTAATGTGTTTTGTTGTGTCTTGATGGCGTGATTGATCATGAAGAACACCTGCCTCTGACAGTATTCTAACTAATTTAGATTTTTCCGTTTGGATGAGATGAGGTAAAACTGTGGGGTAATGGAGAATACAGCTCAATCTGCTTACGTGGCTCTTTGTGACCTTTTAATTTTATTTGTGGTACATTTTTCATGAATTCTTATTGACTTAATCCTTTACAGTTGTGTTGCTAGCCTAGAACTTTACTTGTTTAAAAGACTTGGTTTGTGGATAAATTTATTCATCCCTATATCCCATGATATCTTTTATCTTGTCTAAGAAAAGCTAACTTTTTATGCACAATTTAAGACGCATTTGCTTGTTTTTTTTTTTACAGACTTTGATTTGGAGAAAGAAAGGAGTACACTGGATGAACAAGGTCTTAGGATAGCTGAAAATCAGGAGAACAGTCAGAAGAACCGACGAAAACTTGCAGAGAGCACTCGAGGTGCTAGATGCACCTTTCCATTCGCTTATTTAACTACCATTAGTCGTCATTTACCCTTACTTCGACTTTTATTTAAGCTCTTTCTACCACCTCTTGGCAGATTTTAGAAAAGCTTCAAATGAAGACAAGTTCAGCTTGTTCAACTCTTTGCTCAAGGGATACCAAGAAGAGGTTGACAATCTCACCAAGAGAGCCAAGTACGGGGAAAATGCTTTTCTTAACATTTACCAGAAATTATATGAGGCCCCAGATCCTTATCCGGTCATTGCTTCAATTGCTGTAAGTTCAAGTTTGGCCTTCCATATGATTACATTTCTCTCAGAGTTGTGGAGTAACTGCATTACTGGTCCATAATGCTGTCTTCTCAAGATTTCAAATTATGGTTCATAATGCATTTACCATTCTAATGAAATTAACTACTATTAGTGCAGTTAGCAAGGAGTTATTATGATACATGTTCATATTCACCTTATGCAAAGAAAGTCTGCAACTTTCAACACTACATGAACTTGGGCTATGGCATCAAATTGTAGCGTACATGGACTGGGAACGCTGAAGTATTTGATTAACAGTAGAAAAGCTTGAAATTATTTATACATCAGTTGTTAATTGTACGGGAAACGAGGTAGTGAATTATTCAGTTTAGGAGGATGAAAACGACATAATAACTGTCCTCCACAATAAGATGGTTAGGGTAAGAAAGCAATTTAAGAGGGTTAGGAGGCTGCACTCCAATAAGGTGAATGAAGATATATGAGAATGCAAAATGAAATCAGCAGTTGCTTTTTCAAACTGATAATTCTCTACATGGAATCATAAAGTTTCAAAGCTAGTATTTGTTATTGGTTGCAGCCAATTTTACCCTCGAAGAACATAGGATTATTTAGGAAAAAGTGAGAACCTCTTACTATGAAGTGGAGTGAACAACTTATATTACCATATAGTCAAAATTGTATGATATTCCTCTAAATATGTAAAGGACCAATGCAATGGATATCAAAAATTCACATAATGCACCCCCAATTAGTTTGAGATTGAGGAATAGTCAATGATTTCAGAAATTATCATGAAATAAAATACAGGAACAAGTTAAAATCAGTATCAAATATACTTCAATCAGACGTACGTACCCATCCAAATGAATATTACCCTTGGCTGGAAAATTAGTAGAAGAGTCTAATTTAGTAGCAGCAGACACAGATTTTGCAATCTTTTCGTGATCACTGACCAGCTCCGTAACGATATCAGGTTTAAAATCCACAAACCTCCCAAGTTTGATCTCAACATCTGTCCTTGAATTCCACCCACTACCACGCTTAGGATACAAAGGAAGAATAAAAGAACTGTTGGAACTCTTATGATCATCACGGTCCACATCTCTTAATTCAAGAAAGGTCTCTTGTGAAAGTGAAGACCAGAATGATAAAGCAATTATAGAGATACCCAAAAGTCCAAGAACGATTCTTGGGCGAAAAAGGAACGATCTTTGTAAAGAAACATGAAAAAAGCCAGTGGTTGAATCTTGCTGTGGAACTGAAGATTGACTTTGTTGTGGTGGTTCTTGTTGTTGTTGGTGTTGGGGTGGTGAATAATCAGAGAGTGTAAATGCAGTTATGGTTTTGCCTAAAGAAGGATTATCAAGAGGTGGTAGTGTGATTATTACTACCCCTTTTACAAGGGGAGAGTCATTGGTGGTGTCCTCCATTATTGTATTGTCTCTAAATTGGCTGACTTGCTCTGCTGCCTGATTTCTATATTGAAAGCAAAGTCAATGGCAATGAATAGAATAGATGTATATTAATGATAGGTGAAGCAGTTGAAAATTAGAAGATACCAAGAACTTTCTCGGGATATGACTGTGAATAGAATCAGACTCGGTTTGAGTGACACTAGTATGCACCAATCCCTAACACTTATCAAACGGAGTTTAATATATAGTCATTTTTTGGTAAAAGGTTTTTTTAATCAAAAAAGGAAAAAATTCTTCATTTAGGGATGAATATTGTTTTTTTCATAATTATTTTAATTTTTTAATTTTGCACAAAGGGTCAAAAACATTCCTAGACAATGCCAATGGAACAATTTTATCATTCCAAAAACGGAAAAGAGTCTTATATATCCCTGTACTATCAAAAATGGTTTAAAAAAGCCCCCCGTTATATTATTTGGCCACCTCAATCCCTACCGTCATACTATTATTTATAAATATCCCTCGTTTGGACGGTCCTCTACGTGTCAACACAAGAACAAATAACATGTCCCCTTTCTTTACCCGATTTATTTACAACTAACCCACTGCCCGATCCAAACCTACCCAATAACTTAAAACAAATCTCAAACATAAAAAATACCCCCAATCCGCCGTAATTCTTGTTCAGCAAAAAAGGCTACTTTGGGTTCTTATTTCAATTTTTGGGTTCTTCAATAGATTATGTGAATCTTAAGTCTCTCTTATCTTATTTATTTTAGTTGTAGGTAAGTCTTAATTTTAATCCGAAAAGGAATTTAGAATGTCTGAAAGTAGTAACTTGTCCAAGTGGAGCTGTCATTGCAGTGAAATTGCCCACTTTCACTTCAACAACAATCCTTAATCCAGGAAGAAGATTCTATAAGTGTCCTAAACGTGATGTAAGTTTTATTATTGAATGTGCATAATTGTTAGATATTCTTAAAACAAATCAGTTAACTTCTTTTTATAATGGCTGTAAATTTGAAGTTCTTTTTTTGATTAGTTCGGACAGGTTGATTCTTGTGGGTATTGGGAGTGGCACGACGAAGTACTCCCGGATAGAGCGTTGGTGGTAATAAGCAATATTAAGGCTCAGTTGGACGTGGCTACAGTTAAAGTCAGTAATTTGAGTTCGGCATTGGATGCTGTTAAGATTGAAAGAGTCAACTTAAAGGAAAAGGTGAATATTATGGAGGCTATAAACAATTATCAAGTGATCAAGTCAAGAGACTTAGAAGAGAAATTGAGGAAGATGAAGATGTGTTTTCTGGCTTCTTGTGCATTGTTTGTTGGATTTGTGGCCGCATTGTTGATGAAGTAACGTAGTTAGTTTGTATCAAGTCTGAAGTCTTAGTACTGTTGCTTGATTGAATTTTCTTTCTCTTGTTAATGTAGTTTGTCTTGCATATTAGGTTGTATTATGTTATTTGTAATGAAATTGTAAGTTAGTCTACTGATTTCATCTCTTTTTTGACTTCTTACCACACTGATTTAGGCTGACTAAAACCAACAGAAATCCATGTGTAACTATTCTTATAAAACTGCAGCAAAATTTGCGGAATTTTGCGCACAAAATTATGTTTGCATAAAAAACAGTCCAGAATTTTTGTACATAAAAAAACAGTCCAGAATCTGCATAAAAAACCCGCCAGAATCTGATACAAGTCCGCAGATTTTTATACTTCAATCAGACACAAAATATCAGAATCTGATACAAGTGATAAACTGCAGATTTTTGCACTTCAATTCAACACAATATCAGTCAATGATACAAGTGATAAACTGCAGATTTTTGCACCTCAAGTCAATACAAAACAAAGACAGAAGTACTGCCATAAGAGTATTGTCATAAGCAGTTAATAAATCACCAAAGTTAACTAAACAAAACTGTCATAAGCAGTAATTGCAGTCCAGCTACTGATACTGTCCCTTTCTTGGTTTCTTCCCAATCCTCTTCTGACATTCAACTTCCAGCTGATTTGTGGTCATAACAGCTTTGCCCTTCCAAGTTAAGTTGTCTGGGGGGTATGGAAGATTTGCTGGCATTAGACATTCCTGCATGGTCACCTTTGTCTTTTCCCACTTGGTATAATTGTCTACTGCCTAGCTTGGAGTCTGGTCAATTCTTCTGAGATGACCTTAGGCCTTAAAGAAGGGTATGATTTATCACCAAAGTAGGGGTGTTCAAAGTCTGGACCTTGACTTCCAACACAAAACTTGATCAAAATTAGACCATCATCATCTTCATCAACTAAACCCCTCACAGGCTGCTTTTGTGTTTCTTTAGATACCACCTTTCCCTTTTTTTCCTGTAACATAGAATAATAATAAGTTACTAAAAGCTTTAAAAATGTATATGAAATTTATGTGTTTAACGTTACCTTGACACAACCCCTAGCATTGTGATTTGGCTCTCCACAATTGCCACAATGCATCACTCTACCTTTCCTAGAAACACTCCATTCTCCCTGCCTCTTAAGTGCCTCATCTTTCTGTCTATCTCTCTTAACCTTAGGCCTTCCAAATTGACAGACTTCCATTGCTTGAGAAGGGTCAACTTTCCAGAATTTTTCACCCTTTACATGGTGCAACTTATGTTTGTAGGTGAGCAGGAATGCTTCCTTGATATGAAACCAATGCATTTCAGATAGTGGATCAAACTTTGCTGTCATCAAGGCTTTAATTGCATGTGGGCATGGAATTCAGTGAAGTCCCACACCCTGCAAGTACAATTCTTCATGACCATATTGACAATGTGTTTGTCTCCCTTTTCTGATATCTCATATCCATTAGCATGAGCTATCTTCAAATATTCAGTGTACAATTTGAGGGATTTAGGACTAAACTGGCCACTCCATTGCATCACAGAATCTTGTTCTCTCAATCTGTTCATCAATTTTGGTCCTTATACCCTCCAGCATCCCAATAATAGGCTTGTACCTATCTTCAAGTATCCATGCATTGAATGACTCTGTAAGATTGTTGTCCATTGCTTGATTCTTACACACTCTCTCAAAGAAGGCTCTACACCAACTCTGTGGAGGATACCTCATCAAGTCCTTTGCAGCAGGTTCAACAAGTTGTCCTATCTCCTTCACATGGTCTATGAACTCCTCCTCATAAGTAGACCATGCATTCCACCACAATAGTTTCTTCAGCTCTCTTTTACTCCATCTTTTGCACCAGATTGTCTCTACATGTGTCACACAGAATCTATGGTGTGCTTCAGGTAGTACAGTTTTGACTGCATCAATGAATCCCTGCATGTGAAAGGCAACCTATTAAACACTTACATACAAGAAAAATCATAAAGTAAGAGATAAAGACAGAATTAAAGTAAGAAAGAACCAAGATTACTTTCTGCATGTCTGAATGAAGGTTATGCCTTCTCCTATTTGGAGCTTCAGTGAATGCTGCAGCAGCACCAAAAACCAATTCCAGGTCCTTTTGTTCTCTTTATCTACTACTGCCCAAGCCAAAGGGTAGAAGTGGTTCTTACAATCTTGACCAACAGCCACCAGTAATTATCCCTTGGTTTTTCCTTTAAGAAATGTTCCATCTAATCCAATAAAGGGTCTCAAGCCTTGTTTAAATCCCATCTTCATTGCATTAAAGAGGATGTACATTCTAAGGAACTTTCTTCTACCTTGAGCAAGTGCCTCCTTAGACACATTTATCACAACATCACTTCCTGTATTTAACTGTCTAAGTTCATTGGCATAAGCCTCTAGTTTGTTATAACCATCAGTAAAGCTATCCTCTAAAGTCTCTGAAATCATCCTTTTAGCTCTCATGCACTTCCCTTGACTAGCATTTAACTCAAAAGCAGTTTGCAAATCAGCTCTCATTTCCTTCACTTTATACTTTGGATTATCTTGCAACTTTCTCTTAAAATAATGAGCTATGGTAGAGTAATCAACCCTAGAATTGTCATATGAGGTATCACATTTATGTTCAGACCTTAGTGTTTTGATTCTCACCCCGGGAGAATGACCATCCACAGAAATATGACAGACAAATGGACAACCTACACCACATTTGTACCTCAGTCTCTCCTTGTCACTTTTTTCTACAGTTAACTCAACCTTGTTAGCTAAAGCATACAGTTTTATAATCTTCCTTGCTTCAGGTATGCTTTTGAGTGACATACTCTTAAATAACTCTTTGTACTCATGAAAACCATCTGTAACATTCATTTTCTTTTGAGTAGCAATGGACTCAAACTCTTCAGAGTCATACACGGGACACTTAGACACATCTTCAAAGTCACTATCACTCTCATTACAATCAGTACCCACCCCATTACATGCTATGAAAGATGATTATGTATTGTTTACCCGAAAAACGGATAGAGTTGAATTTATACATAGTTCTAAGGGTACGCAGTATAACTTGACGCAAATCGTATAAGCGAAAATATCGAATATTGACTATCAAGAATGAAAATACAAACAAGGTTGAAGGGAGGATGATCTATGAGTAAGCAAGATGAAAATAGTGTATAAAGCTCAAAATGATAATCTCTCAATATGGAGCATATGCACAGTATCTGAGTTATGTTGTCTTAATGTCTCAATGCCCCCTTACAGAGATAATAATCATCCCCTTTATAGTGGAGGATCTTACTTTAGATATAATTAAAAATACATAGTAGGGAACCATGATAAATCAACTTTTCCTTTTTTCCTGCCGAGATTCTCTCCTTTAGTGCGGCCGTAACGGCTCTTGTCTATAGGCTCGATATTGACTTAAGCTCGATACTGATTCGAGCTCGATATTGATTCGAGCTCGATTTTGACTCGGGGCCCGGTATTGATTCGGGCTCAGCATTGGTCGGTCTTTGGATCTCGAGCTCGATAACGTTGCTTCGCATCATGGTTCGATTTGGACTCGAGCTCGATAATGACTTCGAGCTCGGTATTGATCGGTCCCTAAAACTTGAAGCTAGGTAACACGGCTTCTAATCTTATCACGAAATTATGAAGACGCTCTTCGGTCCATTATGTTCCCATCTCGACCAGTCGTACGAAGGCCGAAATCGGTTTCGACCGTATACAGATAGTCCCCTCGTTTCTCGGAAAGGATGTGGCGAGAAACGATATGATTTCCCAATGGCTCGATTAGATATACACTGACGTTTGCATCGAACCCGGCCATGACTACGTGATAGTTGTCCCGTCGGTTCCGTTTACCAGGGCATTAAATGCGTGTCAGACGGTGGTCAGCCACTGGTGATATTGAACCGTCATTCCCTAATCTATAAATAGCCTCTCTTTTTACCATTCATCACTTTTACATCTCCAGTTTCCCAATTTTCTAAGCTCTTTCTCGCATCTTCTGAGTTTATCTGCAAGCCTGTGATTTTTATTGCAAAATCTTCCTTCTGATTTTCACTGCAAAACCTTTCTTCAAAACACCACATCTTTGTCATCTATTTCTATTCTCGATCTTCAAAACCAAAATGGTGAAAACATCAAAAACCGTTCCTCAAAAAGAAAAAGCTTCTTCTTCATAGCATGCCGCCGACAAAACACCGATGGAGCCACAACCTGAGGAGTGTGTTCCCGGGGCGTGTGTTCTTACCTCCGATTTTAAGGTCGACAAAGACTCGTCGGTTCTCGGCCGATGCGAGCCAGTATCGAGGTATCTGTGTTCGATAATCGAGGGGCATCTCGAACGGATAAGGAAAGATTGCAACTAGGAGAACAAAGAGAGTGGTAATCCCGTCTCCCGAAGAAGATATTACTACTCATGTGAAAGGGTTTTTAAGTGTGTATACTTACCCTTTCACGTTAGGTCCTCTCGACCCTGTTATCATTGATTTTTGCCGTCAATACCAAATAACTTGTATATGGTCGGAACCGATTTCGGCCTTCGTACGACTGGTCAAGATGGGAACATAATGGACCGAAGAGCGTCTTCATAATTTTGGGATAAGATCAGAAGCCGGGTTACCTAGCTTCAAGTTTTAGGGACCGATCAATACCGAGCTCGAAGTCAAATCGAACCATGATGCGAAGCAACGTTATCGAGCTCGAGAGCCAAAGACCGACCAATACTGAGCTCGAATCAATACCGGGCCCCGAGTCAAAATCGAGCTCGAATCAATATCGAGCTCGATTCAGTATCGAGCTTAAGTCAATGTCGAGCCTATAGACAAGAGTCATTACAACCGCACTAAAGGAGAGAATCTCGGCAGGGAAAATGGGAAAGTTGATTTATCATGGTTCCCCACTATGTATTTTTAATTATATCTAAAGTAGGATCTCCCACTATAAGAGGGATGGCTATTATCTCTGTAAGGGGGCATTGAGATATTAAGACACCATAACTCAGATATTGTGCATATGCTCCATATTGAGAGATTATCATTTTGAGCTTTATACACTATTTTCATCTTGCTTACTCATAAATCATCCTCCCTTCAACCTTGTTTGTATTTTTATTCTTGATAGTCAATATTCGATATTTCCACTTATACGATTTGCGTCAAGTTATACCGCGTACCCTTAGAACTACGTATAAATTCAACTCTATCCATTTTTCTAGTAAACAATTTGGCGCCCACCGTAGGGCTAAGGATAACAGTGGTTATTTGACACAAATCTTCAAAACACACCATTTTACGTTTGTCGTTGAAAGTGTCTTTGATTTCGGATTAGCAACAACGAACTCTCAATTAATGGCCTTACCTGTCGACAATGAAACTGGCCTTCAAGGTGAGAACAACAACTTGACGCCTAGGGCCGAAAGGCCGCTTATCGATGTCATTGGGGCCCGAGTCAAAGTACCATTAGATGTTAATTCGCATGTGGCTATTGAGGCAAACCAGCGTTCTGAACTTGAAAATAGCATTCATGGTAGTACTTGATCTGCAGCTCAAGACACCCATAACGTTGAGGAAAATGGAATCAGCTTGCATATGATTTTCGAAATGTTGCAAGCTCAACAGGTAGCGATAGCTCAGTTGCGGAGTCAAACCTAGGTACCGAGCAGATCGGAGCCTAGTCCACCCCGAGAAATCACCCACAGAACGGAGCCAACTATAGTAAGGTTAAATGAGCAAGAATCGGGGACTAATCCCGAAATTGCTAAGATACTCGAGGAACTCATAAAACGGATCGAAGTAAACGATAAAAAAATGGAAACATATAACTCAAGGGTCGATCAGATCTCGGGGGCACCACCGGTGTTGAAAGGGTTGGATTCCAAAAAATTTGTGCAAAAGCCTTTCCCCCCGAGTGCAGCTCCAAAGCCGATTCCCAAAAAATTCCGCATGCCCGAGATTCCTAAATATAATGGGACGACCGACCCTAACGAACACGCCACCTCTTATATGTGTGCCATAAAGGGTAACAATTTAGAAGATGACGAAATTGAATTTGTGCTGCTGAAAAAATTCGGAGAGACCTTTTCGAAGGGAGCAATGATTTGGTAACACAACTTGTCACCAAATTCCATCGACTCGTTCGCCATGTTAGCAGATTCTTTCGTAAAGGCACACGCAGGGGCTATAAAGGTCGCAACGAGGAAATCAAACATTTTCAAGATAAGACAAAGGGATAATGAAATGCTGAGGGAGTGCGTGTCCCGATTTCAAATAGAACACATGGAATTACCACCGGTCACAGATTATTGGGCCATTCAATATTTCACCCAAGGGTTGAACGAGCGGATTTCGATAGCATCACGTCAGTTGAAACAAAGTTTGATAGAGTATCCGGCTGTGACCTGGGCAGATGTGCACAATCGATATCAATCGAAGATCAGGGTCGAGGATGACCAACTAAGAGCCCCTTCCGGTTCATTACATCCAAACAGGTCGGTAGTTAAGAACCAGAGGGACATTGACATGGAGCCAAGGTCAAACAAAGACCGATATTAACCATATATCGCACATCAAAGGAACAATGGTTCAGGACGCAATTCCGCCCGGAACAATCGAAGAAGTGATCGAGGACGGAGTTCTCGGGGACTTATGAGCAGAAGTGGTTTTGACAAGTATGCCGATCCCACAGAGGCACCTCAGTTATCGGAATATAATTTTAGTATCGACGCATTGTATCGACAATCGATAGGATCAAATATATTAGGTGGCCCAAACCCATACAGATTGATCCTTCCCAAAAAAACCCAAATTTGATGTGCAAATACCATGGCACGCATGGTCACAAGACCGAGGATTGTAGACAATTAAGAGAGGAGGTAGCCCGTCTATTCAACTAGGGCCACCTTCGAGAGTTCCTCAGCAATCGAGCCAAGAACCATTTCAGAGAAAGGGACGTCAACAGAAAAAATGAACAGGAGGAACCCCAACATGTCATTCATATGATCGTCGGTGGGGTCGACATTCCACAAGGACCCATGTTCAAACACACTAAGGTATCAACCACTAGGAAAAAATGAACCCGAGATTATGTGTCCGAAGGCACTTTGTCATTCAACAACGAAGAAGCAGAAGGCATTTCTCAGCCTCACAACGACGTTGTGGTAACTTTTATCTTATTAAATAAAGTTCAAGTTAAGCATGTTTTAGTGGATCTAGGTAGTTCGGCGAATATCATCCGATCGAGGGTCGTGGAACAGCTCGACCTATAAAATCAAATCGTGCCCGCAGCTCCGGTTTTAAACGGCTTCAACATGGCTAGTGAAACAACTAAAGGGGAGATTATTCTACCGGTGAACGTGGCTGGAACAATTCAAGATACCAAGTTCCACGTAATCGAGGGTGACATGAGGTACAATGCCCTGCTCGGAAGGCCTTGGATCCTCAATATGAGGGCAGTCCCTTCGACCCTCCACCAAGTGATGAAATTCCCGATGTCGGACGGTGTAAAAATAGTATATGGAGAGCAGCATGCCGCAAAGGAAATATTTGCAGTAGATGAGGTAACACTGATATCGACATTGTCAACCTCGGAGAGGTCGAGCATCAAAGGTAAAGAGGAAGTCAAATAGCAATCACAGCCATCAGCCTCGACCGAATCAGGGAAGCAGGAGATAGAAGAAGAAGAGGAGGATTTTCTGACCCCTCGAACTTTTATTGTTCCCGAAGGTTCCGACGCCACCAAATCAACGGTCAAAGAGCTGGAACAGTTTATATTGATTGAGTACCTGGCCGAGCAAAAGTTATACCTAGGAATGGGATTAACCCCCGAACTCAGGAAAAGGCCTATCCAATTTCCTATTGATAACATAGATTATTTTTCTTGGTCCCATTTAGACATGACATGGATCCCACCGAAGATAACGACGCATCGGCTAAGCCTGGACCCCGGGTTCAAAATGGTAAAGCAAAAGAGGAGACCCCAGTCCGAAATAAAGCCCGCATTCATAAAGGATGAGGTAACTAAACTTCTCAAAATAGGGTTCATTCGGGAGGTGAAATATCCCGAATGGTTAGCCAATATAGTTGTAGTGCCTAAAAAAGGGGACAAACTTAGAATGTGTGTAGATTATAAGGATTTAAACAAGGCGTGCCCCAAAGATTCTTTCCCATTGCCTAACATCGATCGCATGATCGATGCCATGGCCGGACACTAGATCCTTACTTTTCTCAATGCATATTCCGGGTACAATCAAATCCAAATGAACCCGGAGGACCGAGAAAAGACTTCATTTATCAGCAAGTATGGAACCTATTGTTATAAGGTAATGCCTTTCGGGCTAAAATATGCAGGAGCTACTTACCAACGCCTAGTAAATAAAATGTTTGAAAAATCAGTAGGTAAATCAATAGAAGTTTATATTGACGACATGCTAGTTAAGTCCCTGCGCGCAGAGGACCATTTGATTCATTTGCAAGAAATGTTCGAGATTTAAGGAAATATAACATGAAGCTCAACCCCGAAAAATGTGCTTTCGGGGTCGGGTCGGGCAAGTTCCTTGGTTTCATGGTATTGAATCGGGGGGATCGAGATCAACCCCGATAAAATCAAAGCCATCGAAGACATCACCGTCGTGGACAGTGTGAAAGCCGTACAGAAGCTAACCGGATAGATAGTTGCCTTAGGCCGATTCATTTCGAGGTCGTCGGATCGAAGTCACCGATTTTTCTCTCTACTCAAAAAGAAGAACGATTTTGCCTGAACCCCAAAATGCCAACATGCATTAGAAGAATTGAAGCGATACCTATCGAGCCCATAACTACTTCACACTATGAAGGCAGATGAGAAACTTTACTTGTACTTGGCAGTATCAGAAATAGCGGTAAGTGGTGTCCTAGTTTGAGAAGAGCAAGGTACGCAATTTCCCATTTATTATATAAGTCGAACCTTAGGGGAAGTAGAAACTAGGTATCCGCACTTAGAGAAATTAGCACTTGCACTGATAAGTGCCTCTAGAAAGATAAGACCATACTTTCAATGTCACCCCATATGCGTATTAACCACTTATCCACTTCGGAATATTTTGCAAAAGTCTGAACTATCGGGCCGATTGACCAAATGGACTGTCGAACTCAGTGGGTACGATATCAAATATCAACCCCAGACGGCCATCAAGTCTCAAATTTTAGCGGACTTCGTAGTTGATTTCACGCCAAACCTCGTGCCCGAAGCCGAAAAGGAACTCTTGTTAAAATCGTGTACATCATCGGGGGTATGGACCCTCTTCACAGACGGTGCTTCGAATATGAGGGGGTCCGGGCTAGCCATCGTTTTGAAGCCGCCCACGGGTAGCACTATTAGGCAATCTATCAAAACATCTAGGTTTACTAACAATGAGGCCGAGTACGAGGCCATGATTACAGGTCTTGAGCTAGCCAAAAGCTTAGGAGTATAAGTCATTGAAGCCAAGTGTGACTCTTTACTGGTGGTAAACCAAGTAAACAAAACCTTCGAAGTTCGTGAGGATAGAATGCAAAGGTATTTGGACAAACTGCAGGTAAATTTGCACCGTTTCAAAGAATGGACTTTACAGCAAGTACCTCGAGAACAAAACAATGAGGCTAATGCACTTGCAAATTTGGGGTCGTCGGTCGAAAAAGATGAGATCAGCTCGGGGACTATCGTTCAACTCTTGAAATCCATGATCGAGGAAGGTCATATCGAGATAAACTCTACAAGCTTAACCTGGGATTGGAGGAATAAATATATTGAATACTTGAAGGACGGAAAGCTCCCATCAGACCCTAAAGAGTCGAGGACCCTACAAACCAAAGCTGCTCGATTCACATTGGTTGAAGATGGAACGTTATACAGATGAACATTCGATGGATCGTTGGTAGTATGCTTAGGACCAGGAGATACCAATTACGTTTTACGAGAGGTCTATGAAGGCACTTGTGGGAACCACTCCGGCGCCGAATCACTAGTTCACAAAATCATTAGAGCAGGATACTACTAGGATAGCATGGAAAAAGACACTAAAGAGTTTGTTCGAAAATGTGATAAATGCCAAAGGTTTGCACCGATGATCCATCCGCCCGGATAACAACTTTATTCAGTCCTATCCCCATTGGCCATTTATGAAACGGGGGATGGACATCGTCGGCTCTCTGCCATCGGCCCCAGGTAAAGCTAAGTTCATTTTATTTATAACTGACTATTTCTCTAAGTGGGTTGAAGCACAGGCGTTCGAGAAAGTGAGAGAGAAAGAGATTATAGACTTCATCTGGGATCACATCGTATGTCGATTTGGGATACCCGCAGAAATAGTGTGTGACAATGGAAAATAATTTATCGGCAGCAAGGTGACGAAATTCCTGGAAGACCATAAAATAAAAAGGATATTAACAACGTTGTACCACCCTAGTGGGAACGGACAGGCAGAATCGACGAACAAGACTATCATTCAAAACATAAAGAATAGGTTAAACGACGCTAAGGGGAAATAGAGAGAAATTTTGCCCAAAGACCTTTGGGCATATCGAACAACGTCAAAGTCCAGTACGGGGCCAACCCCGTTCTCCTTAGTATATGGTTCTGAGGCCTTGATTCCAGTCAAAGTTGGGGAACCCAGTATGAGGTTTTGACATACAACGGAAGAGTCAAATCACGAGGCTATGAATACTAGCCTCGAATTATTGGATGAAAAGCGAGAAGCCGCTCTCATCCGATTGGCCGCACAAAAACAGCGGATCAAAAGATACTATAATCGAAGAACCAATCTTCGCTATTTTAAAACCGGGGACTTAGTGCTAAGGAAAGTCACCCTCAATACCCGAAATCCAAATGAAGGAAAACTGGGTCCAAACTGGGAAGGGCCGTATCGGGGCTCGAAATCGTTGGTAAAGGATCCTACAAGCTCGGTGTTATAAACGGCAAACAACTACCAAGCAATTGGAACGTGTCGCACCTAAAACGATACTACTGCTAAGGTTTGACCCTCCCATGTTCGTTTATATTTCTAAATTAACCCTTGCAAGAGTTCGACCAAGAACAGGAATGGGTTATTCAACACAAAGCCTTAGGCCTGAAAGCACACGTTGTACTCTTTTTCCCTTAGACCGGTTTTATCCCAAATGGGTTTTTCGGCAAGGTTTTTAATGAGGCAACCATTGATTGTGCTAACATAGAATAATTCAACAGTATCCGAGGCCTCTTTACAATCAATCTCGAATACTGGGGGGGCATTACCCTCAAATATATCAAGTAAGTTCGATTATCAAGTTTTGATGCCAGAAAGTTACTTCATAATAATAGGGGTTCGATAGGAAAAATTGTAAGAGCCAAATGGTCAATACGAACCATGCTCGTGTAGTTTGATCGATCCCTGGTACAAACCATGAACACGTGTATAATGACATAAAGAGAAACTTCTTCTTTGCCGATTTCTCATGTCTCAAAACCCATCCTCTATTCCATGATCTATTATGCAAACAGGCTCAAAATCGACCATTACCCCAGTAATCAGGGACTGCCAACGGAAAAATCAACGAGGTCAGGCTTGACTACTAAGCCTAAGGGCCACTCTTACTTCGAGTTCGAGCAATCAATGCACTCGACTATTAAGCCTACGGGCTATATTACTTCGAGTTCGAGCAATAAATTCACTCGACCACTAAGCCTAAGGGCCACTCTTACTCCGAGTTCGAGCAATCAACTCACTCGACTATTAAGCCTACGGGCTACATTACTTCGAGTTCGAGCAATCAACTCACTCGACCATTAAGCCTACGGGCTATATTACTTCGAGTTCGACCAATCAACTCACTCGATCATTAAGCCTATGGGCTACATTACTTCGAGTTTGAGCAATCAACTCAATCGACCATTAAGCCTATGGGCTACATTACTTCGAGTTCGAGCAATTAACTCACTCAACTATTAAGCCTACGGGATACATTACTTCGAGTTCGAGCAATCAACTTACTCGACCATTAAGCCTACGGGCTACGTTACTTCGAGTTACCATTAAGCCTACGGGCAACATTACTTCGAGTTCGAGCAATCAACTCACTCGACCATTAAGCCCACGGGCTACATTACTTCGAGTTCGAGCAATCAACTCACTCGACCATTAAGCCTACAGGCTACATTACTTCGAGTTCGAGCAATCAACTCACTTGACCATTAGGCTTACAGGTTACATTACTTCGAGTTCGAGCAATCAACTCACTCGACCATTAAGCCTACGGGATACATTACTTCGAGTTCGAGCAATCAACTTACTCAACTATTAAGCCTACGGATTACATTACGCCGAGTTCTAGAAATCAACTCACTCGACTATTAAGCCTACAGTCTATATTACTTCGAGTTCGAGCAATTAATTCACTCGACCATTAAGCCTACGGGCTACTCTTATTTCGAGTTTGAGCAAGCTCTCACTCGGTTATAAAGACTACAAAGTTCAAATTTGATCAAATTGCCTAAAGCCTCAAACTTATGAAAACTTTCATAATGCATGAATGAAACAAGACCTTCACAAGGAAAAAAATAAGACAGAGACAAATCGGGAAAGGAAAAGATCTTTATATATATACAAAATTGTTTACAACGTCCGAACAAGACCCTACACAAAAAACAGAAAAAACTCTAAGACTCTTGGTTATCTCCGGGAGCGGTCTCTTCTCTATCGAGCTCCTCCCCACTCTCAGACCCACTCTTGCTCCTATCATCATCATCGTCATCATTGGAAGCCAATGCTTCAGCATCGGCTTTGAGCTCTTTGGCCCTTTTTATCTCTTCGGTGAGATCGAAGCCTCTAGAATGGATCTCCTCGAGGGTCTCCCTTCGAGATCGGCATTTGGCAAGCTCAGCAACCCAATGTGCTCGAGCCTTAGCGGTCTCGGCTGCCTCTCTTGCTTGTTCCTGAGCGGCTTCAGCATTGGCCCGATAGACAGCCACGAATGCATCCGCATTGGCCTTTGCTTTTTTAGCATCAGATTTGGCCTTAGCAAGTTCGGAGGCCAACCGAGCCTCGAGCTCCTCTATTTTACTTGCTTGGACCGAGCTCTTCTCCTTCATGTCTTGAAGTTGGGTTTCCGCCGATGATAATTGGGCTCGAGCAGTTTCTTTATCTACGGCAAGATGGTCCATACCATATTTCCATCCCAAGGTCTCTGCCCTTATCATATCGACCTCCTCATGAAGCTTCCCAACCACCTCAAGCTTCTGCTGCATCTGTGAGATCGAAATATTATCCACCGTTCCAGAAGCGAGCCCATGGGTTTTTAAGATTATCATTACCTGCTCGGTCAAGTCGGTCTGGTCTTGATAAGCCTTGGCCAACTCAGCTCGGAGGTCCTTGATTTCTTCTTCCATTTGCCCTAAGAGGAGTCTTTCATGAGGCCCGTCTACCTCGAGGACCCCCAAAGCTTGGGCCTCTCGAATCGCCCTTTCAGAAAAGGCGGGGAGAGTAGGAGAGTCTCCGATTACTATTTCCCCAAGCAAGTCGCTTGGGATGTTCTCCTCGGTTCAGATAACTTCAGGATCGGCCCTTTCGGATATACCCACCGATTGTCGACTTCGATGGGAGGCGTCCTCGACCTCCATTAACTCGGGGACTTTGCCCGAATCCTTCTCCGATACCGCCTCAGTTCGAGGCGGAGACACACAAATCACCATCGATCCAACTACCATTGAGGCATCAATGGTTTATTTTCACTCGGGCCACCAGTACGGACCCGTCATCTTCTTCTTCCTCGTCTTCATCCCTTAGACGTCGAACTGATTCTTCGGTTAAAGGATGGTATTCGTCCTCGGTTTACGAGCCATCCTCGTCTTCAGTTTTGGATCTTCGGAAGTAGAAGCCCTTTTTCTCTTATTATCCTTCACCAGTTTTGGAACAAAGGCCGAAGCCTCTTCCTCGCCGGATGGGGACCTCAAAACCGCATCTTTGCCCAGGCCTACACACAAGAGAATTGATTAAGTGTATGGAAAACACTTCGTTCGAACTATCAAAGATACGAGAAAGATGCTTACCATGATTTTTGGCCTCCCATCGGCCCTTTGACAAATCACGCCATGAGCGCTCAACGTATGTAGAGGTTGAAGCCAGGTCCTGTACCTAATTCTTGAGGTCAGGAACTGCACCGGGCATCCAAGGAACCGCTGCATCTCAAAAAGGGGATATCAGTGAGAAATAAACGAAGGGGCAAAACAATAGGAGATAACAGCGGAGTTACACTTACGCTTTATGTTCCACTCCTCGGGAAATGGCATCTTCTCGGCCGGTATTAGGTCCGAAGTCTTCACTCGAATGAACCTACCCATCCAGCCTCGATCCTTGTCCTCGTCTATGCTCGAGAACAGAACCTTCCCCTGTTCAGCGCCGGGCTACCAAGGTTCTGTTCTCGAGCATAGACGAGGACAAGGATTGAGGATGGATGGGTAGTTTCATTCGAGTGAAGACTTCGGACCTAATACCGGCCGAGAAGATGCCATTTCTCGAGGAGTGGAACATGAAGCGTAAGTATAACTCTGTTGTTATCTCCTATTATTTTGCCCCTTTGTTTCTTTCTCACTGATATCCCCTTTTGTGATGCAACGGTTCCTTGGATGCTCGGTGCAGGTCCTGACCTCAAGAACTGGGTACAGGACCTGGATTCGACCTCTATATATGCCAAACGCTCATGGCGTGATTTGTCAAAGGGCCGATGGGAGGCCAAAAATCATGGTAAGCCTCTTTCTCATATCTTTGATAGTTCGAACGAAGTGTTTTCTATACACTTAATCAATTCTCTTATGTGTAGTGTCACGCCCCTTCTTTCTCGTGAAATCGGGCTTCGACGTCGTGACAACTCTTTTAAAGGAAGGGTACTAAAAGAGAGTGTCGCCACCTAACGGATTAAGGTACGTTAGGGCACCTATTTTGCAAATAACTCTGGATTAACCAGTTCGCGTCACTAAAGATCGGGTAAGGACTCAAATTACCTTGAAGAGAAGGTGTTGGGCACTCCTCGAGGTCCACAACGGTGGGTCCCGGCCGAACTCGAATTATATGAATTAGTCTAAGAGAAGGGAAGCAATTTGGGCAAATAAAATGATTGACTTTAAACA
Organism: Nicotiana tomentosiformis; assembly: GCF_000390325.3. Taxonomy (NCBI): domain Eukaryota; kingdom Viridiplantae; phylum Streptophyta; class Magnoliopsida; order Solanales; family Solanaceae; genus Nicotiana; species Nicotiana tomentosiformis. The sequence continues at coordinate 136,856,316 of NC_090817.1, forward strand.
AAGGTAGGGGGCCTAAGTTTTTTAGCCTAAAGGATCACCCCGTGCAACATAAATAATACTTCATAACTCCCTAAAGATGGGGTGTTACTCATATTATTCAGCGGGCACAGACTATCATCTCCTGCTACCCAATTACTATCTTTAAGTTATTTATCTAAAGCGCACTAGTCAATTCTAAGTCGTACTCTATGCGTGCACTACCCGTCCCATGCCTATGGTCCTTGAGGCATTTGGACCTCTATTTCAGGGTGGTTCTAGACTTTAACTTAGGTTGCTCAAAAGGGAAAATACTAGGCGACAAGCAAAACATTTAGGACTTTCACATATAAGCAAATAAGGGCTCAAGTTAGCCTCCACATTTAGATAATAAATGCACGCAAAACTGATTTACATTGACAGATTTTAATGAGTTAAGGTTGCAGAATCCTATAGGCAGGATCACTATGTGATACCAAATTAATGAGCAGATAGCTACATGCAAAAGCCATTTCCTAAATACGATTTCCAGAAACCTACATAATTTGCCTACTGATTTTAAGCATAAGGGGATTAAACCTATAGGCATGATGTCTAGGTGTTCTACTCAATAATAAATAATGATAATCACGTAAGGATATTCAGAATTACTTATTTAGTCCTATAGGCATATTTTCTAGTGATAATAATGACACGGTGTCAAGAACTCCTGAATAACCGAGCAAGATGATAATTAAACTGATTCAGACCTATAGGCATACTTTCTACAATTTAATCAGATTTTAGATCCTATCGACATAATCTCTACAATTTCTGAATAGGGCAGCATGTAAACGCATATTGAATCATACAATTCCATATAGGCATGGTAATAAGCAGAAATAGAACATAATTGAACCAAGTATTGAAACCATAGGCAGGATTGCTAACATATAATGACTGAACATAATAGGATACCTATAGGCATGATTTCTAAGACACGATAACTAAACACACATTATTGAACTTATAGGCAAGATTTCTACCCCATTTATAGCAAATATAAGATAAAAATCTCTTTCCCAATTTCACTAATACCCCAAATGTTATTACAATAATTATTACAGACCCATAATGAATAGCATGAATTACATAGGAGAATAACTATAGGGAACCTACAGCATGCCCAAAATACACCTGGACAGGCCTGGCCTTTATTCTCACAAATCACAACAGTCTCCAAGTTACACACTCATAGACATACAGCAGCCAGGAATTAAATGATTCACCCAGTGAGTACAAGATAGAGTTGAGCATATAGAACCAAGGCCCTAGTGTGTCAGAGTTCCCAAGGGCTTCAAAAACCCAGGGAAGTGCTCACACTAGGATGGTTAATAAGAATAGTTCAAATGAGGGATTATGGACAAAATCCTAGTATGTCAGAGTTCACAAGGGTATCTAATGAACCCTGAGCAGTGCTCACACTAGGGAGGCCAAAGGACAGAACTTGGGCAGTATTGGCTAAGAATAGGATTTAAAAGAGCTTAGGTGACAGAGAAAGAAAGACCAAAATTAAGAAGGCAGGAATTGAGGATTTAAACAGACATGACCAAATTGAGTCAACAAGCAGACACTTAAATAGAACTAAAAAAAAGAACTGGTTTAATGAAACTGATAGACAGGTTTCAAACTCAGCACGGTAGCAGTCACATGCTAAAAGTTGGCAAAGAACATGTTTGCAAGTTTGGCAAAGTCATAGGTGTAGAATGAGTGAAAGCATGCTGAATCATGTTAAGTACATAACCTAGTGTTATTATCAAGAAAACTAGAACAACATCATAGAAGGGGGGAGGGCATCATGTTTACAGTCATAAGTCAAGACACACACACTCAGTAAAATCACGTTAAGTAGCAGGTAACTTTGTTATAATGATCTAACCAAAGATGATCCTGTTTGTATCAAAGGATAAAGCAGCAATTCGAACATGATGAGACAACTATTCCAAATTACAAACAAACACTAGAGAGGGCGTGGGATTGAGTGATCATGTTAACATAATTGCAAAGAGGCAGATTATAACTAGTAATAAGAGTCACAGATGTGAGGCATTCACTGCAGGGATTCATGGTAAGGGGATAAACATGTTCATAGGCATTCAAGGATTGATACACTAACTGGATAGACCTTAAATAACTTCAGCACATGTTTGATAGAGCTATACTTAAACACCCTTCCAAAGCATATTGAATAACAAATTCACTAGTAATCACATACACAAATCTGGGACATGTAAGAATAAAAGTGTAGAAGTTAGGTGACTCACCAGTTAAGCGAAAAGAATGCACAAAGTATGGAAGTCCACAGTATATAGCAAGATTTCAGAGCTGACTAGGCCTTGGCTTCCAGCCGGCCAAAGTTAGAGTATAGAATGCAAAATCAAAATAACCTTAGGTCTAGTAAGTCTATAGTGAGTTCAGAAAGTAGTCGATGATCCTTTTAAAAGGGAATGGGGGAAGAGCATATATAGTGATAAAAATCAGCACATAAACATGGAAACAAATCAGTCCAAATTAAGGGATTCAGCAAATCAGGAAAACACCCGAGATTATTTAGAATATTTAAGGTAAATACACAGACATACCAAAACACAAATCGTTCAGACTTATTAAGGCAGACTTTAAAGGACACACAAATAATATCGAAACAAAAATTATTCAGAATATTAAAGGAAACACAAATAATACCAAAACAAAAATTATTCAGATTATTTTAATAAATATTAAAGTAAAAATCAGGGAAAACATAAGGAAAGAAAGTAATCGAACACATAAAGGAAAGATTCACAAGAATCAGTAAGAAAAGGAGAAAGTTTCAAACCCTAGTTTTAGGAAAAGTGTGAAATCAGTGGAAAATAAAGTAAAAATCGCACAAAATAAGATGAATAGAAGCGGAATAACATTAAAAATCAAAAAATCGGACCTATTTTGGTCCAATTGAAAGGGTTTGAAAACCCCAATTTGGGGTAGGTAAGAATCATCAACAGATATGAAGAATATTCGTAACTCACAAAGAATCAACGATGAACATAGACGGAATAGCCACAGAAATTAAAGGTGTGAACCGATTTGGTTCGATTTTGGCAAGATTTTCTTGCAATGTTAGGCAAGAAACTAAGTAAGATCATAGACGAGTGGCCAGTGGTGAGGAGAGGTAAATAAGGTAAGGGAATCCATGATGGATTTCGTTTTGGGGCCGGATTTGGGGGGTTTGATAGGAATGGTGACTGGGGTTCATGAGAGATGAGAGACAAGGGAATTCCAGGTCGGCGAGGTGGTATAGAATGCTTAGGGTTAGGGGTTTAGGTTGGTTTAAAGGGGAGGGTGTAACGTGGACCGTTGATCTTAGAGATCAACGGTCATGATTTAAAGGGGTCCTGGGTTGGGTGTTTAAATGGGTATGGGGATTGGGCTAATGGGTCTTGGGCCAAGGGTATTGGGCTGGTGTAAGTGTGTTGGGTTAAATCCGAAAATTGGGGATTTTAGGGCTAGATTTTAAATACCCACTATTTAACAAATAAATAATTTATAAAATAATTAATAAATAACAAATATATAATTTGTGCATGAAAATGATTAAAAATAATTACTTAACATTACAAAAATATAAAAAGTTATTTTCTATATGAATAATGTAATTATATATGCATATGGGCTATTATTGGAAAATGTGCAATTTGGCCCTAAAATATGCAAATGTAATTATGATAAAATGCACTGAAAATATTTAAAACCTCATATTGGTTTAAATGATAAGTTTAGATGATTAAATCATCATAAAAATAATTTGTAGGGCAGAAATAAATTGATTTAAAGTCTTTAAAAATTATGAAAAATACTTGTGTATGCTTGTAAATCAAATGATGATGCATATGCGCTATTTTGAAGGTATATATATATATATATATATATATATATATATATATATATATATATATATATATATATATATATATATATATATATATATATATATATATATATATATATATATATATATTTGGAAACTATTAGGGAAACATTGGGTATCAACATGTAGACCTGGGCAAAGATGCGGTTTTGAGGCCCCCGTCCGGCGAGGAAGAGGCTTCGGCCTTTGTTCCAAAACCGGTGAAGGATAATAAGAGAAAAAGGGCCTCTACTTCCGAAGATCCAAAACCGAAGACGAGGACGGATCGTAAGCCGAGGAGAATACCATCCTTTTAACCGAAGAATCAGTTCGACATCTAAGAGATAAAGATGAGGAAGAAGAAGATGACGGATCCGTATTGGTGGCCCGAGTGAAGAAAACCATTAATGCCTCAACGGTAGTTGGATCGATGGTGGTTTGTGTGTCTCCGCCTCGAACTGAGGCGGTATCGGAGAAGGATTCGGGCAAATTCCCCGAGTTAATGAAGGTCGAGGATGCCTCACACCGAAGTCGACAACCGGTGGGTATATCCGAAAGGGTCGATCCTGAAGTTCTCCGAACCGAGGAGAACGTCCCAAGCAACTTGCTTGGGGCAATAGTAATCGGAGACTCGCCTACTCTCCCCGCCTTTTTCGAAGGGGCGTTTCGAGAGGCCCAAGATTTGGGGGCCCTCGAGGTAGATGGGCCTCACGAGGGATCAGGGACCAAATCCTAGTGTGTCAGAGTTCACAAGGGTCTCTAATGAACCCTGAGCAGTGCTCACACTAGGGAGGCCAAAGGACAGAACTTGGGCAGTATTGGCTAAGAATAGGATTTAAAAGAGCTTAGGTGACAAAAAAAGAAACACCAAAATTGAGAAGGCAGGAATTGAGGATTTAAACATACATGACCAAATTGAGTCAACAACCAGACACTTAAATAGAACTAAAAAACAGAACTGGTTTAATGAAACTGATAAACAGGTTTCAAACTCAGCACAGTAGCAGTCACATGCTAAAAGTTGGCAAAGAACATGTTTGCAAGTTTGGCAAAGTCATAGGTGTAGAATGAGTGAAAGCATGTTAAATCATGTTAAGTACATAACCTAGTGTTATTATCAAGAAAACCAGAACAACATCATAGAAGGGAGGAGGGCATCATATTTACAGTCATAAGTCAAGACACTCAGTAAAATCATGTTAAGTAGCAGGTAACATTGTTATAATGATCTAACCAAAGATGATCCAGTTTGTATCAAAGGATAAAGCAGCAATTCGAACATAATGAGATAGCTATTCCAAATTACAAACAAACACTAGAGGGGGTGTGAGATTGAGTGATCATGTTAACACAATTGCAAAGAGACAGATTATAACTAGTAATAAGAGTCACAGATGTGAGGCATTCACTACAGGGATTCATGGTAAGGGGATAAACATGTTCATAGGCATTCAAGGATTGATACACTAACTGGATAGACCTTAAATAACTTCAGCACAGGTAACATTAGGAGCAATTACGTGTTAAAAGGTACTAAGACATACAGATTTGATAGAGCTATACTTAAACACCCTTCCAAAGCATATTGAATAACAAATTCACTAGTAATCACATACACAAATCTGAGACATGTAAGAATGAAAGTGCAGAAGTTAGGTGACTCACCAGTTAAGCGAAAAGAATGCACAAAGTATGGAAGTCCACAGTATATAGCAAGATTTCAGAGCTGACTGGCCTTGGCTTCCAGCCGGCCAAAGTTAGAGTATAGAATGCAAAATCAAAATAACCTTAGGTCTAGTAAGTCTATAGTGAGTTCAGAAAGTAGTTGAAGGTCCTTTTAAAAGGGAATGGGGGGAAGAGTATATATAGTGATAAAAATCAGCACATAAACATGGAAACAAATCAGTCCAAATCAAGGGATTCAGCAAATCAGGAAAACACCCGAGATTATTCAAAATATTTAAGGTAAATATACAGACATACCAAAACACAAATCGTTCAGACTTATTAAGGCAGATTTTAAAGGACACACAAATAATATCAAAAAAAAATTATTTATAATATTTAAGCAAATATTAAAGAAAACACAAATAATACCAAAACAAAAATTATTCAGAATATTTAAACAAATATTAAAGTAAAAATCAGGGAAAACATAAGGAAAGAAAGTAATCGAACACATAAAAAAAAGATTCACCACAATCGGTAAGAAAAAGGAGAAATTTCAAACCCTAGTTTTAGGAAAACTGTGAAATCAGTGGAAAATAAAGTAAAAATCGCACAAAATAAGATGAATAGAAGCGGAATAACATTAAAAATCAGAAAATCGGACCTATTTTGGTCCGATTGAAAGGGTTTGAAAACCCTAATTTGGGGTAGGTAAGAATCATCAACAGATATGAAGAATATTCGTTAATCACAAAGAATCAATGATGAACATAGACGGAATAGCCACAGAAATTAGAGGTGTGAACCGATTTGGTTCGATTTTGGCAAGATTTTAAGTAAGATCATAGACGAGTGGCCAGTGGTGAGGAGAGGTAAATAAGTTAAGGGAATCCATGGTGGATTCCGTTTTGGGGCCGAATTTGGGGGGGTTTGATAGGAACGGCGGCTAGGGTTCATGAGAGATGAGAGACGAGGGAATTCCAGGGTGGCGAGGTGGTATAGAATGATTAGGGTTAGGGGTTTAGGTTGGTTTAGAGGGAAGGGTGTAACGTGGACCGTTGATCTTAGACATCAACGGTCGCGATTTAAATGGGTCCTGGGTCGGGTGTTTAAATGGGTATGGGGATTGGGCTAATGGGTCTTGGGCCAAGGGTATTGGGTTGGTGTAAGGGAATTGGGTTAAATCCGAAAATAGGGGATTTTAAGGCTAGATTTTAACTACCCACTATTTAACAAATAAATAATTTATAAAATAATTAATAAATAACAAAAATATCATCTATGCATGAAAATGATTAAAAATAATTACTTAACATTATAAAAATATAAAAAGTCATTTTCTGTATGAATAATGTAATTATATATGCATATGGGCTATTATTGCAAAATATACAATTTGGCCCTAAAATATGCAAATGTAATTATGATAAAATGCATTGAAAATATTTAAAACCTCATATTGGTATAAATGATAAGTTTAGATGATTAAATCATCATTAAAATAATTTGTAGGGCAGAAATAAATTGATTTAAAATTTTTTAAAAATTATGGAAAACTATGAAAAATACTTGTGTATGCTTGTGAATCAAATGATGATGCATATGCTCTATTTTGAAGGTATATATATATATATATATATTTGAAAAATATGAGGGAAAATTTGGGTATCAACAACTGCCCCTCTTTACCCGGGAAAGATGAAAGAGTTATCGGGTAAAGAAATGATGATTGATTTTGACCGAACGGGGTGCTTTTGAAAAATATAGGCCGGACCCTGGTTTCTGAGCTGCCTACATATCCATGGTTTTACAGGAATCAGGCCATGTGTAGTTTTGGATCCAACGGTGGAATAAACCGATGGAGTTATTGTAAGAACGGACAAGATATTCTGGATAGGACGATATCGGGATTGTAAACGGATGTATCTGGGAATGGTTATAGATATTTGAATGGTTATCAGATGGAAATGGGTAACAGACGGTGGTTGGTTACGTTTGAAATAATTGCTGGACATGAACGTTGAATGGAAACCGGAGCGAATATTGCTCCAGTTAAGAGAACGGTTACTTCTTGGATCACCAGCAAACTCAAAATACGATGCATACAAATACATATAGATTATTGCATAAATTTAAGCATGATGTCAATTCCCTCTGGACTATGGATATCGTCTTTGGATGGTGAGGATGATGTCCTTATACCGTGATGTCCCGGGCCATGAATTGTGAGATAGGGGATTCGCAGGCCATGAAATGATGTTCTCGGGCTATGAATATGGTGCCTCCGAACTATGATGCCTTTGAATAATGATGTGCAATATTGAGAGATCCTCAGGCCATGGCATGGTGTCTTCCGGCTATGAGGATGATGCCTTCGGACTATGGCGCCTTCGGAAAATTTGGCTATGCTTCAGCTTATGAGATGAAAAGACATGATGCTTGAGATGAAACAAGACAGAGCTTAGTCTTGTATAGAACCGGGGACAGAGCTTAGCCCCGAGAGAAGAGAATAATGCAAGGTTTTGAATAGCACAGCATTTGTGGTTATGCAAGGAGAGACAATGCTTAGTCTTGTACAAGATTGGAGACAATGCTTAGTCTTGTGCAATGTTGGAGACAATGCTTAGTCTCATGCAGGATTGGAGACAATGCTTAGTCTCGTGCATTGGGAAGGCAGAGCTTAGCCTTATGTAATTAAGGAGGCAGGGCTTAGCCTCATGCAAGATGGGAGACAATGCTTAATCTCGTGCAAGATTGGAGACAATGCTTAGTCTCGTGCATTGGGAAGGTAGAGCTTAGCTTTATTCAATTGAGAAGGCAGGGCTTAGCCTCATGCAAAATAGAGACAATGCTTAGTCTCGTGCAATAGGTAAGGCAGAGCTTAGCCTTATGCAATTAAGGAGGCAAGGCTTAGCCTCATGCAAGATGGGAGACAATTCTTAGTCTCATGTAATAGGAAAGGCAGAGCTTAGCCTTGTGCAATTAAGAAGGCAGGGCTTAGCCTCATGCAAGATGGGAGACAATGCTTAGTCTCATGCAATAGGAAAGGTAGAGCTTAGCCTTGTGCAATTAAGGAGGCAGAGCTTAGCCTCATGAAAAATGGAGACAATGCTTAGTCTCATGAAATAGGAAAGGCAGAGCTTAGCCTTGTGCAATTGAGGAGGCAGGGCTTAGCCTCATGCAAGATGGGAGACAAAGCTTAGTCTCATGCGATAGGAAAGACAGAGCTTAGCCTTGTGCAATTAAGGAGGCAGAGCTTAGCCTCATGCAAAATGGAGACAATGCTTAGTCTCATGCAATGAATAGATAATAAGTGATAGCAGAGTATTTCTTAGCTGGAGATATGTTTGCGTTCGGTAGCTTTGTTGTTATGAAGATAGTGATTCTAAGGTGCGCATGTACTCGCGGCTATTCCTTGCTCCTGTATCCAAAGGAAAATTGTGAGTTTTACGGGGAGGTCGGTTTGTGCCTCCGCCTGCTTGCTTTGCTTTGCTCTGCATTGAAATCCTGCTCGAGTTACCATGGGTAGCATCTGGCTAAAAATAAAGCTTTCCGAAAAATATGTGTGCATAGTTATTTAAAACACAGTATTATTAAATAAAATAGATGAACCAGTAACTGTGACATTATCAGAGACATTGCGACCTTCTTGCCATAGAATTTTGAGGGTCCTCCTCAAAATTCTGCCTCAGTTATTCAGACGATTTTTTGGATATTCCGCACACGGTGCCGTTGGCTGAGCTTGCCCCGGAATTTTGAGGGTCCTCCTTAAAATTCTGCCCCACTTTCTGATTGTGGGGAAAATGAGAATTTTTTTGAATTGTGACTGAACCCACAGGGCTACCTACGTATCCCCTCTTAAATAGGAATCAGTTCAAGCGTAGTTCAGTTACATCAGATGAAGAAATGCGAACATTCTAAACATAATATCTTTTGACTACGTCTGAATTGATAGGCTTTGGCCAAACCTCTCCATCCATTTCTGCGAGTATGAGTGCTCCTCCTGTTTGTACTCGGTGAACCATGTAGGTCCCTTGCGAATTGGGCGAAAATTTCCCTTTGGCTTTATCTTGATGCGGGAAGATTCGCTTCAGTACCAGCTGCCCCAGTGCGAACTGTCTAGGTTTGACCCTTTTGTTGAAAGCTCTGGACATCCTATTCTGATAGAGTTGACCATGACACACTGCATTCATTCTTTTCCTGTCAATGAGATCTAATTGTTCATAGCGCCTTATTATCCATTTTGCATCACTGAGTTCAACTTCTTGTATAATTCTTAAAGAAGGAATTTCAACCTCGGCAGGAATGACAGCTTCGGTACCATAGACCAGCAAATAGGGAGTTGCCCCGGTTGATGTGCGGACTGTGGTCCGGTACCCCAATAAGTCAAATGGTAACCTGCCGTGCCATTGCTTGTGGTTGTCTACCATCTTCCTCAGTATTTTCTTGATATTCTTGTTTGCAGCCTCCACGGCTCCATTCATTTGAGGTCACTGTTGAGATTGGTGGCATTGTCGGTGATGATGGAATCTGGAACCCCAAATCGGAAAACAATACGATCTTTGACAAAATCTGCGACGACTTTTTTGGTTACAGCTTTGTAAGATGCAGCTTTGACCCATTTTGTGAAGTAGTGTACGGCCACTAAAATGAACCTGTGTCCGTTTGAAGTGACGAGCTCGATTGGTCTAATGATATCCATTCCCCAAGCGGCAAAAGGCCAAGGTGCACTAGTTGCATTGAGTTCATTTGGTGGCACACGTATCATATCTGTGTGTATTAGGCACTCATGATATTTTTGGACATACCTGATGCAGTCGGTTTCCATAGTCATCCAAAAATAACCTGCCCTCAGTATCTTCTTGGCTAAAACGAAACCATTCATGTGTGGTCCGCAAGTTCCAGAGTGTATCTCTTCGAGTTGTTTGGAAGCTTCCTTGGCATCAACACACCATAATAATCCTTAAGTTTGGAGTCCTTCTGTACATAATTCCTCCACTTTGGAAGAAATGGTTGGACAATCTTCGGAGCATGCATTTTTTAGTATGATTTGCATGCTTCGGGTACTCTCCTTTTGCCAAGTACTCCTTGATATCATGGAACCATGGATTCCCGTCTGCTTCTTCTTCAACATGAGCGCAGTAAGCTGGCTGATTATGAATCCTTACAGGAATGGGGTCGATGAAATTCTTGTCCGGATGTTGTATCATGGAGGACAAAATGGCCAATGCGACTGCGAACTCATTCTGGATTCTCAGGACATGTCTAAACTCTATCTTCGTGAACCTCATCATCATCTCTTGCATATGATATAGATATGGTAATATCTTGGTATTCTTTGTAGCCCATTCTCCCTGCACCTGATGTACCAGAAGATCTAAATCACCAATTACTAGTAATTCCTGGATATTCGTGTCAACGGCCAAATTGAGCCCCAATATGCAAGCCTCATATTCTGCCATATTATTGGTACACAGAAATCTGAGTTTCGCGGCTACCGGATAATGTTGACCTATTTCTGACACCAAAATGGCTCCAATACCCACTCCTTTGAAGTTTGTGGCTCCATCGAAAAACATTCTCCATCCGTCGTAGGCTTCGGCGATATCTTCTCCTACGAATGATACTTTTTCATTAGGAAAATACATTTTTAGTGGTTTGTATTCTCCTCCTACAGGATTTTCCACAAGATGATCCGCTAATGCTTGTCCCTTAACCGTCTTCTGAGTCACATAGACGATGTCGAATTCACTTAACAATATCTGCCATTTTGCCAGCTTCCCTGTAGGCATGGGTTTCTGGAAGATGTACTTTAGAGGATCCATCCTTGATATGAGATATGTGGTATAGGCACAAAAGTAGTGCCTCAGTTTCTAGGCTATCCAGGTTAAAGCACAACAGGTGCATTCCAGCAAAGAATACCGTGCTTCGTAGGGTGTGAAGTTCTTACTCAGATAGTATATGGCATGTTCTTTCCTTCCCGTCTCATCATGTTGTCCCAAGACACAACCGAAAACCCCATCTAATACGGAGAGATAGAGTAGCAGTGGTCTACCAGGTTCTAGCAGGACAAGGACTGGCGGTGTGGACAAATATTCTTTGATTCTGTCAAAAGCATTCTGGCAATCTTTAGTCCAATTGGTTGTGGCATCCTTATTTAACATTTTGAAAATCGGCTCACAGATCACGGTTGATTGTGCTATGAAGCGGATGATGTAATTAAGACGTCCCAAGAAGCTCATCACGCCTTTTTTGTTCTTTGGAGGTGGTAAATTCTGGATAGCCTTGACCTTTGATGGGTCTAGCTCAATTCCTCGGTGGCTAACGATGAATCCTAATAATTTTCCTGCGGGGACCCCGAAGGCACATTTTGCGGGATTCAATTTCAAATTGTACCTCCGAAGCCGATCAAAGAATTTCCTCAAGTCTGCTATGTGATCTGTACTTTTCTTGGATTTGATGATGACATCATCCATATATACCTCTATCTCCATGTATATCATGTCATGGAAAATAGTTGTCATGACCCTCATGTAAGTGGCCCCAGCATTCTTCAGACAAAACAACATCATTTTATAGCAATACACCCCCCATAGTGTGATAAAAGCTATCTTTTCGGCATCCTCTTTATCCATCCAGATCTGATGATATCCCGCAAAGCAATCCACAAAGGATTGGAGTTCATGCTTGGCGCAATTGTCGATCAGTATGTGTATGTTGGGTAACGGGAAATCATCTTTGGGACTTGCTTTGTTTAGGTCCCGATAATCGACGCATACTCTGACTTTCCCATCCTTCTTCGGAACTGGCACGATGTTAGCCAACCAAGTTGGATATTCAACCACTCTGAGAACCTTAGCTTAGATCTGCTTGGTGACTTTTTCTTTGATTTTCAAACTCATATCTGGATTAAACTTTCTGAGCATCTGCTTTACCAGCGGACACATTGGGTTGGTAGGTAGTTTATGAGCCATTATGGACGTGCTCAAACCGGTCATATCATCATAGGACCATGCAAAGATATCCTCATATTCCTTCAGGAAACGAGTGTATTCTTTTTTCTCTGATGGTGACAGGTGAATGCTTACACGTGTTTCTTTGACTGTTTCGGAGTCTCCTAGATTAACTGTTTCAGTCTCATCCAAATTGGACTTAGGCTTGTTTTCAAAGTTTTCCATTCTCTGATAATTTCCTCGGGTATTATATCCTCTTCCAGATCCTCTAAATCATTATCCTTATGTTGCATTGCCTCATTACATGTCACAGCCATAAGTTCATCGAGATAGGTAATAATAATGTTGTAGAGAAAAAACGTAAAGAATAATAATAAATACTAAAAACAACAATGCATTTAGATAAATCTTAAAAATGTCAAACAGGTATGGCTCGATGACCCGAGCAATTATTTCAAAACAAAACATGCTTAAAATAAAATACTGAAAATGTCTTAAATGCTCATAAAAATTGCTTTTAAAATAAATGATGCTAATTGCCAGGCTACCCAGGAACTCGATGGGCCCTTGATGGTGCAGCAGTCTAATTCTTGAGAACAGCTCCCTTCTCCATGGTTTGAAGAATGAGGCCTTCCTCCTCCTCCTCCTCAACTATCACACTGCAATCCATGTCTTCATCATCGAGAAACAGATTCCTTATGCCGGCTAGAACTTCATCTTTTTCGGACTCCCACATCATGTTAGCTTGATGAAATTACTGGCTCAAATGTGGCATTAGTTGCTCTAGAGTGTAATAAGGACCACGCCATGGTGGCGACCAATTCTGATACTCGTGCCAGGTGTATTCATACCCAAGCCCAAAAGTTATGCCGTGACGCTTTAGCTATATTGGTTTGGTAATCCCCTAGAGATTCTTACCGAGACCTTTGCCAGGCTCATACCCTGTCCATGCTAATATGCCTTCTATCGTACTGCTCCACCATTTGTCCTTTTCAATTGCGTTGATGCGCTCGATGCGATGGTATGTTTCTCCACCCAACTTCCTTCTATTCTCGATGACCGGAACAGTTTGACTGGTGTAAATGGGATTACTTCCATCCCCATGGATGATCACTTCTTGATGGTTCCACTCAAACTTCACGACCTGATGTAGAGTAGAAGCTACAGCCCCAGCGGCATGTATCCAAGGTCGTCCCAACAATGTTTGTAGGTAGAAGATATGTCCAACACCTGAAACTCAACATCAAACCAGGTTGGGGCCATCTGTAGGCTGAGGTTGGTTTCCCCAATTGCGGCCCTTTGAGACCCATCAAATGCTTTCACATTCATACTTCCTGCCCGTATCTCGTACATGCCTTTACCCAATCTTTTTAGAGTAGTTAGTAGACATATGTTAAGACTCGAACCCCCATCTACCAGGACTCTAGCAATGAACTTATCCTCAAACTGCACTGTGATATGCAGTGCCATGTTGTGACTTAGTCCTTCTGGTGGTAGCTCATCTTCATGAAAAGTGATCTTGTGGCTTTCCAACACTTGTCCTATCATATTGGCCATCTCTCCACCGGTAATGTTGTTGGGTACATAAGCCTCATTCAACACTTTCATCAACGCATTCTTGTGTGCCTCAGAATTCTGCAGTAGTGATAGAATGGATATCCAAGTAGGGGTTTTGTTCAAATGATCAACCACAGAATAATCCCTTGCTTGCACCTTTCTCCAAAGATCATCCGGGACGGTTTCAATGATGGGCTGCCTGGAAGCGGCTTCTTTACTTGTTCCCCCCAAATGCTCGGGCGTGTAAACCCTACCAGTTCTGGTCATACCTTGTGCTGCACCAGTTTCTTCCATTTTCCCCTTTCCTTTCCTTCTTGCTTCCGCAATATAATCCCATGGTATATCATTAAGCTTATAAGAGGGTGTAGGTGTTACCATCACGGTGAAGGATGTTGTTACTTCAACCTCAAACGGAGTTGGTGCAGCTACCTCAACTTTAATTGGTGCCTGAGTTTGTACCATAATAGGTGTGAGAGTGACTGGAGATGTTTCAAGATTATCCCCTTCTCGAATGAGTCCAATTAACCCTTCTAAGTCCCATTCTTCATCGGTCTCTATCATGTTTACCCATCCGCCCCTGTGATCCGGGAGAGGATTGTTACGGACATTGGGTGCTGCCTCATTTGCCTGTATGACTTTGGTGTCAATTAATGTCTGAATTTTATCCTTCAAAGTACGACACTCATCAATAGTATGACCTTTCATGCCTGAGTGATAGGCACATATATTATTTGGATTGACCCATTGAGAGGAATTTTCCATGGCGACAGCGGGAATGTGAGTGATATAACCGGCAACCTTCAGTCTCTCGTACAGTTGGTCTATAGGTTCAGCAACTGGGGATGTATTGTCTGGGTGGTCTGCGGTCGAAATTTGGTCTAGGTTTTTGGTAGTTTTGGCAGGATGGTGGTAAGTGGTAGTATGCGGGTTGGGTGTTATAGGTATGATAAGTGGTGGCAGGTTGTTGGTATCTGGGAAGTGAAGGCTGATATGTGGGTGGAGGTGTTTGGTATGTGAGAGGAGACTTCGGACCTTGGGTTACCATTACTGCACCTACTTCTTTCTTCTTGGAGATACCTCCTGACTGTAGGGCCTTATTTGTGGCTTGGAGTGCTTCAAAATTTGTCACCATTCCGCTTTTGATCCCTTCTTCTATTCTCTCTCCAACTTGATGATATCAGAAAATTTATGATTTTTAATAACCATCAATCTTTCGTAATATTGCGGATCCTGAGCTCTGACGAAGAACTTATTCATCTGTTATTCTTCCAGCGCTGGCCTTACTTTTGCAGCTTCAGACCTCCACCAAGTAGCATACTCGCGAAAAGTTTTTGTTGGCTTCTTCTTGAGATTTTGAATGTAGAAAACGTCTGGTGCATTTTCTGTGTTAAACCTGAACCGATCCATGAAATTTGATGTCATGCTTACCCAATTAACCCATTTCTTTGTGTTTTGACTGATGTACCAAGACAGGGCATCTCCAGTGAGGCTTCTCATGAACATCTTCATGCGGATTCTTTCATCCCTGCTAACTCCTACAAGCTTGTCACAATATGTTCTCAAGTGCACCTTCGAATCACCAGTTTTGTCGAACATTTCAAACTTAGGAGGTTTGTAACCCTCTGGCAGTTCTACATCTAGCTAAATACACAAATTTTCATAATTCAAACCCTCAACGCCTTTGCCCCCTTCGACATTTTGAACCATGTTGGTAAGTTTCTTGAGTTCCTCTGCCATGTTCTTGATGAGCAGGTCCTTCTCGGCGGATTCGGGTATGTATAGGGTCTGTTATGGGGTGTAGGGTAAGGTTTCCACATATATGGGATTGCTTTGGTGGACTCTGAGAATCTGGGCATAATGGTGGTCATTGGTTGAGTTTTGCGGGTCAGGAGTAGGCTGTGGTGCATTCTGAGGAGTGTGGTATGTGGTAGTTTGTGGGTACTGGGTCGGATGATGATGATGTTGTGGAGGAGTTGGTACTGGTGTAGGATTAGGATTTTGGGGAGGCGTGGCATATTGATGAGGTGCGGGAGGATTTTGCAGGTGTTGGTTTTGTGTGTTTTGAGGAGGTGTTGAGTTTTGGGCATTTTGCTGGTTGATGTCGGGAACATTCAGGGTAAGGGAATGGTTTGCCAAGTTACGGACCTGCTCAAGTTCCCCCTGTAATTCCAGTATCTTTTGCTCTAATCGCAAAACAAAGTCATTTTATGCCGGAGTACTCCGACCATCCGAAGTCTCAACATTCTCTGCATGTGTAGCGTTGTCTTTCCTGATACCGCTCAGATCATCCATCTTAGCCTTTCCTTTGTTCTTAGTATCACTTGGAGGAGGAGGAGGTGGAGGACCTCTAGATCTGGTATGATATACCGATGATGCCAGTATGCACAAACCAACCTTAGGGGGTGGGAATAAACAAAGAAAAGAAGAAAAACAAAAGGTAAACAAGTCAGTAAAGAGTATTAAAAGGATATTTACGATATTTAAACACGTATTGCGGAATTCGCGTCCTAATTTGGGGACCTCATTGTGCCCGAGGTAGGCCTAGCGACATATAGCTTTGGAGAAAACTCAATGCCGATAACTGCATCATTTCATTAATATGATAAATAGACCAAATCTCTACTAAAACGACAATAATTATAAAGAGTCATTAGTGGCATTTGCCTTACTACAATCAAATTCTAAAACGAATCTAGAAAATATCACCCCTAATCTACTTGGTCCCAGAGGGACCTTCTCCAAGCTTGGCCTTCTTAGCCCCGTCAATCAGATTCCCCAGGTCGCGCATGTCTAATAGCAGATACGCCCTTGCTAGATGTCCTTTTTCATTGCCCTCTGCGTTCTGACAATCCGAGACCCTTTTCCTCATCTTTCCCTCAAGTTCCATCAAACCCTGCTCTAAATACTCCAACCTTTCTGTTGATTTAGTAGCGATTCCCCTCCATTCATTGATTGCTTCCATGTCCACTTTATGTTGTTCCAAATGCCTGGACTCAGATTCAAAGACCCTTTTGTGCAACCTCCTGTATTTGACTTGTGCTTCAGCAGCGTCGTCTATGACCCTATTTCTCAAATCAACCCATGGCTTGACCTCTCCTGCTATGTCATCAACCAACCATGATGGGTAGAAGTACACATGGCCGGCATGATACTTGTCTGGCTCGATGGTATCTTTCTCCACAATAATCTTTTGATGCCACATGTGTTGTGCCTCGAATTTGAATGGAATGACATTGAATCTGCTTTGTAATGAACCATTTTGGAAACTCGTGGTATAACCTGTTTTCTCCCAGCTTGCCTCATGACTCTGATAGGAGCATAAGGATAGATTCCCCTTAATCCGATTAGCACTAGATGAGGAACATCTCTCAACCTGATGATGAATACACTGCTAGGGAACCACTCGAACATCCAATGTATCTTGTCATCAGTCAAATTGCTAAAGAAATATACCCAACTCACAACGTTTCTCGGTTGTGCAAACCTGTCTGGGATAAAAGTCATTCTCTTCGGATGGTGATAAGCTATGTGGTCATTCCATGGTGGTCGCGAAAATTCTTGACGGTATTGTCCTCTCTGAAGGTGTTCCAACAACCATATTTGCCGCAACATATTGCAACCCTCAAAATGCCTATATCCTTTTTTGCAACGGTCTAAGGCCCGGTACATCTCAGCCACGATTATTGGGACAATAGTGTAAGTTTGCCCCTCAATTCCTTCCATTAGGGTCTTAGTGACCATAGCTAGGCGAGTGTGGATCCTTTCTCCTTATATCGGGAATATCAGCATCCCTAAAAAACAGATAATAAATACAAAAACCCGGCGGTGAGTCCAACCCAAAGAAGTGATGGTAAATTCATCACGGTAAAGGTAATATGACTTGTTGTGACCATAACGCTCGTAAAAGAAGTCGAATGGTATGTAAGATTTCTTCAGACAGACTAACTCATCATTTTTCCTGAAACCCATCATTTTTAGGAAACCTCGAGAAGTACAGTTTTCCGGTACTAACAAGCCAGGGCTATCCCATGGGAGCACAGCGAAGCCTCCTATTTCCTCTAGAAGGGGAGTCATTTCTATATCATCAAAATAGAAGACGAAACCCTTCTCATCCCAGAACATGGTGGCAGCCTCAATTAACACATTGTTCGGCTGAATATCTAACAACGAAGATAAATTCCCGAGAACTCTTTTCACATGATTTTTATCGCTCGGCGAGAGATTTTCCCACCAATCTAGCAACAAAGGTGGGATACTTCGAACCATGCCGAACCTGGGGACTTCGTGCCTCATTTCTGCAAAACAAATAAAGTTAGCCCTTTCCCCTCCGGATTCGACTATTTACACATTAATGATTAGCATATCAGCACGTTTTCTCCAAATAATGCACATATCATGATTGTACCCATTAGGACTTAAGGAAATCCCGGCAGTCTTTGGACAAGGCTTGCCTTAAGGAGTTATTATACGGACAACGTTCTAACCCATACTAGGTTTAGACATGATGCATGTACGGTTAATATAAAAGTGGGGGTTTCTAGAAGAGTCTAGACCGGTACTCTCAAGTAGACAACTTGAGCGGGGAAGGCACAGAACTAATCGATTGCACCGCTGATCTACTAGTTTTACCGCAAATGAGCCTTTCCAAATTTAAAGGGTGATTTAGGAAGAGCGCGGACACTCATCAAGTGCCGCTATGGTATTAGTTACGCACGAGTGGAATATGATGTGGAGCATGCTTTATGCAAAGATAAAACAACACGTTGTCAAGTATTTTGCGTGATAAAGATGGTAAATGCAGTATTAAATGAAACGTAAAGACATAAAAAGAAAGAAAAACAAGGAAGAAGTTAGTTCGCGTAATATGAAAGAATTGTAATAAAGCAAGCAAAGCGGGTAGGGGTAGGGAGAGAGACATGATGTAGCAAATTTAAAAATGATTCGGAGCATGCGAACATGACTAGGAAATAAAGGAAAATGCACATTGTAACCAAATTAAGCAAAGATTTGCATACAAATTCAAAATAGAGGGAAATAGGGGAAAGGGTATGCATGTAGCCATAAAAGGGGGAAATGGAAGCGGGATGTTCATGTAACGATAAAGAACAAGGAAACACATTCATCAAAGAAGACTAACTCATATAGACTAAGTACGCTATGGTAAGAGCCTAAAAATATCCCCAACAGAGTCGCCATGCTGTCGCACCCCTTCTTTCTAGCGAAATCGGGCTTTGACGTCGTGACAACTCTTTTAAAGGAAGGGTACTAAAAGAGAGAGTCGCCACCTAACGGATTAAGGTATGTTAGGGCACCTATTTTGCAAATAACTCTGGATTAACTAGTTCGCGTCACCAAAGAACGGGTAAGGGCTCAAATTACCTTGAAGAGAAGGTGTTACGCACTCCTCGAGGTCCACAATGGTGGGTCCCGACCGAACTCGAATTATATGAATTAGTGTAAGAGAGGGGAAGCAATTTGGGCAAATAAAATGATTGACTTTAAACAAAGGTGGGGGAGGGGGTTCCTAAGTTTTTTAGCCTAAAGGATCACCCCGTACAACATAAATAATACTTCGTAACTCCTTCAAGATGGGGTGTTACTCATATTATTCAGCATGCATAGACTGTCATCTCCTGCTACCCGATTATTATCTTTAAGTTGTTTACCTAAAGCGCACGAGTCAATTCTAAGTCGTACTCTATGCGTGCACTACCCGTCCCATGCCTATGGTCCAGGAGACATTTGGACCCCTATTTCAGGGTGGTTCTAGACTTTAACTTAGGTTGCACAAAAGGTAAAATACTAGGCAACAAGCAAAACATTTAGGACTTTCATATATAAGCAAATAAGGGCTCAAGTTAGCCTCCGCATTTAGACAACAAATGCACGCCAAATTGATTAACATTGAAAGATTTTAATGAGTTAAGGTTGCAGAATCCTATAGGCAGGATCTCTATGTGATACCAAATTAATGAGTAGACAGCTACACGCAAAAGCCATTTCATAAATACGATTTCCAGAAACCTGCATAATTTGCCTATTGATTTTAAGCATAAGGGGATTAAACCTATAGGCATGATGTCTAGGTGTTCTACTCAATAATAAATAATGGCAATCACGTATGGATATTCAGAATTACTTATTTAGTCATATAGGCATATTTTCTAGTGATAATAATGACACAGTGTCGAGAACTCCTGAATAAACGAGCAAGATGATAATTAAACCGATTCAGACCTATAGGCATGCTTTCTACAATTTAATCCGATTTTAGATCCTATAGACATGATCTCTACAATTTATGAATAGGGCAACATGTAAACGCATATTGAATCATACAATTCCCTATAGGCATGGTTTCTAATAAGCAGAAATAAAACACAATTGAACCAAGTATTGAAACCATAGGCAGGATTGCTAACATATAATGACTGAACATAATAGGATACCTATAGGCATGATTTCTAATACACGATAACTAAACACACATTATTGAACCTATAGGCAGGATTTCTACCCCATTTATTGCAAATATAAGATAAAAATCCCTTTTCCAATTTCACTAATACCCCAAATGTTATTACAATAATTATTACAGACCCAGAATGAATAGCATGAATTACATAGGAGAATAACTATAGGGAGCCTACAGCATGCCCAAAATATACATGGACAGGCCTGGCCTTTATTCTCACAAATCATAATATTCTCCAAGTTACACGCTCATAGACATACAACAGCAGGAATTGAATGATTCACCCAGTGAGCACAAGATAGAGTTGAGCATATAGAACTAAGGCCCTAGTGTGTCAGAGTTCCCAAGGGCTTCAAGAACCCAGGGCAATGCTCACACTAGGGTGGTTAACAAGAATAGTTCAGAGGAGGAATTAGGGACCAAATCCTAGTGTGTCAGAGTTCACAAGGGTCTCTAATGAACCCTGAGCAGTGCTCACACTAGGGAGGCTAAAGGACAGAACTTGGGCAGCATTGGCTAAGAATAGGATTTAAAAGAGCTTAGGTGACAGAGAAAGAAAGACAAAAATTGAGAAGGCAGGAATTGAGGATTTAAACAGACATGACCAAATTGAGTCAACAAGCAGACACTTAAATAGAACTAAAAAAAAAGAACTGGTTTAATAAAACTGATATACAGGTTTCAAACTCAGCACAATAGCAGTCACATGCTAAAAGTTGGCAAAGAACACGTTTGCAAGTTTGGCAAAGTCATAAGTGTAGAATGAGTAAAAGCATGCTGAATCATATTAAGTACATAACCTAGTGTTATTATCAAGAAAACCAGAACAATATCATAGAAGGGGGGAGGGCATCATGTTTACAGTCATAAGTCAAGACACACACACTCAGTTAAGTAGCAGGTAACTTTGTTATAATGATCTAACCAAAGATGATCCAGTTTATATCAAAGGATAAAGCAGCAATTCGAACATGATGAGACAACTATTCCAAATTACAAACAAACACTAGAGGGGGCATGGGATCGAGTGATCATGTTAACACAATAACAAAAAGGCAGATTATAACTAGTAATAAGAGTCACAGATGCGAGGCATTCACTGTAGGGATTCAGGGTAAGGGGATAAACATGTTCATAGGCATTCAAGGATTGATACACTAACTAGATAGACCTTAAATAAGTTCAAATAACTTTGGCACAGGTAACATTAGGAGCAATTAAGTGTTAAAAGGGAGTAAGACATACAGATTTGATAGAGCTATACTTAAACACCCTTCCAAAGCATATTGAATAACAAATTCAGTAGTAATCACATATACAACTCAGGGACATGTAAGAATGAAAGTGCAGAAGTTAGGTGACTCACCAGTTAAGCGAAAAAAATGCACAAAGTATGGAAGTCCATAGTATATAGCAAGATTTCAGAGTTGACTGGCCTTGGCTTTCAGCCGGCCAAAGTTAGAGTATAGAATGCAAAATCAGAATAACCTTAGGTCTAGTAAGTCTATAGTAAGTTCAGAAAGTAGTCGAAGGTTCTTTTAAAAGGGAACGGGGAAGAGTATATATAGTGATAGAAATCAGCACATAAATATGGAAACACATCATGCAAGAAAATATTTCAAAATCAGTTATAGGTAGTTTAGGGCACAAATCAAGGGATTCAGCAAATCAGGGAAACATCCGAGATTATTCAGAATATTTAAGGTAAATACACAGACATACCAAAACACAAATCGTTCAAACTTATTAAGGCAGACTTTAAAGAACACACAAATAATATCGAAACAAAATTATTCAGAATATTTAAGAAAATATTAAAGGAAACACAAATAATACCAAAACAAAAATTATTCAGAATATTTAAACAAATATTAAAGTAAAAATCAGGGAAAACATAAGGAAAGAAAGTAATCGAACACATAAAGGAAAGATTCACCAGAATCGGTAAGAAAATGAGAAAGTATCAAGCCCTAGTTTTAGGAAAAGTGTGAAATCAGTGGAAAATAAAGTAAAAATTGCACAAAATAAGATGAATAGAAGCAGAATAACATTAAAAATCAGAAATTCGGACCTATTTTGGTCTGATTGAAAGGGTTTGAAAACCCTAACTTGGGGTAGGTAAGAATCATCAACAGATATGAAGAATATTCGTTACTCACAAAGAATCAATAATGAACATAGACAGAATAGACACAGAAATTAGAGGTGTGAACCGATTTGGTTCGATTTTGGCAAGATTTGCTTGCCATGTTAGGCAAGAAACTAAGTAAGATCATAGACGAGTGGCCAGTGGTGAGGACAGGTAAATAAGGTAAGGGAATCCATGGTGGATTCCGTTTTGGGGCCGGATTTGGGGGGGGTTTGATAGGAACGGCGGCTAGGGTTCATGAGAGATGAGAGACGAGGGAATTCTAGGGTGGCGAGGTGGTATAGAATGATTAGGGTTAGGGGTTTAGGTTAGTTTAAAGGGGAGTATGTAATGTGGATCGTTGATCTTAGAGATCAACGGTTACGATTTAAAGGGGTCATCGGTCAGGATTTTAAATGGGTATGGGGATTGGGCTAATGGGTCTTGGGCCAAGTGTATTGGGCTGGTGTAAGGGTGTTGGGTTAAATCCGAAAATTGGGGATTTTAGGTCTAGATTTTAGGGTCAGGTAAGGCCTGGGTAAAGATGCGGTTTTGAGGCCCTCGTCCAGGAGAAAGAGGCTTCGGCCTTTGTTCCAAAATCGGTGAAGGATAATAAGAGAAAAAGGGCCTCTACTTCCGAAGATCCAAAATCGAAGACGAGGACGGATCGTAAGATGAGGAGAATACCATCCTTTTGACCAAAGAATCAGTTCAACATCTAAGGGATGAAGACGAGGAAGAAGAAGATGATGGGTCCGTACTGGTGGCCCGAGTGAAGAAAACCATTGATGCCTCAACGGTAGCTGGATCGATGGTGGTTTATGTGTCTCCGCCTCGAACAGAGGCGGTATCAGAGAAGGATTCGGGCAAAGTCCCCGAGTTAATGGAGGTCGAGGATGCCTCCCAACGAAGTCAAAAACCGATGGGTATATCCGAAAGGGTCGATCCTGAAGTTCTCCGAACCGAGGAGAACGTCCCAAGCGGCTTGCTTGGGGCAATAGTAATCGGAGACTGGCCTACTCTCCCCGCCTTTTTCGAAGGGGCGATTCGAGAGGCCCAAGCTTTGGGGGCCCTCGAGGTAGACGGGCCTCACGAGGGAGAGGACACTTTCGTGATCTGTTTACCAGTATCGAGGAGGCTGCCGGTCTTAGTGATACATTGGGTCTTTTCCACGAAGTGAAGCAAGCTCTAAATCGGGTAAGCCTTAACTCACTTCGTTGGTACCACCTTCATGTTTGTTTTTCTTTTCTAACTTTTTTTCTTCTTTCTTCGCAGACCGCAGCGATTCATCGAGAAGTGTGTTCTCGGTCTCGAGCTGAGCTGCACCGGTACGAAGCCGACCTTCGACGGATCACGGAAGAGAGGAACGGCCTTAGACTCCTCTTCGGGCAAAGGGAAGAAGAAATCAAGGACCTCCGAGCTGAGTTGGCCAAGGATTATCAAGACCAGACCGACTTGACCGAGCAGGTAATGATAATCTTAAAAACCCATGGGCTCGCTTCTGGAACGGTGGATAATATTTTGATCTCAAAGATGCAGCAGAAGCTTGAGGTGATTGGGAAGCTTCATGAGGAGGTCGATATGATAAGGGCGGAGACCTTGGGATGGAAAGATGGTATGGACCATCTTGCCGTAGAAAAAGAAACTGTTCGAGCCCAATTATTATCGGCCGAAATCCAACTTCAAGGCATGAAGGAGAAGATCTCAGTCCAAGCAAGAAAAATAGAGGAGCTCGAGGCTCGGTTGGCCTCAGAACTTGCTAAGACCAAATCTGACGCTGAAAAAGCAAAGGCCAATGCGGATGCATTCGTGGCCGTCTATCGAGCCAATGCTGAAGCCGCTCAAGTACAAGCAAGAGAGGCAGCGAGACCGCTAAAGCTCGAGCACATTGGGTTGCTGAACTTGCCAAATGCCGATCTCGAAGGGAGACCCTCGAGGAGATCCATTCTCGAGGCTTCGATCTCACTGAAGAGATAAAAAAAGGCCAAAGAGCTCAAAGCCGATGCTGAAGCATTGGCTTCCGATGATAACGACGATGATGATGGGAGCAAGAGTGGGTCTGAGATCAAGGAGGAGCCCGGTAGAGAAGAGACCGCCCCTGGAGATAACCAGGAGACTTAGAGTTTTTTCTATTTTTTGTGTAGGGTCCTGTTCGGACGTTGTAAACACTTTTGTATATATATAAAGATATTTTTCTTTCCCGATTTATCTCTGTCTTATTTTCTGCCTTGTGAAGGTCTTGTTTCATTCATGCCTTATGAAAGTTTTCATAAGTTTGAGGCTTTATGCAATTTGATCGAATTCGAACTTTGTAGTCTTTATAACTGAGTGAGTGCTTGCTCAGGCTTAATGGTCAAGTGAGTTGATTGCTCGAACTAGAAGTAATGTATCCCGTGGGCTTAATGGTCGAGTGAGTTGATTGCTCGAACTCGAAGTAATATAGCCCGTAGGCTTAATGGTCAAGTGAGTTAATTGCTCGAACTCGAAGTAATGTAGTCCGTAGGCTTAATAGTCGAGTGAGTTGATTGCTCGAACTCGAAGTAATGTAACCCGTAGACTTAATGGTCAAGTAAGTTGATTGTTCAAACTCGAAGTAATGTAGCCCGTAGGCTTAATAGTCGAGTGAGTGATTGCACGAACTCGAAGTAAGGTAGCCCGTAGGCTTAATGGTCGAGTGAGTTGATTGCTCGAACTCAAAGTAATATAGCCCGTGGGCTTAATGGTCGAGTGAGTTGATTGCTCAAACTCGAAGTAATATAGCCCATAGGCTAGTGGTCGAGGTAGTTGATTGCTCGAACTCGAAGTAATGTAATCTGTAGGCTTAATAGTCGAGTGAGTTGATTGCTCGAACTTGAAGTAATGTAGCCCAAAGGATTAATGGTCGAGTGAGTTGATTGCTCGAACTCAAAATAATGTAGTCCGTAGGCTTAATAGTCGAGTGAGTGATTGCTCGAACTCGAAGTAAGGTAGCCCGTAGGCTTAATAGTCGAGTGAGTTGATTTCCCAAACTCGAAGTAATGTAGCCCTTAGGCTTAATGGTCGAGTAAGTTGATTGCTCGAACTCAAAGTAATGTAGCCCGTAGGCTTAATGGTCGAGTGAGTTGATTGCTCGAACTCGAAGTAATGCAGCTCATAGGCTTAATGGTCGAGTGAGTTGATTGCTCGAACTCGAAGTAATGTAGCCCGTAGGCTTAATAGTCGAGTGAGTTGATTGCTCGAACTCGAAGTAATGTAGCATGTAGGCTTAATAATCGAGTGAGTTGATTGCTCGAACTCAAAGTAATGTAGCCCGTAGGCTTAATGGTTGAGTGAGTTAATTGCTCGAACTCAAAATAATATAGCACGCAGGATTAATGGTCGAGTAAGTTGATTGCTCGAACTCGAAGTAATATAGCCTGTAGGCTTAATGGTCGAGTGAGTTGATTGCTCGAACTCGAATAATGTAGCCGACAGGCTTAATGGTCGAGTGAGTTGATTGCTCGAACTCGAAGTAATGTAGCTTGTAGGCTTAATGGTCGAGTGAGTTGATTGCTCGAACTCGAAGTAATGTAGTCTGTAGGCTTAATAGTCGAGTGAGTTGATTGCTCGAACTCGAAGTAAGAGTGGCCCTTAGGCTTGGTCGAGCGAGTTGATTGCTCGAACTCGAAGTAATGTAGCCCGTAGGCTTAATAGTCTAGCCTGGCCTCGTTGATTTTTCGGTTGGCAATCCATGATTAATGGGGTAATGGTCGATCCTTAAGCCTGTTTGCATAATAGATCATGGAATAGAGGATGGGTTTTGAGACATGAGAAATCGGCAAAGAAAAAGTTTCTCTTTATGTCATTATACATGTGTTCATGGGTTGTACCAGGGATCGATCAAACTACACGAGCATGGTTCGTATTGACCATTTGGCTCTTACAATTTTTCCTATCGAAACCCTGTTGTTATGAAGTAACTTTATGGCATCAAAACTTGATAATCGAACTTACTTGATATGTTTGAGGGTAATGCCCCCCAATATTCAAGGTTGATTGTAAAAAGGCCTCGGATACTGTTGAATTATTCTAAGTTAGCACGATCAATGGTTGCCTCATTAAAAACCTTGCCAAAAAACCCATTTGGGATAAAACCGGTCTAAGGGAAAAAGAGTGCAACGCGTGCTTTCAGGCCTAAGGCTTTGTGTTGAATAACCCATTCTTATTCTTTGTCGAACTCCTGCAAGGGTTAATTTCAAAATATAAACGAACATGGAAGGGTCATACCTTAGCAGTAGTATCGTTTTAAGTAGGACACGTTCCAATTGCTTGGCAGTTGTTTGCCGTTTATAACACCGAGCTTGTAGGATCCTTTACCGACGATTTTGAGCACCCGATACGACCCTTCCTAGTTTGGACCCAGTTTTCCTTCATTTAGATTCCGGGTGTTGAGGGTGACTTTCCTTAGCACTAAGTCCCCGGTTTTAAAATGGCGAAGATTGGTTCTTCGATTATAGTATTTTTCGATCCGCTATTTTTGGGCGGCCAATCAGACGAGAGCGGCTTCTCGCTTTTCATCCAATAATTCGAGGCTAGTATTCATAGCCTCGTGATTTGACTCTTCCGTTGTATGTCGAAACCTCGTACTGGGTTCCCCGACTTCAACTGGAATCAAGGCCTCAGAACCATATACTAAGAAGAACGGGGTTGCTCCCGTACTGGACTTTGACGTTGTTCGATATGCCCAAAGGACTTTGGGCAAAATTTCTCTCTATTTCCCCTTAGCGTCGTTTAACCTTTTCTTTATGTTTTGAATGATAGTCTTGTTCGTCGCTTCTGCCTGTCCGTTCCCACTAGGGTGGTACGGCGTTGTTAACATCCTTTTTATTTTATAGTCTTCGAGGAATTTCATCACCTTGCTGCCGATAAATTATTTTTCATTGTCACACACTATTTCTGCGGGTATCCCAAATCGACATACGATATGATCCTAGATGAAGTCTATAACCTCTTTCTCTCTCACTTTCTCGAATGCCTGTGCTTCAACCCACTTAGAGAAATAGTCAGTTATAAATAAAATGAACTTAGCTTTACCTGGGGCCGATGGTAGAGGGCCAACGATGTCCATCCCCCGTTTCATGAATGGCTATGGGGATAGGACTGAATGAAGTTGTTCTCCGGGCTGATGGATCATCGGTGCAAACCTTTGGCATTTATCACATTTTCAAACAAACTCTTTAGTGTCTTTTTCCATGCTATCCCAGTAGTATCCTACTTTAATGATTTTGTGAAACAATGATTCAGCACCGGAGTGGTTCCCACAAATGCCTTCATGGACCTATCGTAAAACGTAATCGGTATCTCCTGGTCTTAAGCATACTGCCAACGGTCCATCGAATGTCCTTGTGTATAACGTTCCATCTTCAGCCAATGTAAATCGAGCAGCTTTGGTTTGTAGGGTCCTCGACTCTTTAGGGTCCGATGGGAGCTTTCCGTCCTTCAAATATTCAATATATTTATTCCTCCAATCCCAGGTTAAGCTTGTAAAGTTTATCTCGGCATGATCTTCCTTGATCACGAATTTCGAGAGTTGAACGATAGTCCTCGAACTGATCTCATCTTCCTCGACCGACAACCCCAATTTTGCAAGTGCATCGGTCTCATATTCTTTGAAACGGTGCAAAGTTACCTGCTTAAGAAAAGATTATTATTTATATTATGACATGTTTGGTTTAAGATTAGATAATTTATGCATTATGTTTTTCGTAATTTTTGGATAATACTAGTACTTAATGGTAAAATATCATAAATATGATATAATTCCGCATAATTGTCTAGTATAAAAACCTTATATTATTATCTAATATATAAAGCAATGTCTTGTTACTAATATGTGACCCAAATGATCCCTGAATGTTAAAGAGTGAGTAAAATATTCAATGCTTTTTTTTTTTCAAATTAAATTATTCAATGTTATTTTAATTCTCATAAATTCTTTTTAATTTAAAAGGGCGTGGTAAAAAGACCCGAATGACAAATGTGGGTGACCCGGACCTGTTTCTCCATTGAACTCCTGTCTCCCTCTCGTTATACAACAAAATTAATTCTGAAGGAACCAGAGATTATGAAAGTTCGAGATCTGTGATCTATCAAAAAACCAGTAAAACTAGCATTTTCTCCGCATTTGGAAGAGAAGATTGAAGTTTTGTTAGAGCAAAAAAGCTGAATTTGTGGCGGATCAGCAATGGATTCCCCGCGAGTAGGACCGGAGAGAGAAAAAGGGAACTCAACAACGTCTTCTACTCCTCTTGCTGCTGTCGCCAGCTTCTGGAAAGGTACTTTCTTTTTTACTGTAATTATCAAATCCTAATCTTGCTTTTTCCATATCTCCGGTTATCCGTTTTTGCTGCTCATTATCATCAAAGTTGTATTAACTAGAAAATATCGCTTTAGGCATCGGTTACTCATTGTCGCTTGCATGAAAGTCAAATGAAAAAGGAGAAAAAAGACACTGGACGGTAATAGTTTTGGATTTGTATAATAGCCAGTTTTGATATCGTTGCGTTTGCGTTTAGTTGTAATGTTAAATTTTAAGTTTATTTTCATTCTGAGGTAATAGAATAGTAATTAACACTTGCAATCTAGCAGTGTGGAGAGTATTTTGGTTACGATTTTTCACATTAAAATTTGAAAAGTCAATATGAGAACCATGGGAGGGTACGCAGTTTATTATTACAAAGTAGTGAAATAATAAGATGACTAATTAACATCTTCCGTTTAGCAGTTTGAGATTATTTTCTTTGCTATATTTCACTTTAACATTTGAAAGAACCAATATGAGAACCAACGGGAGGTCTTTGATTAATGATTACAATTAGGAGTAACAGTTTCTGTCGTATTAATTTATATGAAGTGGCATATAATTTGAGATGCAAAACACACAAGAAGACCACGAAGTACGATGTGGGCCTCAAATATTTTTGTTGCCAATATGATTATAAACCTTGTAGTAGACTACTTGAATAAACCAGCTTAATCCCGGCTGGTGTAACCTTTATTTTCCTTTTCTTTGCACCAAGGATGCAGTCTAGTGGTCAATAAAGTGAATCGAGAACCATAAGGTCTCAGGTTCGTTCAAATCCCAGCCGAGGCAAAAGGAACTAGGTTATTTCTTCCCATAAGTCCAAGCCTTGGTGGGCAGAATTACCGGGTACCTGTGCCAGTGGGAGGTAGCAGGTACTCGGTGGAATAGTGAAGGTGTACGCAAGCTGGCCCAGATAGTACCGTTATTAAAAAAAGCCGCTTAATAAAAACCCAATAAAATGCAAACTCTCCCGGTCTTCTAAGACACTTAGTGTCAGTGAAGTGTTGGCTCCTTTTTCCGATGTATAGGCTTTAGAATGCAAGGAAACTGCATGGCTGTGTTTACAATGTCTTCATTTTGCTGGTTAGCTTTGCTAATGTGTTTTGTTGAGTCTTGATAGCCTGATTGATTTTGAAGAACACCTGCCTCTGACAGTATACTAACTAATTTAGATTTTTCCGTTTGGATGAGATGAGGTAAAACTGTGGGGTAATGGAGAATACAGCTCAATCTGCTTACATGGCTCTTTGTGACCTTTTAATTTTATTTGTGATACATTTTTCATGAATTCTTATTGGCTTAATCCTTTACTGTTCTGTTGCTAGCCTTGCACTTTACTTGCTTAAAAGACTTGGTTTGTGGATAAATTTATTCATCCCAATATCCCATGATATCTTTTGTCTTGTCTAAGAAAAGCTAACTTTTTCTGCACATTTTAAAACGCATCTGCTTGTTTTTTTTTACAGACTTTGATTTGGAGAAAGAAAGGAGTACACTGGATGAACAAGGTCTTAGGATAGCTGAAAATCAGGAGAACAGTCAGAAGAACCGACGAAAACTTGCAGAGAGCACTCGAGGTGCTAGATGCACCTTTCTATTCGCTTATTTAACTACCATTAGTCGTCATTTACCATTACTTCGACTTTTATTTAACCATTTATTTAAGCTCTTTCTACCACCTCTTGGCAGATTTTAAAAAAGCTTCAAATGAAGACAAGTTGAGCTTGTTCAACTCTTTGCTCAAGGGGTACCAAGAAGAGGTTGACAATCTCACCAAGAGAGCCAAGTACGGGGAAAATGCTTTTCTTAACATTTACCAGAAATTATATGAGGCCCCAGATCCTTATCCGGTCATTGCTTCAATTGCTGTAAGTTCAAGTTTGGCCTTTCATATGATTACATTTCTCATAGAGTTGTGGAGTAACTGCATTACTGGTCCATAATTCTGTCTTCTCAATATTTCAAGTTATGGTTCATTATGCATTTTTACCATTCTGATGAAATTAACTACTATTAGTGCAATTAACAAGGAATTATTATAATACCTGTTCATATTCACCTTATGCAAAGTAAGTCTGCAATTTTCTACACTACATGAACTTGGGCTATGGCATCAAATTGTAGTGTGCATGGACTGGGAACGCTGAAGTATTTTGCTGATTAACAGTAGAAAAGCTTGAAATTATTTAGACATTAGTTGTTAATTGTAAGGGAAATGAAGTAGTGAATTATTCAGTTTAGGAGGATGAAAACTACAAAATAAATGTCTTCCACAATAAGATGGTTAGAGTAAGAAAGCAATTTAAGACGGTTAGGAGGTTCCACTCCATGTTTTATCATTTCTTTCTTATGATTGTCACTAAAAGAGGCTTACACAGCCAACTAGGAGTTTAGCAATTTACAGTGGCACTCCATTGCGATTGCAACTTGTGAGACAGATGAACCACCTGGAAGAAATATGCTCTTTTCTGTTGCGTTTAACCTTGATGTATCATGCATGATGGCTGTTCGCACCTAAACTCTTCATGTCATATTGGTATGAAGACTTATCCAGCCAGCTATGGCGCAATTGTAATATGCCAAGTAAAAATGAAATTAGATGAGTAACAAAGAGAGGAAAAAGAAGCTAGTTGTGTTTGAATGTCTTGTATCTGAGTAACTTGCTTCTTTGAATGTGTTATGGCTGACATAATGGAAGAGGATGGAAATGTCCCCCGATAACATGCATGGATAAGCAGTGGAGGGGTTAAGGCCTTGACCGTGAAGTCACATTTCTGAATTACTTTTGCCTAGAATAGACCGGGAAAAGCAAAAGGGAGTTAGGTTAAGCGTTGTATATTGGATAAGATCTTTCATGACTCATATGAAGCTTTATACAAAACATTTTCAGTTATGAAAGGGGGTTAAGGGCCTAGATGATGAGAAACTATATCAATATAGAGAATTTTCAGGATGTTGTTCAAAGCATATAGTTGAGGTTCCACTAGAGCTCTGGAATCGGATTTCAGCTCCAAATCATACCTAGGATATTGGGATATTTTCTTTTCCTATTCCCTTTTAGGTTCATTTTTCGTATCTGATTGTCCTTATCACTGTGCAGGAGAAGGATTCAAAACTATCAGAATTAGAGTCTGAGAACCGAAAAATGAAGGTTGAACTTGAAGAATTTCGCATGGAGGCAACTCATCTGAAAAATCAACAAGCAACAATAAGAAGACTTGAAGACCGGTGCCGCCAGTTAGAGCAACAGGCCAGTATATATTGTAATTCCTTTTATATATCAGTTTGTGTGTGTAAGTTCTAGTGTGTTCCCTTCAAAGAATGATCCAAAAGAACATCGAGAGTAATTTTGTTGAATCTTCTGCTATCCCACATCACAATTTTCTTAATATAGGTAAGGTGTATCTTTGATCGAAACACCAGCAAAAAGAGAATGTTGGGGGAACTTACAACCAAAAGAGAGAGCCATTACAAGATATCGAATGGCTAAGAAAATAAAAAATGGCCAAGCTATCATTTACATCTAATGGGGCCGTGTTGCACCAAATTCTAAACACAGTTGTTAATTGAGTTTAAGTATAGGGTCTTCTTTGTTCTCCAAAAATCTGTTTTTTTTTCTTTTATTGCAAATTTGCCCACCAAATAGCTGCTGGCATGGTGTAAGGGTAAGAGGCCTTGAGCATATCCTTTCTGTGCCATCCGAAGAAGCTGAAGAGTAGAACTAGGCAGGCACCACCTAGGCCCATGATATTGAATGCCAAGTCCCGAAGCTGAGAAGTACGCTTGGGTGAGAAACAAGTGGTTAATGTCCTCTTTTTTTTCATTCCTAAGGTAGCATCTATTGCTCACTTGAAGTCCGCTTTTCTGTAGATTGTTAATAGTAAGGCAGGCCCCAATTGCCACCCAAGTGAAACATTTCATTTTGTTGGGTGCTTATTCCTCCAGACAGTTTTCCAAGGTCGTTGAGGGTTGAGGGAGTACCTTTCAATCTGATGAAATCCGGAGTTAATTTGAGATTAGGAGTTCTGTCTAGCATTTGCAATAAGTTAACATAACATGTGATATGTGAAATTGTTAGCTTTTCGCTGTTTCAATACTCTGTAAAACTGTAAAAGTCCCACCAGAGGTATGACTGCACTGGATGAGTGAAATCAGGCTGAGCAGAACCAATTCCAGCCCTGGCTCATACTGGGCTTGGGAAAAAAGAAAGCGAAGTTTAAGCTTGGTATTGCTGTGGGCTTACAATTTGCAATACCAGAAATTTCCTCTAGGAAATCTAAAATTTCACCAGATCTGGCAGCTTAGATTAAAACTAAGCTGTGTCAAGTCGGTGTAGGTCAGGAATCAGTTAGCTTGTGCTCAACCCTTTGAGAAGTGGTTTTTGAACATGAGCCAATAATCTAATTCCTCTTCATCCTGTTCATGCTTCCATATACTTTACATTATTTCCGGGAGAGGGTGATGAGGCTTTTCAATTCTCATATCATCTTCTCCAAGCACTGGCTTATGGAGAAAAGTTCATCTTAAGATATGCTGCATATTTGAGACACGTAATTGCCAGGTTCATTTGGTTTTTCCTCTAATATTTCTTCTTTCGTGGTTCAGATGGAGGAAAAAGTCAAGGAAATTGTAGAAATCAAGCAACGCAGTTTGGCAGAAGAGAACCAGAAAACACTTGAGGTTTTAAAAGAAAGGTATTATTTTCTGTTGAGTTAGGAAAGGTCAAATAGGTTAAATTAAAGTTTATTCTAGATATGCATGTGGTGTAATGTGTGTCATGCTTGAGTAGGCATTAATCATTTGCAGTGCTTCTGTTTGATGCAGGGAGCAATTGTTGCAGGATCAGTTACGCCAAGCTCAAGAAAGTGTTTCTACCATGCAGAAGTTGCACGAACTTGCACAGAGCCAGTTGTTTGAAGTTCGTGCACAATCAGGTGATATACTAATCTGGACTATATACTTTTGGTGTTGATCAATGATCTCTATTTTGCTTTCTGGAGTCGGTCTTTAGTTTTAAGTAAAAATTTCTTACAGCTCTTTCCTTTGCTCCTTTTCTAACCTTCTCATAAACATATTGATCTTCTTGCTTGATCTCTGTTTTGCCTTTTCAACTCATATGATCTTCTAGACTCCTGTTCGTGCAAATGCGTTTCATGAGTGATTTGACAACTCCTTTTATTCGTAATTTAGAGGAAGAGAGAGCAACAAAGCAATCAGAAGTCAATCTCTTAATGGATGAAGTTGAACGGGCTCAAACTCGCCTTCTTAGTCTTGAAAGAGAAAAGGTAGGAGGATTAATTTGGCCCTTACTTCAATTCTCCAATGTCTCACTTTTCAAGTCCACAGCCAACGTTTTGGCTGTAGATGCTCTTGGGACACGGTTTTGCTCTAGGCTAGCCCAGCTCCAACCCAAAAAAATAAAAAAAGATCTTTAGCTTTGGAATTTATGTGGAAAAATGATTGAGGATGAAAAGGCTTATTTAATGTATCAGTAATCTTTTGCTCTGGCTTATGCAGGGATTGTTGCGCACACAATTACAGACTGCAAATGAAGATAATGATCACAAGAACAGGTCTCTCTCTTGATTAATAAATTGATCTTATTCCTATTGACCTCTTAAGTATGCATAAGCACCTATACGTCTTGTGATGGCCACCTTAGTCATTCCATACCTTCCTTGGGCTCATGACTGATTATCTCTTATAGACAAGCTTGAACATATGCAGCATTAAGTGAAGGCCATTTGAAAAGATGTTTTTGGCTTGCTATATAGGTCCTTAGAAGTCCTCTATACATAAAAAAGGGCAGCCCAGTGCACTAAGCTCCCGCTATGCGCGGGGTCAGGGGAAGGGCTGGACCACAAGGGTCTATTGTACAAAGCCTTACCCTACATTTCTGCCAGAGGCTATTTCCACGGCTCGAACCCGTGAAAAAATGAAAAAAAAAAAGAAGAGAAACTTTGTTTCACATAACTAAGTATGGCTATGCACTTATCCAAAAAAAAAAAAGAAAGAGGAAGAAGAAAGAGTATAGTTATGCAGTTCAATTTGAAGATCGTGACAAATAAAGGTAAATAAAGCGTGAGGTTCTGGGTAGAGCGAATGAGCTTGTGATGAATAGCAGATAAATGCTTCACTATGCTGAAAAGTCAAAGTCCTGAAGCATTTTTTTCATATTTGCATGCTGTATGATGACTATGATGTACTTCCATGTTGTCCATCTTGTATCTCCGTTATTCTTTTTTCCTTCCGAAAATATGTCATACATCATTTGTACATGGGTTTAGATATCTGATCTAAGTGTAATTGGTTTGTTTTCAGTGATAACTTGGACGCAGATAGTGCTTTTGAGAATTCTCTGTATGCCAAGGAGAAGATAATCTCAGATCTAAATGTGGAACTTCATAAGTTGGAGAACACATTATCAAATGAGCGAGAAGAACACATGAATGAGATAAAGAAGTTGAATTCTCTGCTTAATGAGAAGGTATATTTTGTCAATATTCCTTAACTGATAGGATAGAGGATTTACAAAAACATTCTTATACTCTCTGTAACCATATTAATAATCTTTGTCATCATACTGATCTGTTAAATGAAAGTGACGATAGTTTTCGTGAGTAGATATTGGTATAACAACATGCTTCTATTTTAAATCTTACCTTACCAAAAAAAAAACATGATTCTATTTACTTTCTTTTGGGAGAGCTCTGGGGTTCGAGCACGGGGAATGGAGAAATCCGTAGTCGGGAGCGCTTCCCCTTTAATAGGACCTATGCAACACGAATCTGGATTAGTTGCTTACTACCTCCAAAAAAAAAAAACTAATATTTGTAGGACCAACTTCTTCTTGCTTGCTAAAATGATCTGTAATTCCGAAAAGTATTACTCCTTGTCTTAATAATATTTCTTTATATTGTTTTATCCCCTTTTATCTTTATCAGTATATCAACAATTTACCAAAAGTTTTTATCATTATGTCAATACAGTCAAACCTCTCTATGACAGTCTCGTTTGTTTCGAATATTTTTGGATGTTATAGCGAAGTGCTGTTATAGAGAACATATATTATAACATAACATAAAAATTGGTTCCGAAAAGGTTTGGCTTTTATAGAGAAGTGTTGTTATATAGGGATCCTGTTATAGAGAGGTCTGACTGTATCTAGAAAGCTCTGCAATATTTTTAAACATCTCCTCTCTCAAGTACTAGTAACTTCTCTATCCAGTTACGCCTTAATTGAATCTTAGAGCATTTATGCTGAGAACTGTATACTGATGGTGCTCGAAGTTTGGTGACATTTTTGGTTTCACTCTATTTTCTTGCAATAGACAAAGCTGTTATTTGTTGTGTTCCCCTTTACGGTCCTTCTTTTCTTTCTCCTTATTTTTCTTGCTTATTTATATTCCTCAGGAAGTTGCTCTTGAAGAACTAAAGAAGGAACTTCAAACAAGGCCTACAACAAAATTGGTAGATGATTTGAGGAAGAAAGTTAAGATCTTACAGGTAAGTTCTCTCTCTCTCTCTCTATATATATATATATGCTTATACCTTGATTCTATGTTGGTCCTACAGTTATTTGCTTGTCTACTTTTGTCTAACTTCACAAAACAGCAAACCAATTCCTTAAAACTGATTTTGAAAGTTCTGAGGTCTCTGCTCCTTCCCCATTCTTTTACTCTTCTATATCACACCAATCGTCTCTGCCTCCTTTGGCTTCTTCCATCCCTTCTTCATCAGGTTCTTTGTTTTTTATCCCTCTATGATACCCAATGAAGCTCAAGAATGGTGCCGGTGTGTCTTCACTTTAGTTTTTTTCTTGGCTCTATGTAGGCAGTGGGTTATAATACAATTGAGGCTGAGGATTGGGAAGTTGCTACCAGTGGGCAAGAGATGAGCAAACTTGAGTCATTACTTCTTGACAAGAATCGGAAAGTGGAGCATGAGCTAACACAATTGAAGGTGATTGCAATTATTGATCTTGTACTGATTATATGTCGATTGTAATTTGTGTTTATGGAAAAATCTGAAGCCACTCAGTTGGTCATAGATAAATAGAGTGTTGTTATTTAAAATATCTTCATATCAGAGAATTATTACAGGTTATACTCGAATAACTCCATGATTAAAATTGTTTGAATTACTATTTTCAATGGCTTTCAGGTCCAACTTTCTGAGCAGACTTCTTTACTGGAATCGGCCGAAGCAAAGATTGTAGAACTAACTGCAAAGGTTAATGAACAACAAAAGTTAATACAGAAGCTAGAGGATGATATTCTGAAGGTATGTTCACAATTTCTCTCTCCCCTTCTTTCTGTCTGCATGTTTAATTTTAGCTAGTCCATAAAATAGTTAGGTTTATGTGATGGTAATTGAACATTAAGTGCCTGAAACTAGATTCCTGTATATCTGAAGTTACCCAAGTAATATCTGTTTGCTTTTCTAACGATAGGTGGATATTATACTGCAGTTTGTTACTAAATTAATTTCGCTCAACTTTTTCAGACTAGTTTTCTTGTTTTTAACGCAGGGATACAGTTCTAAAGATAGAAAAGGTACTCGATTTGATGATTGGGATCTGTCAGAGTCTGGTGGAGCAGAGCCCCCTGAGGTGAGAGTTCTTCCTTTCTGCTTCTTTATGTCTGTCTCTTCCTTATAAACAAATGAGTCATTAGATTGTTGGAAGTGAGCCCTTGCTCACGCATATTGCCTATCTTTCTCCATATCATCTTTATTCTTCATTTATTGAGGATTCCAATCTTTCAAATGTTATGGATGGTGAAAATTTACATTTAGCAGGTGACGTTTAGAATTGCTACTATGGCTCAGCCAATGGACCAGTAAAAAAGGGAAATGATTTCAGAAAATGCTGAGTTTTGGATCGACATTCTTGAATGATTAAATGCAGTCACTTCTTTTCCATCATTCAAGGAGAGAGATTCATAATATAAGTATTTGGTAAACCTTCAGTCTTATGCAGATTCGATGGTAGCTAAGTAAAGGGTAGCCGGTGTACAAAGCTTCCTGTACTTACACAGGGTAGGGTCTGGGGAAGAGCCGTACACCAAGGGGTGTGATGTAGACAGCCTACCCTAATGCAAGCATTAGTGACTGCTTCCACGACTTGTACCTGTGACCTGATATTCTATACTTCTAGGAATCGGGACTGCTGCTGTTCGGGTTCGGAAGGAAATAGAGTAATGAGTATAGAGTCAAGGTGCCCTTCTTGGTGGCTGGTATACCACAATAATAAAACTTCCTTTTATTTTTTTTATTCGGATCGGATTTATGTTGGCTTCGTTGGGAGGCTCGCGTAGTTTGTTACGTCAGCTCCAAAAGGATAAGTTGCATTGGAATTGATAAAGTTCCGTGGAGTTCATAATTGCATAAAAGGAGTCAAAGTAGTGGCTGCGGCGCGTTGAGGCACTTCTTCGACGGTCCCCGTACGCCCGGCCTGTTAGCCCGCTCCGAGGAATTCATGATTTATATATGTTTCAGGCCGGTGAGAGGGAGTGCGGAATAAGGATTGATGACAACTTTACCGTTGATCGAACTCGACGGTAGCTAAGTGGATCCTTGAAAAGACATTAAATTTGGATTTTAATAAAATTCTTTAAGGGATTTGCACACCTGTACATATTTCTGCACTTAATGCTGTTATAATATAATTTCCTTTTCTGAAAAAGAAAAAAAAAGAAGAAAAAAGGAGAAAACTCTTGCTAAATATGAACTTTTTTACTGAATTATAGCATAAGAGAACGACAGGACGAACTACTAGGAGATAAAAAAGAAGAATAAAACAGAATTGGCTTAAGTGGGATTGAGCTCAACATCAGTAGCTCATACAAACCCTAAATATGCGGGTGTCTGCATATCTTTGCAGTGTACGTGAGGAAGTGGGATGCCATAACTCGGCCAAATTATAGTTCATTATGCCTGCTAGTGATTGGACACCTGGCCTCTCCCCCAATATATTAACAAGATAATTGCAAAATAAACAATCCCCGTGTCATCTTGCTATAAAATGGCAGGGGATGTTGAGAAATATGGTTTCTGATAGAAATCTCAAAATTCTGATAGTCCTATCGTCACATCTGCTATATCCTTGCAACTGGACTCCTTTACGGAGTTAGGCATTCTGGCATTGATCCTGCTTTCTTTGGGGCTAACACATGATTTTGTTCCAAAAGATTGCATAACATCGAGTGAACTTTGAAAATCATCTTGGATTTTAATCATTGGAAGTTTAATTGTGTTAACTCCCTATTGTCCAACGGTCATGAAGCGTTGAGCGAATCCCAGGCTTCATAATCTGGAGAGGTTGTTAGAGGAGACTATTACACATTGAAATCTCATTACTCAATATTGATAATGCAGAAGGAAGATTCATCAGTTTCTGAAGGAAGCCATATGAAGCACTTGCTACCTCAGCAAGTTCCTTTCTTTGGCTGGACAGCAGCCTTGGGAGTCTCTACCCAGGAAAGAGTGGTTCAGAAAGAGGCATGAATTTGTGAGAAAGAAGACATAAAATTATGAAAATTTGCTTCATTTGCAATGAGAAGGAAGAAACAATAAATCACCTCATTCTACACTGTGACATGGCTTTTCCTTTTGATAGGTCATTGTGACATGGCTTTTAAGTTATGGAATATGTACCTGAACCTGATAGGATTACACTTGGCTATGCCTTGTAGCATAACTGTTCTTCTATGCACTGGTTGGACAGTGTGGAATGGGAGGAACAAAATATTTTTTGAAAATGAAGAAACAGCTGCTTGCATTCTGAAAAGAAAATGTCTGAATTCTCTGTTTTCTTTAGAGTAGACAGTAACATATAACTCATACAGAAGATTTTCGAACTTGTTTGAGAAAGTGGTGGGAAAAAATTTATTACCCCCTTGGAAGGAAATTATTTTATGAGTAAACTGCTAACTTAATTTAAAAATAAAAAATAACTATTCATCATCCAAGAAGTCCCCTACCTGTGGAAGTAATGGAGAAACTGCTCTAAAGGTGATGAAATTGGAGTTGAATTCAACAACAACAACAAACCCAATAAAATCCCACAAGTGGGGTCTGGGGAGGGTAGAACAAACCCAGTAAACTCCCACAAATTGGAGTTGAATTATAAAAGATAAATGGTGTTTAACATATAAAATTGGTTGGGAAAGAATATCGGATACGGAAAATTTAGACTGAAATGTAAGTGTTGAATATACTAGCTTTTTGGTGTAAATGATAGATTTTATAAGTTCACTTATAGAGTAGTCTGAGTTTGTAGCTTTGTACTCACCTGCTCTGTCTTGCTGCTGGACCAGTTTTATCAATAAAATTTTTACCTGTCCAAAAAAAAAAAGTAGATACAGATTCTAGAAAACACCATCATCTATGGGATTGCTTTTTTTTTTTTAGAATGTAATCTGTGGGATAAATTTATTCAGTAGTCATTGCATTTGAAATTGAATTTTTACTGCTTCCAATTTGTATATCTGAAGTTTCAGAAACATTTTCATATCTCCTGTGATTTTTTTGAAATGTGAATTTCTAACGAGAGACGTCCTTTGAAACAGAATGCAGAGCAGAGGCACGTTTCCGCAGACCAAGATCAGAGCTCAATGCTTAAGGTGATCTGCAACCAAAGAGACCGTTTCCGTGCTCGTTTGCGGGAGACTGAAGAGGTTTGCTTTGTTTGAAACAATTTCTCTTTCTATTTTTCTACCCACCTTCCTCATTTTGCACAACTATTGACAAGAGTCCTTGGTTCTTGAATTGTTGATCTCGCTAGGAAATTAGACAGCTGAAGGAGAAGATAGGGGCACTGATCTCAGAACTTGATAAAACGAAAGCAGATAATGTCAAACTTTATGAAAAGATTCGTTATGTTCAGGATTATAATTCTGAGAGAGTGATTTCAAGAGGATCAAAAAAGGTGACCTATCAGGTTCTGTTGTTGATTATAAGTCTATTCACATATTTTATTCTCTAATGCCACCTTCTGGTTCTCAGTATGTAGAAGATTTAGAAAGTGGTTTCAGCTCTGATGTGGAATCCAAATACAAGAAGATGTATGAGGATGACATAAATCCATTCGCGGCATTCTCAAAGAAGGTTCCAGCTCTTCTAGCACATCCTTAATTGAATCCCTTCTAAATAATTTCCATCGACAGTTTAATTACGTAGTTTCATAAATTTAGAGATATGCTCCTCCTTGGTTCTGGCAGGCTATTGAGGCCTCCAAAATTTCCATTTTCAGACTCATTAAATGTGCTAAGAGGAAATGCTATGCATGCTTTTCTTATTGCGTTTAACACAAAAATTGTGTAAAGACATCTAAGTTCTGTCTGAATTGTTCAATATGTTCTTGTCTCTTTTGTGCTTTCCCTGTATTTTTTAATCAGGATCATGCTATCTTTCCTCTATTGTTTTCTGTATTGCTTTTGTTTTGATTGCTGAATCTGTGCATGTTCCTTCCCTCGTCTACTCTTATTATTAGATGTCGTGGATCCTCATTTAGCAAATCTAATTTCTCTTGTCTATTGTAGGAAAGAGATCAAAGATACAAGGAATTAGGTTTGAGAGACAAGATTACTCTCAGTAGTGGCCGTTTTCTTCTTGGTAACAAGTAAGCTTCATTTATCCTGCTTTCCTTTTTTAGCTTGACATTTTACCTCTTTAAGTGTCAGGATTATTTTACTTCTATTCCATTATAACTGAAGTCAAATTTCACTGATGTAATGCTTTGTCTGGACATCTTTGTTACCTCTAGCAATAATGCTGGTTGTCAACTTGTTCTATCCGTAGTTTTGACTTTTGAGCGAAGACTAGAGGAATTTTCTCGGACTTCTGTGCTGACTTATATGCAAGGCCTTCTTCTGTCCTTTTTCACATGGGGCCATACATTGTATGTAGAAAACTTAGCAGAGACTGTTACATAACAGCTATTACGAGGAAAAAGGAAGAGAAGTTGCTGCTTGGCTATGATATCAGAAAGATGTATCAGGAACCGTTTTGTTTCTAAATCTGAATGTCATAAGCATTTAGCACCTTAAGAATTGTTACCCAGTGCTGTTGGGAGGTAGCAGGTACCCCTTGGAAGTGCACACTCGCTCACCCGGAGACCGCGGTTATAAATAAAAAAAAGCACCTTGGAAATTGTGTCTCTGTGTATCATACTAACGTATCTGATTAACCAAATAGTAACATAAAATAGTGTGGAGCTAAGCCTGGAGATGAAGACTGCCAAGTTTCTTGCGGTTTATTGTTTCTCAGCATAGATTCATGGGCTGTGACCATATTTTTGTTAACCCGTGCATTTGACGTGTTATAAAGCAATTGTTTCAATAAGTTGCGATGATGCTGTGGAAAAACTTGCGCCATTGTAGGTCTGGTTTTATCTAGCATAGGGTTAAACATTTGAAGCCAGAAGCCTCATAACACACATTAAAAAATGAGGTGGTTCTCAGGTTCAGCAGGAATAATATGAAAAATATATCTTTAAGTGACAATAACATTTGGTTAGTTACATTAGACTATCAACTACTGTGTTGATTAGCTATCTTGAACTTCTTTTCTTTTCACGGGGGCTTAAAACTGAGTAAGAGTAGCTCACTCTCTCACCAGTATTTTCTATACTATAAGTATTGTCTCTGGTTAACTCCCGTATTTCATGTCATAAACTGAAGAAAAACTTCTTGTTGCAGGTATGCTCGGACGTTTGTATTTTTTTACACCATTGGATTGCATATTTTAGTATTCACCTGCCTATACAGGATGTCAGCTTTGAGCTACCTAAGGTACACCTCCCCCCCCCACCCCCGGACAAGTGAATTTACGTTGTATCTATGATATAATTCGCAATCCATTTGTTTACTAGCTTGAGTGAATTTTCTGCAGCCATGGTGAAGAATCTCATATTGGAGATAAGAATCTCAATCTTCCTCATGCACTATAGCCTCCTTCGTGGTATCAGGTATTTGCATCCTTTCAAGTTCTTGCCGATCGTAAAGGAACGAACACTCTCATATGATGTAAATAGTTTGAAAAATAGCATTAATTGTTTCATTCAAGTTTTGATAGTGCAAAGAAAATGATAAAACTAGTTTCCACAGGGTTTCTGTCATTGTTATTTTGCCTTTTGCTCTTCTGGTGCTTATCCCAGTAATACGCGTTGTACAATTTAAAGGGCAATGCGGAAGGAAGTCTGAGATATGGACATTTTCTTTGAATTTCAAGAAGTCTTTTCCTTTCTTTTCATCTGACATTTCATTTTTCTGTTTATTTATCTAGTTATTATTTCAAACAATGATCGTGAATGCTCATCTTCGTTTCCACTATGCGTTTCACATTATAGTGAAGCCAGTTAAAAGAAAAAATGCTGAAATATCAAGCAAAGTGATTTTCCGTTGAAGTTTCTTGCATTTAGGCACTCCATGTTAGTGCATACTTTCTTATCTAAAATGTCTAAGTAAGTTTTGTGAGAAAGTAGTCAAATATAACTAACCTGATATTTAATTCAAAAAAATGTTAAATTGCTGGGTTGGACTTAAAAATTAAATATTCATATGATTAAAAGTCATTTGTCAAGAGCATCGAAGTTGTGATATTCGTATACAAAATATTACTTTGTTTTTTGAATTAATGACGATTATGTAAGTAAGTTGTAGTTTAATTTAAAAACCTTTATTAAAGTATTTAAACAATCGAAAGCAAAGA
Source organism: Nicotiana tomentosiformis (assembly GCF_000390325.3). Classification (NCBI taxonomy): domain Eukaryota; kingdom Viridiplantae; phylum Streptophyta; class Magnoliopsida; order Solanales; family Solanaceae; genus Nicotiana; species Nicotiana tomentosiformis. The sequence continues at coordinate 136,900,032 of NC_090817.1, forward strand.
CTGATCCAAGCCTTGGTAATAATTACCGTTTTCCCTCCTTTTTGGATTGGATAATGGCATAATGCCGTGCATTCCCCTCTCTCGATCTTTTCTTGGTAGGCGACGTTCATAAATTACCAGCAAGCAAAGAGAACTAGTATAAGAAATAGTAGCACGCCGATACTAGCAAATGAAATTAAAAATATTTAAATACAATACAATGAATCTCATAAGCAACCACGTCGTTGTAGTATAGTGGTGAGTATTCCCGCCTGTCACGCGGGTGACCCGGGTTCGATCCCCGGCAACGGCGTTCATTTTTTTATCTTTTGGAACAATTCTGTTTTTTCAACAATGTCAAGCCTTATGGAGGGTATGCAGTTTAAACCTCTTTTATACTCACATTCCGACAACCACTTTGATATTTGAATCATAATTTACTGAGTTGGTGAAATTACATTGATAGTGTGAATTGTTTTTTTAATATAAGTGTAAATAATTTCAATTCTTAAATAGTCCACAAAAATCATTATGGAAAATAAAAGAAATAGGAGTTAAAAGAAATGAAAAACAACCATCGTTTCATAAACAAATTCATTGTTGCAAACCAACTTTTTATTGGCTCCTTTCTTTTTCTCTTTTTTCATTTTTCTTTTTCATTAGTCTTTCTTAATTTAATTAATGCAGCTACTGCCGCTATAAATTTTATCCCCACAGCTGTACTTCGAAGTACTTACTCCGCTAACATTTATGAGGACTAAATCCAACAAGGTTATTAGCCAGGTCATAACTGACACGTGTCCCCTGCTGCTGTATATTTCCAATAATCGAGAATTTTCCATCCTCCGGAGCAAAAGCTAAGCAGAACTTCCCCGACGAGTTCACCGGAACCAGCGTATTCTTCGGGTGCAACGACAGCGTTTTACCACCGGAAAAATGAAACGCCACCGTCGGTACACTCGCCGTTTTCATGCCCGACAAATCATAGCAAGTATCAAACAACATAAAATCCCCGTCGGCCGGCAAATCCTGAGCGTATTTCACAAACGTGTCACGTAAAGCATTGTAAACGCTCCTCTCAAACCGCGTAACCGCAGTACCGGAGTCCACAATAATCCCTCCGTTACCGTTATCGTCCACCTGAAAAATGTTCGCCGGAACCGATAACATCTCGCCTGCGACGCTAATTCCCTCGAGACCGACGTAGAAAAAAGTACTCCTCTTCGAGTTTTGTAGCAACGGTGCAATTATCGAGTCGCTAGGTCCAGCGGAATTGAACTCCAATGTCGATGATGAATCAGAATCACGATCTACAAGGCAGTAGGAAAACGACGTCGCTTTAATTTGAGACGGAAGAGATAATGAGCCGCTCCCTAGAGCTACCAGCCCAGCTGAGCCGATAAATAGCCCTTCGTTATCATGGCCACAGCCTATAGCGACGTTAGAGAATGACGATCCTCCAGAGTGTCCTAACGACACCGTTTCGGTTGCGAACTCTCCTACAGTGAAAGACCCGTCGCCATAGGAAACTTGATAGAGACACGTGCCGGTAGAAGAACATTCCGATAGATGAAGAGCGGAACACTCGGGCGATTCGCAAGAGAGGCGAGTGTATGTGGAGGAATCGGACGGGTTGAAGATTGGATCGGTTTGCTGGTAACATTCGGAGCAGGGTTCACATTGAAACCATGTAATGTCACTACCAGTGTCAATAACCATGTAGAATTCCTTCAAGGGTTGTCCTAATCCGACCCGAGCAAAATACTCACCACTGCCTTCACTTACTCCAGAAGTAACAGGGGTCTGGATTTCTTCAAGTTGAAGCATGGTAGTGAGTGAGGAAACTCGGACCGAGTCACGAGCGAGTCGGGAGAGAGTGAGACATGTGTAGTTTTTGTGTTGGGTTTTTGCAAGAGAGGAACGAGGATAGATTGATACAGAGAATGCAGAAGAAGAAGAAGAAGAAGAAGAAGAAGAATTATAAAGGGGTTGTTTTATTGCTTCTTGTTGGAAAGATTGGAACTTGGGAGAGAGAACATGAAGAGTATTTTGAATGGATTTTGCAACGTCAAGGATTTGTGAATTATGTGGAGGTGAAGAGAGTGAGCGAGAGAGAGCAAGAGGAAGGAAAGAAACAGAGATGATGAGAATAAAGAAGAAGAAGTGTGCCATTATATTATTCTTTGGTGTAAAGAAAATGAAAAATGGAATGCAAGAAGTGAGAGCTAGGATTGGATATAAGTAGGAGGAGGAGGAGGAGGAGGAGAAGGAAAATCCGAAAGGTGAGAAAAGAGAAAGGGAAGGAGCTCACGTTAGGCTTGTATAAGGTTTGAATAGAAAAAATGCATTAATGGAGGGAAAAAAGCTTTCACACATACTTGATACCTGCTCTAACGGAGGCTTAAAATATTAGGCGATTTTTTCTGTGCATATTGGTGTTATCTGTGCATATTGGTGTTAAAATATTACTCTGGTATAAACTGACACCGAGCTAATTGATACTGTTTTTAGACTTCTCTCACTTGATTAATACTCACTACGCATCGCTCTTACTTGCCAGGTATAATAAAATTAAATTTTTATTTTTACTTGTCACTTTACGTCTTCTTAATTCATTAATCAACATTTTTTGAATAAATAATAGTCAATTTTAGCTTTCCAATGCTCAGTATTGGAATTCACCGAGAACTCTTCGTTAACCCCTCCGTTAAACACAAAAGTCCACTAAAGTCACCTTTTATTCTCTTGTTCTTTGGAGCATTTTTTTTCTTTGAAAGTTATTTGAGAATTTGGGTTTAATTATTGAGTATCAATTAATAGGGTTATTGTGGTAAAATTATCATGTCAATTATTATTTCTTAAGGGACGTGAAAAGTCAAAACGTGCCAAGTAAAAGTGAATGAGGAGTACATATTTTCACTACATTAATTACTTTAAGAATAAATGCAGATAAGTGTATATAATTAACAATTTTTTGTAAGGAAAATATGATGAATAGTCTCTTAAAGCTGGTCAAATAATTCCATCTGAAATCATCTGGTCTCGATCTTTATTCATTCTCGTTATTATGAGGAGAGCGTTAGTGATTTGACAACGGAACCAATGTGAGAATATAAATTTTCTTTCTTTGAATGAAGCAAGTCTTTTTTATTCCGTCGTCGATTATTACTCCCTTAATTACTTTCTTGTACTAGCGGTAGTAGATTTAATGGCTTACTTGAGGTGATTTTAAACCTTAATTCCTCCCCACGGTCCAAAAAGACTGCAACTGGGACGGTAAGGGGTAGTGATCTGTCACGACCCAAAATCTCACATGTCGTGATGGCGCCTATCTTAATACTAGGCAAACCGACAACCCCAATAAAACACTATATATTTTAAGTTTGAAAATATAATACTGAATTCAAAAGAAAACCTTAGCATTACAGATACAAAATACTCACAAAATCCGGTGTCACTGAGTACATGAGCATCTAGATGAATACAAAGCTTGACTGATAAAAAAAACACTATCTGAAAGTATAGAACAGTACAATAACTCAAAGAAAGACAGTCAAGGTCAGCGGACGCCAGGCTACCTTGATAGTCTCCGATTGATAGCACTCTGAAATCTAACAGTCACCGTGTCCGAAAGCACCTGGATCTGCACACGAGATACAAAGTGTAGTATGAGTACAACCAACTCAATAAGTAATAAGACTAACCTTTGGGTTGAAAGTAGTGACGAGCTCCACAGGTACAGTCCAGTATAGAAATAACGGTACAGAAATATAGGCATGCTTTCAAGTTCGATAGTTAGAATCAGTATAAGTAAGATAGATCAATACTGCATGATATGAGGAATATGACATCTCATTGGAAACCTCGTGTACTCACGATCACTAATCACTCGGTCACTCGGTACTATTTATGGCCAATCCAGCCTAGGAATATTTCATCCCGTATACATACACACACACACACACACACACACACACACACACACACACACATACACACATATATATATATATATATATATATATATATATATATATATATGCATCGACTGACAGTCAGTCACTCAGTACCGTATAAGGCCAATCCAGTCCTGAGGTAATTTATCCCCAAATGTAAATGATTCGGACAAGATCCATGTCCAGGGAAATTCATCACAAATATAAATAAATAAGGCAAGTCCATGCTCTGGGAAGTCCATCCCGCATATAAATCATCTACGCTCACTGTGGGTGGGTGCAGACTTCGGATGGACTCCTTCAGCCCAAGCGTGATATAAAGCCGATATGGCCTGCTGCAGGCGGGCATCCACAATTCATATAATGATAAATCCTATAAGGCCTGCTGCAGGCGGGCAACCCTGTTCCATACAATAATAATATATATAAAGCCAATATGGTCTGTTGTAGGCGGGCAGCCCCGATCCCATAAATATCCTTACAATGGATGAACATGACTGAGTATGAAATATACATTTTTAAAATAATTAAATTCAACAGTAACACGACCCTGTGGGTCCCAAAATATCGGCACGTAGCCTAATCATGATCTTTAATACGAGTCTCAGCTCAATTTCCTAACACGTGGAGAATATAAGAATAGTAACATGATTCTTTAATTTTACAACTTCACATGATTTATTCAAGTCTCGATTTTTTATGGTGCACGTCCACACGCTTGTCACCTATCGTGTGCGTCATCTCCAAATAATTTATATAACACCAAATTCAGAGATTAATACCCTCAGAACCAAGTTTAGAAGTGTTACTTACCTCGAACAAGACGAATCCAATGTCGAGCAAGCTAAATAATACTCCAGAAATTTCATTATGCGTATATCAACTTCTGAATGGCTCGAATCTAGTCACAATTAATTTGATTCAGTCCACACAAATTATAGGAATTAATTCCATATCAAAATACTATTTTTTTCACAAAATCTGAAATTTCACTCAAAAATTACCCGTGGGACCCACGTCTCGGAACCCGACAATAGTTACAAAATATGAACGCCCATTCGACCACGAGTTTAACCATATAAATTTTACCAAATTACGACATCAACTCGACCTCCAAATCATCAAATCTTATTTCCAAATCCCTAGGTCCAAATTCCCGATTTACACCTCAAAAATACGTAATCTAGTCGAATTATTCGATACTAATTCAATATTATAGAGTAGAAATAATCATAAGTGACTTACCTCAAGTTTTCCTATGAATTCCCTCTGAAAATCACCCAAAACAAGATAAATCTATCAAGCTCCTACCTAATTTTCAACAAGGTAAAATTGATTAAAGGCTCACAACTCACTCTGGTATAACGAAACACGAGCTCTACTTTCTAGTCAACAATCTTTTTTATTAAAGCGTATTTCTTGAGTGAGGAAAGGATCTTCCTTTTTTACCACTGATTTTACTCGGTAGTTTTAAGTGAGTTGTGTGTATAAGTAGACCAATTTCTTGTTGACTCATCAACATTTATTGATTAACTGATTATTGGACGTCGTTGGATAGCCAAAATGGAGAAAGAAAAGAAAACACATTTCACCCACAATTCAAACTTGTAAGACTTGAGTTAGATATATTTATGGTTATGGTGGGTAGTTATTAGAGCAATAAAGAAGTACAGTTTAGCTGCACGCTGCACTTAAATACTAATGGTTCCAAGTGCCTACAGCCTACAAAGACTTCATTGTAGTAAAGTGACTTTCTTTTTCTTTTGTGATTATTTTTATCCATTTATTCAACTACCAGTCCAATGCATGTCCTCTTCCCTCGGTAAATTTGTCAGAAAGAGGGGTTCGTTCCCAAGTATCACGGTTTACTTCCATATACTTAGATTTTTGTGGCAAACAAAAAAGTAGTAGAAATTGAGGAAATTCAAAAGGGTCCAATAATAAATTGAATAATCACTATGAGGTTTGTATGCGGGTGAAATCGAACTCATAGTGCATCCTAGCCTCCGACATGGTAGGTCGGGCTCGAGACATGGCAATAAGAGGACTGAAGATCGACCCCAGGTCCCACCGGGCTAGAACTCGGGGACAGAATACTGCCTTCGAGAACACCGAGGCCGCAGCTCCGGAATCGGTCTTAGCCTCAAATGGCCTCGAAGAAACACTGTCAGCGTAACCAACAAAAGACCAAAATATCTGTGACCGACCGGATATTACGGCCGGAAACACGGCACGTATCGATAAGGAACCGTCATTCAGTAAATCAAGAGGGTTTTTTTACCTTTTATAGAATTGTACCTAAAGTAGGACTCATCTACTATATAAAGGGGGTTTGATAATTCATAAAGGGGATGGTTACACGCATTCCATGGAAATATATCATTATTCTTTCTGTTATTAATTCTTCTGCTTTCGTTCATCATTACTTGTTGTTACGAGCCCAGATCGAGGGCAAATATTTCACTAAGGCTTAAATCGTCTTCCTCGTGTGGTTTGAGCTTTACTTTATCCCTATCTATTTAATTTGTCTTTTATTAACTGATTTGTGTCAAATAAATCTGCATATCCCCAAAACCACTTACAGATTTAATTGTTATCCGATTTTGAGGGTAAACAGTTTGGCGCCCACAGTGGGCTGAGGATAATAGTGGCTATTTGATACAAGATTCTATAACACACACTACTTTACACTTATTCTTTGGAGTGTCTTTAATTTCAGGTTAAAGCTCAAAATGTCAAACTCCCAGTCAGTACCTCTACATGTTGGCGATGAGTCTGGTTATCACAGCGAAAATAACATAGTGCCTAGTGGCGAGGCACCACCTGTTGATCGCGTCAGAATTCCGGTCGCTGACCCGATTGATGCCAACTCACATATGGCCATCAACGTAAATCTACCTACCGACCCCGAGAATAGCGTCTGTGGTGAAGCCCGATCAACAGCCCGAAATACACAAGAGGTTGGAGGGGACGGGATCAATTTACGGGTGATTTTTAAAATGTTGCAGGCTTAACAGGCGGCAATAGCCCAGTTATAGAACCAAAGTCGTGCGCCGAGCAAACTTGAAACCGATCCATCTCGAGAAATCACCCGCAGAAACGAACCGGTCGTAGAGAGGCCGAATGAAAATGAACCGGGAACCAACCCGTCAAGACCCAATTTTCCCTCCGTGTGACATCGTGACTGCACCTAGTCTCTACAACTAGGTAAGCCTAACACTTTGCGGAATAATGAAATAAAAATATAAATTTAACCAACTATTCAAAAAATACACAACAATCCCCAAACCCGGAACATCGTGAATCACAAACTACAGAAGGAAAAGTCTAGTGTCTCTATACATCAGAATATAACAAGGAAGATACAGAAAATAATGGACATGAGAAAGAGTAGAAGGGGACTTCGAGGTCTGCGGACGCGGCAGATATACCTTGAAGTCTCCAAAGCTGTCCCGGCTTACTGATAGTACGGCTGATAAGGTGCACCTAGATCTGCACACGAAAAAAAATATGTGCATAGAGTAGCATGAATACACCACAATGGTACCTAGTAAGTACCAAGCCTAACCTCGGTTGAGTAGTGACGAGGTCAGGTCAAGGCCCTACCAGAGTAAACATAATAAATTAAACAGTAAAAAGATATAAGTAAGTTTTACGGTAAACAGTTAAAGAAAAATTTCAAAGAAATTTAATAGTCAAGGGAACTCTTGGCTCAGAACAAGGTATACACAATGTGAAATCTCCCGGGATACCGTCCCGTAGACCCGAATGAATATGCAGTACAGGGGGATCTCCCGGAATACGTCCGTAGTCCCAAAGTAAATATGCAGTGCTGGGGGATCTTCTGAAATATGTCCGTAGTCCCAAAATAAATATGCAAGACAGGGGGATCTCCCGGAATACGTTCGTAGTCCCAATTTAAATATGCAAGACAGGGGGATCTCTCGGAATACGCCCATTCCGTAGTCCCAAGGTAAATATGCAGTGCGAAAGATATAAAATACAAATACATCACAAAATGTTTACAATTTAGGTTAGGTACCAGTCAGGGAAGGAGCAGAAAATTTACTAAGCATGCTGCACATAATTCACATAAACAATTAAGACACGTAGACATGTTGTAATAGACTAAACATGATAGCTACACATATTGGAATAACATAATTAAGAATAAAATAGATTTGTACTCATTAAAATGGTATAACTCAAAATAACAGGAAAACATGTTGCTGCTCAGTAAGAAAATCGGGTTTTACTACAACTAGCCCGTGTACGTACTCGTCACCTCACGTACACGGCGCTCACATATCACAATAGTTTCAAATCTTAAGAGGATTTCCCCCACACAAAGTTAGGCAAGTCACTTACCTCGAACCAAGCTCAATCAATCGGTCACAATGCCTTTCCCACGAATATTCGGCTCCGAATGGCCCAAATCTAGCCAAAAATAATTACATATCATAAATACAACCATAATAGACTCATCTAATTAATGAAATCAACATTTTAACAAAAATTTTGCGAATAACTCAAAAATCGCCTGTGGGGCCCAAGTCTCGGAATCGAGTAAAAGTTACAAAATACGAATACTCATTCACTCTCGAGTTTACTCGTACCAAAATTGTTCAAATCCGATACCAAAATCTCGATCAAAATCCCAAAATTCGGCCTAAGAATTTTTCTCAATTTTTACCCCAAATCCGAAATTAAAAGATGAATTCAAGCATAGATTAGTGGAATATAACCATAAAGGAGTTAAGAATCATTACCCAATCGATATCTCTGAAAATCCCTCAATCCCTCGTCCAAAATCCGAGCTCCTAACTCAAGTTTTTGATAAAAATGGCATAACCCCCGTTTTTTGGAAACTTTAATACTGCCCAGACGCGTCCTTCTTCGCGAACGCGGCCACACCCTCGCGTTCGCGAAGTACAATTTACTTCGCCAAAAATCCTCCATCACGAACGCGATGCACATGTCGCGAACATGAAGACCACTCAACTTGACCCTTCGCGAACGCGGGATCTCCATCGTGAACGCGAAGCACAAAATTTTGCCTGCCTCAAGTTCTTCTTCGCGAACGCAAGGACCATGTCGCGAACGCGTTGCTTCGAGGTTCCACACCTTCACGAACGCGAGAGCGACATCGCAGATGCGAAGAGTAATTCAGCTGCCCTTCCCAGATACCTTACGCGAACGCGAGAACTCCCTCGCGAACGTGATGAAGAAAATGCCTGCATCAGAACACCAGAAATCTGCTATCTTCCAAAGTCCATAAGTGATCCGTTAAGCATCCGAAACTCACCCAAGGCCCCCGGATCCTCAACCAAACATACCAATAAGTCCTTAAACAACATACGAACTTAGTCGAGCTCTCAAATCACATAAAAAATGCTAAAATCATGAATCACCTTGCAATTCAAACTTAAAGAACTTGAAACTTTAAAATTCTACAATCGATGCCGTAAACCTATCAAACCACGTCCGATTGACCCCAAAATTTGCACGCATTTAATATTCGATATTACAGGCCTATTCCAACTTCCGTAATCGGATTCTGACCCTGATATCAAAAATTTCACTACCGGCCCAAAACTCCAAAAAATCGACTTTCACCATTTCAAGCCTAAATGAGCTACGGACCTCCAAAACACAATCCGGACACGCACTTAAATCCAAAATCACCTAACGGAGCTAACGGAACCGACGAAATTCCATTCCAGAGTCGTCTTCATACAGTTCCGACTACGGTCCAAATCCTAAGGCTTAAGCTCTCATTTAGGGACTAAGTGTCCCAAAACACTCCGAAACTCAAAACCAATCATCCCGGCAAGTCACAATAGCAGAAATAGATATGGGGAAAGCAGTTAATACGGGTTCATGGCTCTAACTCTCAAAACGACCGGATGAGTCATTACACAACCTTGAGATCATAAAGATGCTCGAGGAACTGACGAAACGGGTAGAATCAGGAGAGAAGAAAATCGAAGCTAATGACAAAAAGGTGGAAACCTACAATTCCAAGGTCGACCAAATCTCAGGAGCACCGCCAGTATTGAAAGGCCTGGATTCTAAGAAGTTCGTTCAAAAGCCTTTTCCTCCGAGCACGGCTCCAAAGCCGATCCCTAAGAAGTTTCGCGTGCCTGAGATGTATAATGGAACGACTGACCCAAATAAGCATGTGACCTCCTATATATAAGTAATCAAAAGGAACGACTTAGAGGATGATGAGATCGAGTCTGTCTTGTTGAAAACGTTCGAGAAGACCATGTCAAAAGGAGCTATGATATAGTATCACAACTTACCTCCTAATTCTATTTAATCATTTGCTATGCTTGCAGATTCCTTCGTAAAAGCACACGCCGAGGCTATCAAGGTCGAGACCAGGAAGTCAGACCTTTTCAAAGTAAAGCAAAGGGATAACGAGATGCTCAAGGAATTCGTGTCCCGATTTTAAATGGAACGGATGGATTTGTCCCCGGTCGCGGATGATTGGGCCGTTCAGGCTTTCACCCAAGGACTTAACATTCGAAGCTCGTTGGCTTCACAGTAGTTGAAGCAAAACTTGGTAGAATATTCGGCTGTCACTTGGGCTGATGTCCATTACCGGTATCAATCAAAATTAGGGTCGAAGATGACCAGCTTGGGGCCCCTTCCGGGTCCGTGTATCCCGTCAGAACCATCGACAGAGTCAAGAGAGACATCGATCGTGAACCGAGGTCAAACAGGGATTAGTATCAGTCGTACGATGGAGACTGAAGAAGTAGTGGGTCCAAGCGGAACCCTATAAGAAATGAAAGGAGAAATGACAGAGGTCAAAGCAACTGGGGACTCATGAGCAAAAATAGCTTCAACAGGCCCGTCGGACCTAAAGAAGCGCCAAGATTATCAGAGTACAATTTCAACGTCGATGTCGCCGCTATCGTATCTGCCATCGGACGTATCAAAGATACCAAATGGCCTCGACCTCTACAGTCTGATCCAGCCCAAAGGGATCCTAACCTAATGTGCAAATATCACGGCACTCATGGCCACAAAATAGAGGACTGCCGACAATTAAGAGAGGAGGTGGCCCGGTTGTTCAACAACAGACATCTCTGAGAGTTCCTGAGTGATCGGGCCAAGAACCACTTCAGGAACAAGGATTCTAATAAATAGACCGAGCAGGAGGAACCTCAGCATGTCATTAACATGATCATCGGTGGGGTCGACATTCCCTAGGGGTCGATGCTGAAGCGCACCAAAGTATCCATCACAAGGGAAAAACAAACTGGGGATTATGTACCGTATGAAATCTTGTCTTTCAACGATGAAGATGCTAAGGGGATCATGCAGCCCTACAATGATGCACTTGTAATATCGGTAACTCATAAATATATCTCGAGTTAAGCATGTGTTAATTGATCCAGGTAGCTCAGCCAATATCATCAGATCGAGGGCCGTGGAACAACTCGGCCTACAAGATCAGATCGCACCTGCGGTCTGAGTCCTGAACGGGTTCAACATGGCATGTGAGACCATTAAAGGGGAGATAACATTACCGGTGAACGTTGCCAGAACCATTCAGGAAGCCAAGTTCTATGTAATCGAAGGAGATATGAGATACAACGCTTTGTTCGGGAGGCCATGAATTCACAACATGAGAGCAATACCCTCAACACTGCACCAGGTGCTGAAATTCCCGACAACCGGAGGAATCAAAATAGTTTACGAGGAAAACCGTCCGCCAAGGAAATGTTCGCGGTCGATGAGGTGATCCCGGCATCCACACTCTCGACATCGAAGGGTCCGAATCTGGTGGCCAAAGATGAGGCCAAATAGCAATTATCGGTACCAGCCTCGACAGAACCAGAGAAACAAGGGGTAGACGAGGACGACGACTACGGAGTTCCCAGATCCTTCATAGCCCCCGACGATTCCGACGCTACCAAATCAACGGTCGAGGAACTGGAGCAAGTCGTACTAATCGAACACTTGCCCGATCGAAAGGTATACCTAGGCACGGGGTTAAGCCCCCAGCTCAGGAAAAAACTCATTCAATTTCTTATAGTTAACGAAGATTGTTTTGCTTGGTCCCACCTTGATATGACAGGGATCCCGCCGGAAATAACCACTCACAAGCTAAGCCTGGACCCGAAGTTACACCCGGCCAAGCAGAAGAGGAGACCCAGTCTGAGGTCAAACATGCTTTCATCAAGTATGAGGTATCTAAACTCCTTAAAATAGGGTCCATTCGGGAGGTTAAATACCCGGATTGGTTAGCAAACGTAGTGGTAGTCCCTAAAAAGAGAAATAAATTAAGAATGTGTGTAGACTATAAAGACTTGAATAAGGCATGTCCCAAGGACTTCTTCCCTCTGTCCAACATCGATCGCATGATAGATACAACGGCCAGCCATAAGATCCTCGGTTTTTTCGACTCCTATTTCGGGTACAACCAAATACGGATAAACCCGGGTGATCAGGAAAAAACCTCCTTCATCACTAAGTACGGTACCTACTGCCGTAACATGATGCCATTCAGACTAAAAAATACCGGTGCTATTTACCAATGCCTATTAAACCGGATATTCGAGGAACAAATAGGAAAATCAATGGAGGTTTACATTGATGATATATTGGTTAAGTCCCTGCGAGAAGAGGACCATTTGAAACATTTGCAGGAAACCTTCAGCATATTGAAGAAATACAATATGAAGCTGAATCTAGAGAAGTGTGCATTTAGAGTCAGATCCGACAAATTCCTCGAATTCATGGTATCCAACCGGGGAATCGAGATCAACCCCGATAAGATCAAAGCCATCAAGGATATCACTGTTGTGGACAACGTGAAGGTCGTACAAAGATTAACCGGACGCATAGCCGCCCTAGAGAGGTTCATCTCGAGGTCTTCCGACAAGGGTCACTGATTCTTCTCACTGTTAAAAAAGAAGAATAATTTCTCGTGGATCCCGGAGTGCCAACGGGCCTTTGGAGGAGCTCAAGCGACATTTATCTAGCCCACCCCTGCTCCACATGCTGAAGACAGACGAGCAGTTATACCTGTACCTGGCAGTATCGACGATAGAGGTAAGTGGATTCCTAGTCGAGGAATAGAAAGGTACGTAATTTCCAATTTACTATTTCAACAGGACTTTAGGCGAGGCTGAAACTAGATACCCTCACCTAGAAAAATTGGCACTCGCTTTGCTAAGCGCCTCTAGGAAGCTAAAACCATATTTTCAATGTCCCCTCATATGTGTTATGACTACTTACCCATTGAAGAATGTAATGCATAAACCCGAGCACTCGGGACGGTTGGCCAAATGGGTCGTGGAGATCAGCGGGTACGATATTGAATATCGGCCCCGGACCGCCATTAAATCTCAAATTTTGGCAGACTTTGTGGCCGACTTTACGCCGGCCCTAATACCCTAGGTCGAAAGAGAGTTATTGTTGAACTCGGGGACTTCTTCGGGGATCTGGATCCTCTTTATGGACGGCGCCTCGAACGCAAAGGGTCCGGACTTGGCATCGTGTTGAAGCCACCAACAGGCAATGTAGTTAGACAATCTATTAGGACTGTAAAATTGACTAACAACGAGGCCGAATATGAGACCATGATTGCAGGTCTCGAACTAGCCAAAAGCTTCGGGGCGGAGGTGATCGAAGCTAAGTGTGACTCCCTCCTTGTGGTAAACCAAGTTAATGGGACGTTCGAGGTTAGAGAGGAACGAATGCAAAGGTACCTGGATAAGTTGTAGGTAACATTACACTTGTTCAAGGAGTGTACTCTACAACACGTACCTCGAGATCAAAACAGTAAGGTTGATGCCCTTGCTAACTTGGGGTCATCGGTCGAAGACAATTAGTTCAACTCGGGGGCAGTCGTATAACTCATGAGATCGGTAGTGGAAGAAGGCCACGCCGAGATAAACTTGACGAGCCTAACTTAGGACTGGAGAAACAAATATATAGAATATCTGAAGACCAAAAAACTACCTTCGGATCTAAAGGAATCGAGGGCCCTACATACGAAGGCAGCCCGGTGTAGTCTGTCCGAAGATGGAACCCTATTCAGAAAAACATTCGATGGCCCGCTCGCGATATGTCTAGGACTGGGAGATACCGAGTACGTTCTAAGGGAAATTCACAAAGGCACCTACGAAATTCATTCGGGCGCCGAATCATTGGTTCGAAAAATAATTAGAGTCGGCTACTACTGGATCGACATGGAAAAGGATGAGAAGGAGTTTGTACGAAAATGCGATAAATGTCAAAGGCATTCTCCGATGATTCATCGAGCCAGGGAGCTGTTGCAGTCGATCTTGTCACCTTGGGTTGAAGCCCAGGCATATGAGAATGTCAGGGAGAAGGAAGTCATCGATTTCATTTGGGACCACATCATATGTCGGTTTGAAATGCCGGCCGAGATCGTGTGCGACAATGGGAAACAGTTCATCGGCAGCAGAGTAAGCAAGTTTCTCGAGGACCATAAGATCAAAAGAATCCTATCAACACCCTACCACCCTAGTGGGAACAGACAAGCAGAGTCTAGTAACAAAACCATACTCCAAAACCTCAAGAAGAGGTTGACCAACGCCAAGGGAAAATGGAAAAAAATCTTGCCCGAGGTTTTGTGGGCATACCGTATGACCTCAAAGTCCAGTACCGAGGCCACCCTGCTCTCGCTGGTTTATAGCACCGAAGCTCTAATACCAATCAAAGTTGGAGAACTGAGTCTTAGGTTCCGATATGCAACCAAATAATCAAACGACGAAGCCATGAATACGAGCCTGGATCTAATAGATGAAAGGCGCGAAGCCGCCCTTATTCAATTGGCCACCCAAAAACAGCGGATCGAGAGGTATTACAATCGAAGAGCCAACCTTCGATATTTTAATGTCGGGGACTTAGTGTTAAGGAAGGTCATGCTAAGCACCTAGAACCCGAACGAAGGGAAGTTGGGGCCAAACTAGGAAGACCCTTATCAAATTATCGAGATAACCGGAAAGGGATCGTATAAACTCGAAACAATGAATGGTGAGCAACTACCAAACAACTAAAACATAACTCACTTGAAGCGATATTACTGCTAAGGTATGACCCCATTCATTCCTTTTACTTATTTGTATTTTGGACTAACATTTACAGGTGACCGTCGAAGAACGACACAATTTTTAGGCTTGAAAGCACGCTTTGCACTCTTTTTCCCTTGAACCGATTTTGTCCCAAATGGGTTTTCCGATAAGGTTTTTAACAAGGCAATAGTAAATCGTGCTAACTTAGAATTGAAGGCTGGCTACGAACCGGTGTCAAGGATCACTACACTAGTATTCGAGGCTTCTCTATGATCGGCCTCGAACACTGGGGGCATCACCCTCGATTAATGACTTTAGCAAGGAAAGAAACTTTATGATCGAATGGCCTCGGCTCGATCGATAGGATTTATTGTAAGGGCCAAACGGTCAAATAAACCGTGCCCACATAGACTGCTCGAGCCCTGGTACAAAGCTTGTACACATGTGTAACCATATATATTATGCACAGAAATTAAAAAAAAATATTTCTACCTTGCGGTTAAATATCTTGTCCCTTAAAAATTTTCTTTTCTTTGTTTTTCTCTTAAGGAATTTCCTACATGTGATCCCCTAAAGATATCAAGCCCAAGGGCCGCCTTTATCTGGGTTCAAAGGATCGCTCTCACTCGGGGACTTCCATCCAAAGACAAACTCGGACGGTTCGGGCTATCAGAGCCCGTAGGCACAAGACCTATTAGGCAGTGCCCGAACCTTAAATGATACGGCTACTCCCATCCGGGTACTGTTATCTTGGGAAAGCCCGGATAACTCAGGGTAACAAGCCCACTGGGCAACACCCGAACTAAATTCGAACCTCTGAACATGATCTAACTATTTCATGCTAAGGCATTTCGATTTTTGCAAACATAAAGAATAAAGCAAAGGAAAACAAACTTAGAAATTGTCGAAGGAAAAAAGAAGCCTTATATCATATCACACACACACACACACACACACACACACATATATATATATATATATATATATATATATATATAGTCTTTATAAAGGCCAAACGGCTTTGACAAAAAGTACAAAAATACAAAACATAAAGGAAAATGTACAAGGCACTTAAACGGCCTAGTTTTCACCGGAGCCCTCCTCGTCGCCAGGATCTTCGGAGTCCCCTCCACCCTTGGATTCGCTCAAACACTCGGAGTACTACTCATCCTTGGGATACGCCAACTTTTTGGCCTCGTCTTCGAGTCCCTTAGCACTCTCAATCTCAACCGATAAGTTGAAACCTTAAGCATGAATTTCCTCGAGGGCCTCTCTTCGGGATTGCCGCTTCGCGTGCTTTACGACATCTTTCAGTCGATCCTGGGCCACCTCGTCGGCATCATCTTTGACCACCGCAACCACCGACTTGGCCGTTTTGAGCTCCATGGCAAGAGTTTATCGATCGGAAATGGCCGAGCTTAGCTGAGATCGGAGCTCCTCAACCTTTTGGGCCCACACCTTGGCCTCCCAAAGCTGGACCTCTTCCGAAGTTAGATGCACCCGAGCAGTCTCCTTTTTCGAGGTCAAGCGGTCCATCCTGCCTTTCCATTCTTCGACCTCGGCCTTAACTGCATCCATCTTAGCTCGGAGTTGGTCGATCCGAACGATCATCTGTTGGACCTGCAGTTTCCGACTGTTAGTCATCGTTTCTAGCTCATCGTCACTAACTTCAAATATTTTTACCTGTTCGACCAAGTCGGCATGCTCCTTCCGAGCCACCTCCAGCTCAGCTCGGAGGCTCTCAGCCTCCCCTTCACGCTGCTCGTTGAGGAGTTTGTAAGTATCTCTATTCTCAGTGAGCCCTCGGACCTCGGCTTCGAGCTGGTTCAGCTCGTCCCGATATCGAAGGAAAGTTTCATGGTGAAGCACCGAGGCCTACAAACACAAAAGAGAAATGTTAGGGCTATCTATGAATTAGTCCAAGTACGAATTAAAGTCATCGAGAGTTATCTAAAGTTACACGATTTAGAGTCTGTTGTGCTTTATTAAACAGGCAGGGCGCATCTACCTCGTTCATCTTGGCTTGGTCTTCCTCGGTCACCAGACACCGAAGGTAACTGGCCACCCCTACGGGGGTGGAGAGGACTCGGGCATCCTCTATAATGGAGATAATAATGGACCGTTTTCGGTCAGGATCCACACTCGGAGCTGGGAACCGGTTGATCAGTTTCGGGCTTGAGGAAAGCTCGCTTGCTCGCGAATATGGGCTCTTCTTCGGTATCTCTAAGTCACCCAATCCGATGACGTCCTCCGTGGTGATGGAGTCCACGCCATCAAAAAGGTTGCGGAAGGGGTCATCCGCTCCACGGGCCCCTTCGTTAGGATGCTCTTTTGTCGTTTGGGCCTCGTTATACATGGTCTCAGTCAACGAGGGTGATTCGGTGATGTCTATCACACCGGGAGCTTCCTTCGGGACACTACCCGCATCCCGGGAAACCTCGGCCACAGCCTCTTCATCGACCCCCTTAGCTTGAGGCAGGTCGGTCTTGAGATTCTCTGGTTCGGAGGCCCCTTGCCCTTCGAGCTGCGACGGCACGCGGGCCATCGGGACAAAAACTTCTTCTTTTTCTTCGTCTCTCAGTCAGTAGAGCGAATCTGAAGGTGGTGCTCAGGCACTGGTGCTGTCTTTTGGCTTGCGCACCAGCCTTCTTCTTGTTTTCTTTTTCTCCGAGCTTGGGGAACTCGGAGCCCTCTTTCTTTTCTTCTCTCTAGCCTGTCTTGGAGTAGGGGACACGGTAGGTAAGTCCTCGCTACCGGCTGGAGGCCTCAGTTCGGCATCCTTGGATAAACCTGCAAAAAGAAGTAAAGGGAGTGAGGACTTAATGATAAAAAGGGAATCCAAATATTGCCTACTTAGGAAAGGAGTCTCACCATAGGAACAGACCTCCTAACGGCCCTTCGAGAGCTTATTCCATGAGCGCTCGGAGTAGGGCATCTGTGATACGATACTAAGGGTGAAAAGTGGGCCGGTCCGGGACCGCGGGCCAAACGGGACAGGGTCGGTATTCATGGGTATGGTCCGGGCTTCTGGGCCGGTTCTACATATTAGGACCGCTAGGACCGGGACTGTTTAGGACCGGGACCGGACCGGTCCCTGGCGGGCCAAACAGTCCCAACTGTCGAATTTCAAAAACAAATCTGTCCGTTGGGGAATTTAAAATTTGGCCGTTGGCTGTCACAAAATAGCCGTTGGCTATTTACAAAATAGCCATTTAACCCCCCAACTTTGTTTTAACCCAAAACGTTTTATAATTACACTTTTTTCCTATTTTCAACTATAAATACCCCCTCATTCTTTCATTTTCTTACAAAATCATCAATCTATCACAATCTCTCTCTAATTTTCTTCTATAATTGCTAATATTGCTTACTTTATTGTAACACCCTCAAGATAGAGTCAGATATCTTCGTCTGAAAGCTTTGGCCAAGAGGAAAAGTGTACCTACTCCTAGTCATGCTGACCCAAGTACCGGTTTAAATCAATTTTAATCGGAAATTAATACTGTTACCGGTGGTATTTTATATTATGATTCAAAAAAGATCGGGAAGAATTGGCAAAAATGGTAATTGTTATGTGCTTACCCTATAGTTTTCCTTCTGACTCTAACTTTGTGCATTATATTAGAAAACTTTTTAATCCTACTTATAAAGATTTTCCTCGCACAACCGTAAAGAGCGATATTTATAAATATAAACATGAATATGAATAATATTTGAGCTATTTATTTACTCATATAAATTTTCGTGTTGCTATTACAACTGATATTGGTAGAAATGGTAACGACTTTGATTGCCTTACTGTTACCAGTCATTGGATTGATGAGGATTGGATAATGCAAAAGCACATTATTGCTTATAGAATAATTAATTCACGTCACACCGGGCAGTTTATTGGTAGCATAGTTACAGATATTTGTAGATATTTTTGCATTAGTGATAAAATAATATCAGTTTCAATGGATAATGCTACTAGTAACACAAATGCTATAGCCTTGCTTACCACTACGCTAAATCCTGCATTTAGTAATATTTTTCATGTTAGATGTATTTGTCATATTTACCATTTAATTGTGGGTGATGGTATGAGAATTTTAAATATTGATATTGAAAAGGTTAAAATGGCTCTTAACTGGGTTTTTTATTCAAACCGTAGAAGTAGACCTAGAGAATATTTAAAAAGATGTGATGAATTTGACCTAAGAGAAAGAAAGGTTCCTAAACCTTGTCCAACTAGATGGAATTACATGTATGAAAATTTGGTTGTTGCATATGAATATAGAAACCCCATAAACTCAACGTTTAATGCACATGTAAGTGATGATGATGAGCACCTTACGAATGGGGATTGGGCTAATGTTAAAATGCTTGTAGATTTTTAGAAAAATTTTATATTGCTACAAATAAATTTTCTGAGCAATATTATCCTACTATTTTCAACTGTTTAGTTTATATTGTAGAACTTGCAAATTGTTTTGCTCATTTTTCAAAGGATGGGGGAATTTATAAACTCGCTATTGGTTCTATGAGAAAAAAGTTTAAATTTTTTTTCCCCTATTCCCCCTATTTATGGTGTTGCTGCTTTGTTAAATCCTTATATGAAATTAGGAGGTCCTCAATTTTTGTATGAAACTGTTTATAATGGTTTAGCACTTGAAGATGAGGAGTTGTCTCAACTTCCTGAAGCAATAGCCTCAATTAGAATAAATGCTCAAACTATTTTTAATGCTTATCAAGTTGCATTAAATCATGCTAGACCAAATATTCCAACTCCTTCTTTTTCTGATTCTCAATCATCTAAAAGAACTGCGGGAGTAAGAGCACTTAGTTTTTGGGCGGGGTTTAGGGGTTCTCAAGGTTCTAGTAGTAGTGATTTTTCACAACTAAATGAGCTTGAAGTTTATTTGTCGTAGGGAATTGAGGAAGTGAATCTCGACGGCTCCTTTAATATTTTAGAATGGCGGAAGGACAAAGAAAAACACTTTCCGACACTTTCAAGGATGGCCCGAGATATTTTAACTATTCAAGCTTCAACAGTGGCATCGGAGAGCGCTTTCAGTAAAGCAAGACTTCAACTCGGTGATTATAGAGCGTCTATGAGGGAGATCTTGGAAAAAGCAGTACTTTTCAGAGATTGGATCCGTTCGAAAAAAAGAAATTTTGGACTTGCTAAATCACAACCAGAGGAAGACGAAGCTTACGAAGAAATGCTAGCTGAACTTGCGGAGGATTCTGCTTCGTCCGGAAGCAGCGATGACCAAGCTACTTTTTTGCCACCACCAACGAAAATTTCTCCGGACCTTGATGGATTTATGAAGTTTGTAAGAGATACCATGTGACTTGTATGAATAAAAATTAGTATGTATTATGTAACTTGTATTTTGGCACATCTTGATTAGTTTCGTTTTCTTCTTAATGGTGCTATTAGCACCTTGTTGTGCTCATTCCATCGGGAGAAGAAAGACTAAGAAAGATATTGTCATATTTTTTTAATGCTATAATAAAATTACAAGGCATTGCTTTGAATATCTCTTTACAATAATTTTATCTTTAGACTTTAAATTTGAATTAAAAAATTTAGGTCACAAGTCTATAATAACATTTACAAGGCATTGCCTTAGATATTTTTTTTTAACATCTTTTTGTCTATAATTTCTATTTAATTTTAAAAAAATATTTGTTGGGCCTATTTAGCCCACTTAGCCCGCGGGCCGGGACCGTTTAGCCCGGGACCATGAGTTCGTGGGCCCGGTCCTGGGCCGGTTCCTACAAAAAGACCATTTGGCCCAGGACCGTTCCCCCGTTTAATTTGGGACCGGGACCAGAAACGTTTGGACCGGCCCACTTGGCCCATTTAGGGCCCGGACAGGCCCACATACCAGCCTTATACGATACCCTCGACCCACTCCTTTAGTCAAGGGACAGCATTCGGGACCCGAGCGATAGCTGCACCATAAAACATCAATAAGGAAGAAGGAAATAAGTATAAAATCGACTTTCAGAAATACAATTGTACTTACGTGATGTATTCCACTTCTCGGGGAATGGCATGCACTCGGCTAGGATCAGGTCCGAAGTCCTCACTCGGACAAAATGACTTTGCCAGCCCCGATCCCGGTCTTCATCAATACTCGAGAATGGGGCTTTTCTGGCCCGGCGCACGAGCTTTATCAGTCCCCCCCCCCCACAAGATTCGGGGACTGTACAAGCGTAGAAGATGGTCGATGGTGAACGAACACCCATCGGTTCTGCTCACGAAGAACTAGAGGATGATCATGATCCTCTAGAGCAAAGGATGAATCTGACCTAGGCACACCTCGTACCTCTTACAGAAATCAACGATGACCGGTCCATCGGGCCCAATGTAAAGGGATAAGTGTAAACACTTCTTCATCGGGGTCAGGAATCATGTAACGACCCGGCCATTCATTTTGACTATTACAGCCTCGTACCCCCATTTACTGCTCAATGTGTGCTTTACAACTATTATGTGACTTGGCGGGGTAATTGGTTCGGTTTCGATGAAGTTTTGAAATGAATTGAGACACTTAGTCTCCAAGATTAAAGCTTAAGTTGAAATAGTTGGCCGGATATCGACTTATGTGTAAACGAGCTCGGAATAGAATTTTGATGATTTAAATAGCTCCGTATGGTAATTTTAGACTTAGGAGCGTGTCCGAAAAATTATTTGGAAGTCCATAGTTAAATTATGCTTGAAATGGCTAAAATAAAAATTTAAGTTTGGAAGTTTGCGGGAGATGACTTTTTGATATCGGGGTCGGAATCCAATTCTGGAAATTTGAATAGGTTTGTTATGTCATTTATGACTTGTGTGCAAAAGTTGAAGTCAATCGGACTTGATTTGGTAGTTTTGGCATCGAATGTAGAAGTTGGAATTCGTTAGTTTTCGTTAAGCTTGAATTGAGGTGTGATTCATGTTTTTAGCGTTGTTTGATATGATTTGAAGGCTCAACTAAGTTCGTATGATATTTTAGGACTTGTTTATGTATTTGGTTGAGGTCCCGAGGGCCTCGAGTGAGTTTCAGATGGTTAACGAATCGAAAAATTGGACTTAGAAAAATCTGGAAATTTGCTTCTGGTGTAAACGCACCTGCGAAGCTTTGATCGCAGGTGCGACACCGCAGGTGCGCAAGGACCATCGCAGAAGCGGCCAGGAGTGAAGGGAAGGGCAGGTTGCGCAGGTGCAAAGATTTTGCCACACCTGCAAGATCGCAGATGCGGCTGATTTACCATAGAAGCAGAAATGGGGGGAGTTTGGACTCGTCGCATAAGCGGTTAAAATACCGCAGATGTGGAACCCCTGGCAGTATACATTTCGAAGGAATTCCGAGTTTTGCCATTTTTGGACTTTCAAGCACGGTGTTTGGGCGATTTTCAGAGAAAATGCATTGGAAAACTTGAAGTAAATCACTAGTGATCATTTTTACTCCATAATAATGAATTAGCATCGAATAATCCGACTAGATTACGTGTTTTTGATGTGTAAATCGCGAATTTGGACCTAGGGATTTGGAAATAAGATTTGATGTCGGAATTTGATAAAATTTGTATGGTTAGACTCGTGGTCGAATGGGCGTTCATATTTTGTAATTTTTGTCGAGTTTTGAGACGTGGGTCCCACAACGATTTTTGAGTGAAATTTTGAATTTTGTGGGAAAATTAATATTTTTATATAGAATTAATTCCTATAATTTGTGTGGACTTAATCAAATTAATTGTGACTAGATTTGAGCCATTCAGCAGTTGATACGCGCAAAATAGAATTTCTGGAGTATTGTTTAGCTTGCTCGACATTGGATTCATCTTGTTCGAGGTAAGTAACACTTCTAAACTTGGTTCTGAGGGTATAAATCCCCGAATTTTGTGTTATACAAATTGTTTGGAGGTGACGCACATGACAGGTAACGAGCGTGTGGACGTGCACCATAGAAATCGTGACTTGAATAAATCCTGTGAAGTTGAGAAATTAAAGAATCGTGTTATTATTTGTATATTCTCCACGTGTTAGAAAATTGAGCTGAGACTCGTATTAAAGATCATGATTAGGCTACGTGCCGATATTTTAGGACCCACAGGGTCGTGTTGCTGTTGAATTTAATTATTTTAAAAATCTATATTTCATACTCAGTCATGTTCATCCATTGTGAGGATATTTATGGGATCGGGGTTGCCCATCTGTAGCAGGCCATATCGGCTTTATATATATTATTATTATAATTATATGGAACGGGGTTGCCCGCCTGCAGTATGCCTTATAGGCTTTATCATTATATGGATCGGGGTTGCCCGCGTGCAGCAGGCCATATGGGCTTTATATCATGCTTGGGCTGAAGGAGCCCCTCCGGAGTCTACACCTCCCACAGTGAGCGTAGATGATTTATATACGGGATGGACTTCCTAGGGAATGGACTTGCTTTGCTTATTTATATTTGTGATGAATTTCCCTGGACATAGATCTTGTCCGAATCATTTATATCTGGGGATAAATTACCCCAGGGCTAGATTGGCCTTATACGGTACTGAGTGACTGACTGGCAGTCGATGCCATATATATATATATATATATATATATATATATATATATATATATATATATATATATAGGCATGCTCGTCAAGTTCGACAGTTATACACGAGATGGAATATCACTAGGCTGGATTGGCCATGAACAGTACCGAGTGACCGAGTGATTAGTGATCGTGAGTACACGAGGTTTTCTACTGAGATGTCATATTCCTCATATCATGCAGTATTGATCTATCTTACTTGTAGTGAGTTTAACTGTCGAACTTGAAAGCATGCCTATATTTTTGTACAATTATTTTTATACCGGACTGTACATGTGGAGCTCGTTACTACTTTTAGCCCAAAGGATAGTCTTGTTACTTATTGAGTTGTTTGTACTCATACTACACTCTGCACCTCGTGTGCCGATCCAAGTGCTTTCGGACAAGGCAACTGTTAGATTTCAGAGTGCTATCAATCGGAAACTATCAAGGTAACTACCTTGCGTCCGCTGACCTTGATTCTCTTTCTTTCAGTTATTGTACTGTTCTATACTTTTAGATAGTATTTTTCTTATCAGTCAGGCTTTGTATTCATTTAGATGCTCATGTACTCAATGACATCGGGTTTTGGGAGTATTTTGTATCTTTAATGGTGAGGTTTTCTATTGAATTCAGTATTATATTTTCAAACTTAAAAGATATAGTGTTTTATTAGAGTTGTCGGCTTGCCTAGTATTGAGAGGGGTCATCACGACATGTGAGATTTTGGGTCGTGACAAGTTGGTATCAGAGCCTAGGTTACATAGGTCTCATAAATCATGAGCAAGTGTCTAGTAGAGTCTTGCGGATCGGTATGATGACGTCCATACTTATGTTCGAGAGGCTACAGGGCATTTTAGGATTAAACTTCCCATCTTTCTCTCCTTATTGTGCAGAATTGATTCAGTTTGAAATATAACTCTTTGAATTCCTTCCACGCATTCGTGTGCGCATGTGAGTTCTCGGTATCAATTGTGCATCGCCAGCTTCTAATTCTATGAACGAGGTTCGAGATGAGTATTCTATGTTTTGGTGATGGGCCGATCTGGAGGACTTGAGGCCAGGGTTAGACCGTAGCTTAAGCTCGGTAGCTTCAGTTGTAACTTGTTCATTTGGACTCATATGTCCGGCAATGCCCCTACGAGTGGAATTTGTGGCTCGATGAGCGGTGGAATGGCTTTGTGATGAGTATGATGTGACTGCGGTATGTGTTAAAACGATTTGAATGTGACGAGAAGTGTTTCCTTGAAATGTAAAAATGGCCATTGGGTGCTTGATTTTCATTTTGATATAACGTACAGTCTCGAATATGAATGTTTTGAAGGATCTTTCACGTTGTTAAATTTTGGGAAAAATTAAATTCTCATGTCTTGTTAATGAGTTTGGAATCGGAAAGATTTAAGTGATTGCATAGTAATTGTGACTACGAAAGGGTATAACAAGATGCCAATTTGAGGATAAGCAGATGGGTTATCCCCAGGGTAATCTACGTAGGTGTGTTCCTTATAATATTGAGTGGGGAGCTTCTTTTCTGCCAAGCGGGGCGTATATGTTGAGATTTTAATTTGAATCTGGTTGAGAAAGTTAACTTGAGTGTCAAGAGAATGAATGCGAGCTTAGCGGATGATTGAGGTACTTTTATGGTTGGCATTGCATGAGCTTGAGAAGAATTTTCATTGAACTGACTGCGGTATTATGGCAGTAATGGAGTATGTGTATTGTGAGTTATCGAGTGTTTTCATCTATGGCTTTGAGCCAAGTGGGGGATCTTGCTATTGACAATTCAATTTTATGGTTATATGTTAAATTTTAGTTTTGGTCTAAGGCATACTTGTGGATTAGTTATGACTTGAAGAGGTTGAGATCGAGGATGACTCGAGCACTAAAATTCCTAAATACGGGTTATATTGCGCTTTATGAGTATATGAAAATCATGGGATGAGTGAGTTGTTATTTTGTGAATGATATAGTGCGCATGGAGTATGAATTTGATCGATGGTGTTAAGGCAAGGTTACCTCTTTGAGTGTTGTTGTGCTAATGAGCCACATGTCTTTCAACCCATTTAGGCGGTGCAATTTAGATCTGAGCAAAGTAGGTGACTCCCGATAAGGTTCTAGTGGGTTCGAGATTGATATATAGCAATCGAGAATTTTTTCGGATTTGTGTATGGATAGAATATGAGATTTACATTTAATGGTGCAGAACTTGAGGTAATTCTGTATGACTATGGATTCTACATTTTAGTATAAGAAATATAAGAACAATTTTAAATTTACATAAGGTATTTTCAGAGTGAGTGTTATAGTTGTGGTATTTATGGAGGTGCTTAAGAAGAATACAATGGCTTATGGGCCTTAGGGCGGTGTGGTTTTATGTTGCGATGTCTTGTAGTGAGCTTTGTGGAAGCATCGTGGAGTTCTGAGAGGGAGAAGTGTCAACTTGAGGGTAATTCAGAAGAAACTCGGAGAAATTAGGACGACTAGGTAGTAGGCTGGACCAGTATGGCATGATCGGTTCTTTGGGTACCTATGAAGTGGTGAGGCTCTACGGATGTTTTAGTGGAAATATTCTTGGGTTGGTGACCGGCGTGGCTTGGTCGAGTTAGAGGATTTCAGTTCTGATAGCTTGGTTATGTGCAAATGGATTTCAAAGTGTTCATGATGGTTTCTACCATGGTTCGAACCAGATATTTTCTACCTGTTTGGGGGATATATTGTGTATTGTGATTTTCTCCTGGATGAGAGCAAATGGAAGGTTGCTAACTAATCGGGTATGTAATTTGCTGGTGACTCAGAGTTAATAATGAGATTCTCATATTTTTCACATGAATACATGATAGATGTGGTGTGTTGTGTGGGATTAAAATTTATATGTACAAGGTAGCAGTTCAGTCTTGAAGAGAAGGTCCCGAATTTTGGACAACATGGTCAGTTTCAGATATTTATATAAATGTTATAATTGCTCGATAATTCCTGAGACGGGTGCGTATTTCAGAAGGCGCATTGTGTTTTGACTTACGGATGTTCATTGGTATTGCGGTACTCACTTAGTTGATAGACTGTTGACATTCAAATTATTGCTATGTGGCACGGAAGAATTATGAAAGTATTCCTAGTGGGATGATCATGCATAAAGGATGTGATAGTCATTCGAGTGCTGAAGCTGTGATCCGTTATGGTGGTTCATGTGTTCTATGAATTTGGGGGACTGGGAGTTCTCAGAAACAAATTATTTCAGGGTTGCGGCCTGTCTGAGGTGAGTATTTTATTTAAACTTAGTGGAGGCACTAATTGCGTTAATTATTTGTGATAGTTGTGTGCTACGAGTGCGTACATATGTGAGGTTTGAGCCATGTGCGGGCATCGTGGCAAGTATTCATACTCGGAAGAATGCTTAGGCAAAGATATGCCTTGAGTTGACTGTTAAGCGTAAAGTTATAACGTTTCTCGTATTCGTACCTTTGTCGAGAACTATCTAGGCTACATTTGAGGTTACAAAGAGGCTAATTCCCTGAATAAATTGGGTAGTTACTATTTCTGCGTTAAGTTGCCGATTTGAGTTGTGATAGCATACTTTGCACATGCCTACTCTATGGCGTGTTATTTATACCAGTCCAGGAGCATGTGAATTTTATTTCATTTATCTGTGACCATGTCGGGCGATTGATATTATTAGCACGTGAGTTATCCGTGCGGGTCCAGACATTTATGTTATTGGCACGTGAGTTATCTGTGTGGGTCCAGATATTGATACTATAACACGTGAGTTGTCTGTGCGGTTGATGTTAATGTGAGCTCTAGAAGAGTTGGTTGCCATTATTAGATTCGTGTTTCTTGGTTCTACTATATATGATGAGCTTATAGCATTGCAGTTGTGGTGGTGCTTGTTGAACTTGTAATACAGTTCTCTTCTTTGAGACATTTTCCATTTTTGGGTACAGGGATTGCGTAGTTGTGGCTTGAGTTATATTGGTGTGGCGTGTCTGTGGGATAGTTGTGTTTAATAATATATGGTCATTGGACCTAGAATGGCTACTATCAGGTTTGATTATGGTATATTTGGGAGGATGATATTGAAAGTCGGCTTAAAAAGTGATTATGGTTCTGGTTGGGGCGAGAAAACTCCATGACTTGTTGATTTGATAAGGGGTTATGAGATTCCGCGTGTTTCTTTTATTATCGGCAGTGTACGAAGGTTTTGGAATGAGATTTGGCTTGATATGGGGTTTAATATTAGTACCGGATTAGTTTGGAGTAGTTACTGTGATCAGGAATGGTGCTGTGAGCATGCGAGTTGTGTAGTATATTATGTGATTATATCTAGGGTTATGGTTATGGCTTAATACAGCTTGTTCAGACTCATACAGTGTGTAGATGTGAGATTCGTGTCTCGAAAAGAATTCTGGATGTTGGAAATTTGGGTTCTAAGTTTTACGGACTAAAGTTAAAGTAATATGGTGTATTGTCATGCCTATATGGAATAGGGTGGCATGGGATCACCCCTGGGTACATGCATGCGAAGATGGAATAGTGATTTGATGGCTTGGAAATAACTCTTGGCACGTTCAAGGACGAACGTATGTTTAAGTGGGGGAGAATGTAACGACCCGGCCGGTCGTTTTGAGTATTACAACACCGATCCCTCATTTACTGCTCAATTTGTACATTACAACTGTTATGTGACTTGTCGGGGTAATTGGTTCAGATCCGATGAGGTTTTGAAATGAATTGAGATACTTAGTCTCCAAGATGAAAGCTTAAGTTGAAATAGTTGATCGGATGTTGACTTATGTGTAAACAACCCTGGAATAGAGTATCGGTGATTCTAATAGCTCTGTATGGTAATTTTGGACTTAGGAGTGTGTCCGGAAAATTATTTGGAAGTTCATAGTTAAATTAGGCTAAAATGGCTAAAATAGAAATTTAAGTTTGGAAGTTTGACCGGGGAGTTGACTATTTGATATCGGGTTCGGAATCCGATTCTGGAAATTTGAATAGGTCTGTTATGTCGTTTATGACTTGTGTGCAAAAGTTAAGGTCAATTGGACTTGATTTGTTAGGTTTCGGCATCAAATGTAGAAGTTGGAATTTGTTAGTTTTCGTTAAGCTTGAATTGGGGTGTGATTCGTGTTTTTAGCATTGTTTGATGTGATTTGAAGGCTCAACTAAGTTCGTATGATATTTTAGGACTTGTTGATGTATTTTGTTGAGGTCCCGGGGGCCTCAGGTGAGTTTTAGATGATTAACGGATCGAAACATTAGACTTAGGAAAATCTGGAAATTTTGCTTCTGGTGTAACCGCAACTGCGAAGCTTTGATCGCAGGTGTGCAAGGACCATCGCAGAAGCGGCCAGGAGTGAAGGGCAGGGCAGGTTGTGCAGGTGCGAAGACTTTGTCGCACCTGCGAGGTCACAGATGCGGCTGATTTACCGCAGGAGCAAAAATGGGGGGAGTTTGGACTCGTCGCAGAAGCGTGTCCGCAGAAGTGGTTAAAATACCGCAAATGCGCAACCCCTGGTAGTATACATTTCGAAGGAGTTCCGAGTTTTGCTATTTCTTGACTTTTAAGAACGGTTTTGGGGTGATTTTCAGAGGGAATTCATGGGAAAACTTGAGGTAAGTCACTTATGATCATTTCTACTCCATAATATTGAATTAGCATCGAATAATTCGACTAGATTACGTGTTTTTGAGGTGTAAATCGGGAATTTGGACCTAGGGATTTGGAAATAAGATTTGATTATTTGAAGGTCGAGTTGATGTCGTAATTTGGTAAAATTTATATGGTTAAACTCGTGGTCGAATGGGCGTTCATATTTTGTAACTATTGTTGGGTTCCGAGACGTGGGCCCCACAGGTAATTTTTGAGTGAAATTTCAGATTTTGTGGAAAAATTAGTATTTTGATATGGAATTAATTCCTATAATTTGTGTGGACTGAATCAAATTAATTGTGACTAGATTCGAGCCATTCAGAAGTTGATACACGCATAATGAAATTTCTGGAGCATTATTTAGCTTGCTCGACATTGGATTCGTCTTGTTCGAGGTAAGTAACACTTCTAAACTTGGTTCTGAGGGTATTAATCTCTAAATTTGGTGTTATATAAATTATTTGGAGATGACGCACACGATAGGTGACAAGCGTGTGGACGTGCACCATAAAAAATCGTGACTTGAATAAATCATGTGAAGTTGTAAAATTAAAGAATCATGTTACTATTCGTATATTCTCCACGTGTTAGGAAATTGAGCTGAGACTCGTATTAAAGATCATGATTAGGCTACGTGCCGATATTTTGGGACCCACAGGGTCGTGTTACTGTTGAATTTAATTGTTTTAAAAATGTATATTTCATACTCAGTCATGTTCATCCATTGTGAGGATATTTATGGGATCGGGGCTGCCCGCCTACAGCAGATCATATTGGCTTTATATATATTATTATTATATGGAACAGGGTTGCCCGCCTGCAGTAGGCCTTATAGGATTTATCATTATATGAATTGTGGATGCCTGCCTGCAGCATGCCATATCGGCTTTATATCACGCTTGGGCTGAAGGAGCCCATCCGAAGTTTGTACCACCCCGTCTGCACCCCCCCCACAGTGAGCGTAGATGATTTATATACGGGATGGACTTCCCAGGGCATGGACTTGCCTTATTTATTTATATTTGTGATGAATTTCCCTGGACATGGATCTTGTCCGAATCATTTACATTTGGGGATAAATTACCCCAGGACTGGATTGGCCTTATACGGTACTGAGTGACTGACTGTCAGTCGATGCACATATATATATATATATATATATATACGGGATGGAATATCCCTAGGCTGGATTGGCCATAAATAGTACCGAGTGACCGAGTGATTAGTGATCGTGAGTACACGAGGTTTCCACTGAGATGTCATATTCCTCATATCATGCAGTATTGATCTATCTTACTTATACTGATTCTAACTATCGAACTTGAAAGCATGCCTATATTTCTGTACCGTTATTTCTATACTGGACTGTACCTGTGGAGCTCGTCACTACTTTCAACCCAAAGGTTAGTCTTATTACTTATTGAGTTGGTTGTACTCATACTACACTTTGTATCTCGTGTGCAGATCCAGGTGCTTTCGGACACGGTGACTGTTAGATTTCAGAGTGCTATCAATCGGAGACTATCAAGGTAGCCTGGCGTCCGCTGACCTTGACTGTCTTTCTTTGAGTTATTGTACTGTTCTATACTTTCAGATAGTGTTTTTTTTATCAGTCAAGCTTTGTATTCATCTAGATGCTCATGTACTCAGTGACACCGGATTTTGTGAGTATTTTGTATCTGTAATGCTAAGGTTTTCTTTTGAATTCAGTATTATATTTTCAAACTTAAAATATATAGTGTTTTATTGGGGTTGTCGGTTTGCCTAGTATTAAGATAGGCGCCATCACGACATGTGAGATTTTGGGTCGTGACAGATCACTACCCCTTACCGTCCCAGTTGCAGTCTTTTTGGACCGTGGGGAGGACTTCTTCACTGATCGAGCATATGTATCTCGAGACCTCCTCACATCGGCCTTGTACGAAGGAAGGATTTTCAACCTTGAAATCGGCGTTGATCGAGCATCCTCCGGGGATGAATATTTTTAAAGGGGGTTCTAGTAGTGGTTCGTTGACAGCGGTATGCGAAACAGTCTCCTCGGCCTCAGTCGCCAATCGCAAAGTAGAAGGGATTTATTTCTAGGGAACGGTTTTGGAAATCTTTGCCATTTCTTTAAAAGATGGAGGAAAAATGGAGAAAGAAAGAAAGTTGAAGGATTGTACTTGTTGGCTTGAGATGAAGATAAACAAGAGTTCTTGCAAAGGATCTCAGATAACTCGAGTGAAAGTACACGAAAGTATTGAAATGGGTACTAGGGTAGAAGATTTGGATGTAAAGTTAAAATGAGCAAAGGAAGAGGTATTTATAGTATTTCAGCAACGGCTCGCATCCAAGAATGGCCGACTAGCGGCTGACATGTATTTAATGCTATCAGGATTTGACTGGCGAGATATTTCGGTTATTTTGTCGTTTCTGTCACGGTATATCGGAGTGAGAATCGGAAGCTCATGTCGTTTCTCGTCGTCTACTCTCAGAAAAATGAGGGGACTATCTGTATGCGGGTAAAATCGAGCTCGTAATACATCCTAGCCTCCAACATGGTAGGCCGGGCTCGAGACATGGCAATAAGAGGACTGAAGATCAATCCCATGTCCCACCGAACTAGAACCCGAGGACAGAACACCTGCCTTCAAGAATACCAAAGTCGCGGCTCCGGAATCGGTCCTAGCCTCAAACGATCTCGAAGAAACACTATCAGCGTAACCAACAGAAGACCGAAATATCCGTGACCGGTCGAATATTACGGCGGGAATCACGGCACGTACCGATAAGGAACCGACATTCAGTAAATCAAGAGATTTTTTATCTTTTATAGAATTGTACCTAAAGTAGGACTCATCTACTATATAAAGGGGTTTGATAATTTATAAAGGGGAGGATTACACGCAATCCAAGGCAATATATCATTATTCTATCTGTTATTAATTCTTCTGCTTTCGTTCATCATTTCTTGTTGTTACGAGCCTAGATCGAGAGCAAATATTTCACTAAGGCTTAAATTGTCTTATTCGTGTGGTTTGAGCTTACTTTATCCCTATTTATTTAATTTGTCTTTATTAACTGCTTTGTGTCAAATAAATTCGCATATCCTCAAAATCACTTACAAATTTAATTGTTATCCGATTTTGAGGGTAAACAGGGTTCTCTTCGAAAGGCAAGATATAGACAAATATTCAGCATTGCAATCCACAATTATTTGTAATAATACTGCGTTATTAACTGTAACAGGTTGAGATATCAGCTAGTTCTAATGGAGAACAACCACACTGCTATTACTATCAAATGTCAACTAGCACGAAGCACCCCAATCTTCCTTCTTGGTCTTGGGGATTGACACCAGAAGCTAATTTTCTCTTTTATAGTGGCATACCAAGGGACTATCTGATCTCAAGCAAAATGAGCACTTATTTTTCAATGCCATTTCATTTTCAAAGATATGTTCAATGGCAAACCTCAAAATTTTCGGGACTGAACCTTCCGCAATAAAGGCCCCTGACCAGGACTCCATGCAAATGAAACATGACAGATACTCTATGGTTAATCTTGGCCTTTCGAATTCGGAATTTCGGATCCATTTGTAGATGGCGCTTCGATAACAGCTAGGTCTAGAGAGAAGTTATGAGCATCACGTTCATGCATAACTTCCATAGCAAAGTTAGCAAGGTTAATGATAAGCAGCCTATTTGAATTGGAAAACTGCTTCTTTTAAGGATGACTATTCTGAAGCGATAATTGCAAACATAAGGGGGGATTGGTTTGAATAGCCCAATTGACCAGGAGAGTCAGTATTACCGCAGTTTTGACTCTGTTGCAGGTATGAAGTGAGTTCCATACCATGAAAAAGATTTCAATAGGACCAGGAAGACAACCCACCACTGGAACTTACTTTGCTCTCGCTCCGCTCGTTCTAGATATTTACAGCCAGATAGATCGCAACAACACAACTTCCTTTATCCACTTATCTTTCAGGAGTATATTTATGCACTTGCTCATGATCATGGTATAAATAGAAATAGGTCGGTTTTGTTGGAAAATCCAGGTTATAACAATAAATTAAGTTTCCTAATTGTAAAACGTAATATATTTGTTCCTTGGGAATGAGTAGCAATAGTAAACCAAGTATCGGAACAAGCATCACTGACAAGGCACTGATTTTGCAACTTCTCCAGCGTTGATTCATGTGACTTATCCTAGCATAATATTCTTCTTTAATCCATTGTTGAATGTTGCATATGTTGCTAAACTAATTACTACTTGTTTAGTTGTATAATGAGTCTACCTATACTAATCTGATTTACTAGAATAATCAATTATTTAGCTGTACGAGAAGTCTAATACTTTGATTTACTAGAATAATTAGTTGTAGTATGAGTCTACTACTTTGTTTAAGTGATTATGTAAAGCCTTATTATTAGTAAAATTTTCAGCGACCAAATTTCAACCATAGCTTTTAATCTTGATGTTGCATCTTTTCAGAAAAAAAAAACTAACACCATTTGTGTTTTTAGGTGTTCTCACGTCGATGTTGTTACCTAGATTGAAGTGGAAACATCAATCATATCCTCAGGTAGTTCTACTTGAGATCAGTCACACTGCTATTACTATCAAATGTCAACTAGTACAAAGGAGTGCGGTTTGTTCGAGCAACCCATAGGATTTCCTTCTCCTATTCTCGTTCTTACTTCTGTACATCTCCCAGTAGTAGGGATACCTGTAAGAACTGTTTTTCATATCTGACCATTTCTTTGGAATTATCCGCTCATAGCACGATGAAAGTGTCCGATTATAGCACAATGCACTACTACAATAGCTTTTTATTTTTTTCAGAAATAGAATAGAATAAAGAATGAAAGTCTATATCTTGTATAGATCATAGAATCACTCTATGAATAGGCCAACAATTAGTCAATTCTATTTCTTTATGAGGTGGGGAAGGAATATAACTCATCGGTAATGATTTTACTTTGGTTCTAGCAACTAATGTATCAACTGCAATTCTTTTACATTCCAAATTCCTGCGCAACTTTTGGAATGCGTGGTTGGGTCTGTATTAATCGATATATAAGCAGTTAGGCACTAGCTTTTATATTATCAAGTCATCTAAAAAATAACAACAAATAATTAAGTGGGATTAGTAATCTGAAAAACAAAGCATGTTATCTGTTACTACAGATTAAAATACAGAGTAATCTAAAAAAATGAAGCATGTTATCGGCTACTACAAGTTAAAATAAACCGATTATTGATCGTCTAATTTACATTATAAGTGTATATAAGTTATATCCATTCACCCCAACAGAGTACTAGGGCCACCAAAATCTCCCTTGGAGTGAAGGAAGATGTTATGCACACTAGGTCAATCCAGGAAAGACTGCATTATGTGATATTGTTTTATTTTCCTAGAATTAGATGTAATTTGGTTGCAGACATGCTTGAGGCCAGTACAAATACTAGTAATTCTTTAGATTGAGAACATGTTACATATAAGCTGAAAGTAGCAGGCAAATCAAGCCTACAGTACCTACAAAAAGAAGTTGCTGAGAGTCCTTCAAACGTCCTCCAATCTAGTATCTACACTTTCTATTTCTGGTCATAAACAGCCAAATCATGAGGAACAGATCATATGCCTTTCAAGATACATTTTTCGTGAGAAGACCAAACACATTTGATGTCCGGCACTCACTGATGCATGGGTGATGGGCCTGGCAGCAGCTGTGGCATGACATACAAGGGAAGTACACTTGTTAGGCCTACTAATTAGGGATTAGTCAATACTTATTGCGTCCTGAAAAATTGAATTGAAAAACTGAAATTCAGGACACACTGACTAATTTTTAAATAGCAGCTCTCTAGAATAACTACCCGTGTCATTTCTACCGGAATACACGACTAGGTGATCCGCGGGATCAGTGAGGGGATGACCCTCTGGCCCATCATACAAGCCCAAGGCATGCACGTTGGAATGATGGGGATTGAGCTGTTGGCCTGTGATAGGGGCTTGATTTGACACAACATCTCCTCTGTTTTCAATTGTAATGTCATGGATGCTGGATCTTCTTCTACCACTATTGATCGAGTTCAATCGGTTAAAGTATAATACCCAAGCAAGAATAACCTAAAACATAAAAAATAGTTTAATTCCTATGCACTACCAGTATAAAAAAAACTTACATTATCAAAAATAATTTTTTTCAGACTATCTTTGTATATAAAGTTAGACCGACAAAATACAGAAGATATCTATGACTTGTTTACACCACAAGTTTTAAAAGTTTTTTTTTTTTCTTTCTTAAACTTTGTGTCCAGCTAGAGACGGATATATAGCCCAAATTATAGTTCACATGAACCCATGGTCTTTCCGTCGAACTATGCATTTTATGTACATATTTTCTATAATTGATCTAATATTATCTAATGACTCTCATGCTCTATGGTACACTTTGTTGAATGCTGAGTTATTTAACAAGGATCAATTCTCATTTAATGCATTTCTTTTTCTCATTTTTTTAGTGGTCTACCCATATTCTAGAAATCCTAAATTCGCCTCTATGTCCACCCAAACACCATCACATAAATTGGAACAGTACCTATGTTCTTCTTCAGTCCATGGCATCCCTTTTCGTCTCTCTTGTTACCTGCAACCTCCTTTCCCTCCTTGGGCATTTGAGTAATGGGTCGTGCCTGCTAACTCATTTCCATAGCCACGGATGCTTTCATTGGTTGAGGAGAAAGTGCAGTTGGGGATTGGAACATAGCCAGCGTCAGTGGCAGTAACATCATCAACTAGCAGTTGGTAATGTTGCTTCAGTTCTTCAATGGTTTTATTTGGGACAATCAAAGCAATCTTTTGCCATTGTTCTTTGGAGTCTTCAATAGAGTGTTGCATGGCAATGGCACTCTCAAAGGCTCTTTCTTCCTCTCTGCTCCACACGACTGAAGTTGAGGCTGACATGTTTTTGTAGATTCACTTATTATATTAATAATGCCTCTTTCCTAGTTAAAGCAAAGGAAGAGAGAGCATATATGCAAAGGATAAGATAGGTATTAGAGAGAAGAAAGAATTCAATATATGAATTGGTTTTCAATGTACAAATGGGCTGTCGTGTTTGTAGGACTAACTTCTTCTCCCACTGTTCCTATAATTCATGCTACTATTGCGGACATTTTGACTTGAAGCTCAATTCATATTATGACTCTAGTATTTGCTTCAAAGTAGTAAAACTCATATTAGGTTTTTATTACTCCTATGTCTTTTAATTAGTATCAAGTACGTAAATCCAAAAGAATTTCGTTAATTGTTAAAGGTATAAACTATAATTGAAAAGCTCTGCGCGAAGATTTATTCATTGTTTTTCTTAAATTCTCCCTAATTCAATAGTACAAATACACAATTCATTTTAACAAAAATTAAGTACAAAACGGGTAGCTTTTGAATAGAGTTTATTTAG
The DNA here is from genome assembly GCF_000390325.3 of Nicotiana tomentosiformis. Lineage (NCBI taxonomy): Eukaryota > Viridiplantae > Streptophyta > Magnoliopsida > Solanales > Solanaceae > Nicotiana > Nicotiana tomentosiformis. The sequence continues at coordinate 136,936,692 of NC_090817.1, forward strand.
GAGGGGAAAGGTTGTTTAGTCGTTGTGGAGGAATAGACTACTACCAATGTTAGCTGACCATATAAGATAACGCTTACTATTAACACAGAATGCATACAAAAGTCCCCTGATTACAGAGAATCATGTTTGGGGTAAGGATTTAAATGAAAGTTTACAGATAGGCTAAGTTATATCCACAAAACCCATAAGTATCATTCCCCCCCAAGCTTCACAGAATAGAAGATAGTTCTAATCTGAAGAATTAAAAGAATTGCTGAAGCCAGTGAGAGTCAACTGCATCCCTCTCCAGGTCGGTTTTCATTTTGCTCAACTTTTGCCTGACCACGTTTGGATCCATCTTATCCAGTGGCAACTGAGCGAAATCCTGTAAGAATTGCCGAGCTCTGGCAGTACCTCTAGACACGTCATGGCGGTCAAATTCTCTCTTCCGTTTTGAAGCTGCCTGGAAGAATAACAAAAACAGTTTTATATATCCACGATAAATTAAAAGTTGAGGACAGTACTCAGGAATGGTATCCGAGCTAAAAAGTTATGGTTACATGTTCCCTCCCTCAAAGAAGACATGGGGGAACCAAAAAGCAAGAGGGGTTGAGACAAGGGGAAAACCAAGTACCAACGGTAGCTCAGATTACATGTCACTTTGCTGCTATTCGATTTTCCAAGAAGACAGTACTGTACCTTAATACACACTCAAAAAGCTAATCAATAGAGCAGATCAAGATGTCATAAGAAGTTTTATTATATGACACCATTGACCAGTGGCAGACGCACGTGGTGGCAAGCGGATACATAACTGAACTGAACCCGCTTCATCAAAAAATAATATTGTGTACATGTATAAATTAGGATTAAAGCTGCATAAATATTTGAACCTACTTGACAACTACTATTTTACGACTAAAGTTATGTACTTCTAAGATTAAACCCGCTTGCACAAAATACTGGGTCCGCCACTGCCATTGACCATTCAAAAGCATCAAATGGGATTCAAAACATTAAGATTACCAAGTGCTTAAATAGCAGAGCAAGCATTTTTACATTATCACCTATATCTAAACCCATTTGATAATCTTAAAACAGGTAAGATATAAAAATGCCTCTAGACAGGGTGTAGACATGACCCTAAATTAAAAAAGATAAGGAAGCAGAATTTTTATTGATTTTCGCGATGAGCATAGGAAGGTAACCAAATGAAAATACCTCTTTAATGTCATTTGGAATTATGGCAATAGGAGAGAAATCCTCCAACTCAGATGCCTTTTCTCTAGCCAGGGCCACAACACTCGGTGGAAAATTTGCAAATTCAGCAACATGAATACCAAAACTCTGATCACAAGCACCTGGGTGAACCTGGAAGAGTACAACGGTCAGATGCTGCAACTGCTCACGTTCTAAAAGCATAAGAATTTTTCGGTCCATGATGTGATTAGGCCTTGTAATTCTCCTTTCCACTAAAACATATTCAACATGGCTTATAGACTCCAACAGCAAAAATAGCTGTCTTATGGCTTATAGCACCCAAAAGCCAAAATCGCTCTGATTTCCGTCCCAGTGCCTTCATTAATTTTTAACAAGCTTTCAGAGAACTCAGGAGAGGTAGAGTGGAAAATATCACATGTATTGGCACATCATAGAATGGTGTATATCCTTGTAACATGGACTTTAAACAATCAGCTAAGAAGTGAGTATCAGCAGGTAAATCTTGAACTGAAAATCACATATATTCCCGTTTACAACAGTTCAGAAATTAAAACATGTGAAATCAATTAATTCCATTGACCTTTTGACTGTTTGTGCACACACCATATAAACTTAAAATAGCATGTGAAGCCAAACTCATAAAACATATTCTGCTATAAATAGGATACCGAGCTTTACTAACTAATCACTTTCAGGAAAGTACTCACTGCTCACCATAAGCTGCATTTGATGAGCTATTAAGCAGCATAGTGAAGTTACATGTTTATAATATGTCACAGGTGCTCTTTTTATCTTTTTTCTGATAAGCAACATCTACACTTACTATTATTAACATAGCTTGTGTTAGTGTTGATTCATGATACATCATTATAAACGCACAGGCAGATGCTGCCAAACTAAAAGCTTTTATACTTCTACCTAATGGAATGTCTCCTATTTCTACCAATAATGACAGAAACAATCATCCCTACTAACATCAGATATCAACGTCAACCAGTGGCATAACTATCCTAGTAAACACAGAATTTCTTTAAGCTTAAGCTTCCTTTCAACGAGTATATGTATCTTCTTCATTCTTGCTCTGTTTATCGTGAAACTGTCCAAGCATCGCAAATGTACTTAATTATTTCATTCAGAGTACACGGATGCATGTAAAGATAAGATCTTTGTGGTATCTATAAAAGCTGCCACTCCACTATAAAAGTGATACAAAGTTCTCTTACAATATATAAATATCTTCCTAAATAAAGCTCAAACTTTCTCAAACCTGGTAGTAACAAAAGTATCAGGAAAGAAACCTTTTTTATGATAAGTTTATCAGGAAAGAAACTACTCATATCACTTTAATATTATTCGCAAATGATGAGAACGAGTCAGAAGTAGCCAGAAAGAGAGGAAGATAAACATACCTTGTAAAGCATAGTTAGCTTGCGATTAGAAGGGTCAATGTGTGCAAAAACATGAAAATTTGCTATCCCAGCATTTTTCTTATGTCCATTGTCTCCATTCTTGTTGGCTAATGCAGTCAGCTCATGAAAGTGAGTGGCAAACAATGTTGGTGCTTTAATTTCTTCAACAATGTGCTCACAAATAGCCCAAGCTAAACCTGATAACGTGAGTAAAATACACGAATACAGTTATGAAGCAGTAGAAAAACAACCTGATGACATAACAAAGTTGCCAAAGAAATAACTCCAGTTCAGCAAGGCTCACGCTCAAATAGAGAACCCCCAAAAGAAAGAAAAAGAACATTCTTTCCGCGCCTGCCAATATTTAGGATACAAAAGGTTAAGATCAGACATGGCTTCAAGCTGAGTGTATTTGAAGCCATAGTCTCCTACAGTGGACAAAATGAAAGAGAACTAACTGCTCATTAAGCTCAAGTAGTTTTCCATGAGGCTGAGTTAAATATAGCATTTACAAGCCTGCGTCAGACTAGGTTGTGGAAGAATAGTCAGCAAAATAATCGATCATGCTTTATCTTAAATTTCATTGATATTGATTGTAGTAGAGAATAAAATAGTTAATTCATATGCCATGAGAGAATACAATAAGCATGCCAACCGTAACCCACCCGACGTCATATTTAACGATAGAAGATAAGCTTATATCTAATAAAAAAGGCAGACTTAAGTGAAAAGTAGCATGGAATAGTTCATTCCCAGTACATGGGAAAGAAACAAAGTTATGAACACATTTCCAGAGTGAAACTCACAAGCAGACACAAGCAGAAGCAGAAACAAAGTTAGCAGTATGAAGAAAAACAGAATGGCATGAACCCCAAAGATTTAAAAAAAAAGGCAATCACATGGAGTCTTGATTCTGCCCATCAGCTCATGCTTTAATTTTTTTGTATTATCAAGAATCTGAGCCTTTACAAACTTACCTTGCAGAAACATATATACTAGAACACGGTGAAACTATGAGCACTCACTCTGTAGGAGTTTGTTTCCTACTTAGTTTAGATGTTTTCAAGAGAATAAATAGCAGGAGAGCCATACTTTAGCAGAGTTTATGACAATCGGCAGTATATTTCATGTACACTCAGTTCACAACACCCACTAAATGCCAACTTTCCATACGTGCCTCTCCAACATAATCCTACTATTTCAAATGTTTGCCTGCAATGCCTTTCACTAATATGCATCAGATAGCCCAAATCCACACTTTAGTGTAACTGGCTTTAAAGTTCATAAAATCACCAGATTATAGATTTCTTGCAGAAATATCATGACTGATACTACTATGCCATGACGAGAATATTTACCAGAAAACATATGAGGATGGTACATGTAACGGTTGTTACTCTGCTTGTCGCTCCATCCCTAGGTGGAAAAGAATGTTTAACGAAGAATCTAATACCAATGAAATTAGCTCAAGTCTCTTAAAGTGGAAGCTTCAAATGGGTTACATGACAGGTCCTACACATCTATATCATGTAATGATGCAACAATACAAGAGCAAGTCGAGCAAAGGTGAGTGGTGAAATTTTAAGAAAGATGTTTATATAAATTCACATATCAGAAACTCACCAAAGCCATCGTAGGTTGATGTCCCACGGCCCAACTCATCAATTATAATCAATGATCTATCAGTAGCTCCTTTCAAGATCGATGCAGTCTCAAGCATCTCTTGCATAAAAGTAGAAACTCCTCTCAGCTGATTCAAAGAAGAGGAAGGAGAAATACAAGCCTGTTAGTTCCTTTAATTAATAAAGAAACAACCGGATAAAATAGTGACAAGTAATAAATAAATAAATAAACAAGCATCCAAAAGAAAACAATTTTCTTTTAGGCAAATGACAGATCATGAAATTACCAGCTGTTCCAATATAAATATTAAGTCCTGAATACTTTGTGGATAAAGAGGCAGGGGAATACATTTATCATTCTACTACTGCATCAGAAAGTAGGACAAATGAGGCGGAATCCAATGCTTTGTTGTTCAATTGGTAGGGAAGTAGGACCGACCCTGTACCTGATGCACTGATGTTGAATGTGCTAAGCATGAGTGAGCTATGCAACAGGGAGTGGGAAGAGGTGCTTAGCAGCATGTAGATCAGGAAGGCTTAGGTGTGGACATAACAAGACATTGATAGCTCTCCTGCATGCATAGTATGGGCTACTTGGAAGGCAGAGGATGTCAATACTTTAAAGGAGCAGAATAAATTGAAGTTCTTCGCTTCCTTTTGGAGTACACAGAACAGCCAGGAGCACATTTATGAGATTGTGGAATCAAATCCCTACAGCAGGCAAACCGTATCTTTATACAAGGTTTTCCTTTTCTTTTAGAGATAGAAGATCATTCACTCAGTAGGAAAAGCATAATTTTGTTTAGCTACTGACTAACACTGAATGCAATTCAACTATTTATGCACAACATCAGTTTTGTAATTAAGCATAGCCTTTCCACTTAAAACCATAAGTACCAAAATGGAAGTGGAAAACATCAAGCACATAATAAGAAGCTCAAGTATATGAAACGTATTCAAGCTGATCTAACATGTGGATCAACTATGTATTGGCAAATGAGACACTTATTTAGCAGCTTCAGTACTCTTTTCTTTAATATGTACTGAAAAAAAGGGGATGGGCTTTTACGACATCAGCATATAGTTGGTTATTTATTAAGCTGGATTAATCAAGAATCAATTGACTAAGCCTCAATGCCAAACTAGTTGGATGAACTCAAAAAATTATGAAGGGCTAGCATGTTCTGTTACGACAAACTTCTTCGACATGCGCCTTAATGAGCAAGTTGATACTTTAATTTCTAGATATTCAACAAGGATATGTTGTCTCACCTGGCAATCTCCAGCGCCAACACGAGCAAAAATACAATCACGAATAGAAATGGTAGCATTGTCACATGGAACAAACGAGCCAACTTGGGCCATCAGGACATTCACACCAACCTGTTAATGCAAATTAGCCAAATGATTGAGATTCTTTTTGAGAGAAAGTCAGTTTATGTACAAGAATAATGCATGAATAGAGAAAAATACTGGAATACAAATAAAATTAGATCTTCAAGCAATTGATTATGAATTCTGTGGATATACAGAAAGTGCCTCACAAGCAGGAATTGCCGAAAAGCAATAATTTAGTTACATTTATTCCATTAACAACTTGTCCCTTACATACCTAGACAGATGATAAAGAAGGCAAAAAGAACTTTCAGCAAAATACTGAACCCACACCTGCCGAATGTAGGTCGACTTTCCACCCATGTTAGGGCCTGTGATAATCTGAAACCAACTCTCTCCCCTAACCTGGGAAGATGAAAGAAGTAGGTTATAAGCCCCTCCAGACAAAATATCAGGGACAAGAACATTTCAATGCTATAGAACACATACTAGTCTACAGTCATTAGGAATGAAGTTAACCCAATCTTGAGCTTCCACACAAGGATGCCTACACCCTTCAAGTATAATATCTCCTGTATCCTATATGGAAACATCACCATATTAGCTGTGTATAATTTTCTTTAACATGGTATCAGTGTCATCTTAAACGGGAAGAGAAAGAATGTCCCTACTGGTGGACTGATATTTGGTCTTGTGTAGGGAGTTGGGCAACTGGCAGCCAAATCCGCAAAACTCAGTAACACATCCAACTCAGCAAGTACACCAGCTATACCTGCAAACACCTGGAAAGCTACTACTCTGTAAATCCAATAAATGGGGTGGGAAAGAAGAGGAGATTCACCCAAAATATACAAATAGTAGACATACCTCGGAGAAACTCGCAGCTGTTTGAACTACACGAGCTACCAATTCTTTCTGACAGCTTTTGTACTCCTCTACAATCTTCTGGAACTGATCTCCTAGTTTTTTGAGTTTTGTATTGGTGAACTTTACCCCATCCTTACGTGTTTCGAGAACAATGTAGTGAGAATTTAGCTGCTTCCTGACTTTTGGTTCTTCTTTCTTGGTAATTCTGAAGACGTGTCCAAATTGTGTTTCTTTATCTAGTTTAAGTGACTTATCAATAGGTAGATCAAGATCATTGGCAGTTTGTTTGTGCAAATTATGAATTTGTCGCTCCAATGTCTCTTGCTCATCCTTCAGAGCAGATAAATTTGGGTCATATGCAGAAGAAATCATGTATTCTCCATTCTCAAGTTGATCAAGGTCAACAGAAGTTTCCACAAGACCTATGAACTTATTCAGGTGATTATCATCACTCCATTTCTCTAGAGAATCAATATACCTTTCCCTGATGAGTGTTGCAAATTGCCCATCATGACGTTCCAAAACACTTTTGATATATGGTACTCTGATACTTGACTGCACATGAAGGGGGAAAAAAAAGTTAAGCCAGGACCCCTGCATGATTTTGCTAAGAAAAGAGGGGATTAAAGTCATTTGTACTTCAATGTATAGCTGATTGAGATCTATGGAGTCGAGGCTAACAAGAGGGGGAGAAGGCACAAAGGAGAAAAGAGAAAGTACCTGATAGAGTTTTACAACGTGCACTAAACTGGCTCTTTTCCTCTCAAGATTGTGTGTCAGCCGCTCAATATCTGAAATTCTTTTCAGATGCTGCCTCAAATCTTGGCGAAGCGCAGCATCCTCCACGAATGATTGAACTAAATCCAGCCTACAGTTAATCTCTTCTACATCTAGTAAAGGCTGTTTGAGCCACATGTGCAATAACCTTTTACCCATTCCAGCAGTACACGTTCTATTCATCAGACCGAACAAGCTAAAATTTTTATTAGCATCTGATTTGCTCTCCATAACATTCAGTGCTCTCATAGCAGCAGAATCTAATCTCATGTAACTATTGAGGTTGTATTGTTTGACTGTATAGTTTCCATAGTTGCTCTCATCTGCAAGTAGTTCTGCATAAGAAAGTATGCACCCCAAAGCGCCTGATGCACATTCGAAACCAGAGACCAAATCTCGAACAGGTTCTACTGAACCCTTGACGAGCCTACCAAGATCCTGTACCAAATCTCTCCCTTTAAATTCAGTTTTCTTTCTTTCAGTTACCATCACGCCGCATCTAGATATTGCATCAAACATAGGCCTGTATTCACTGGATTTGCCAGTCTCCGCTGGTACAAGACATTCTCTGCAACCAAGAGCAACCAAAGCAGACTCCAAATTTGTGAAGTGGCTATCATCTAGAAATTCTGTTAAACCAAGGACTCTCTTAGTAATATCAACATAGCCTAAGCCAACTTCACATCCATTCTGACCGAAGTTTGGAGCAAGAGCAGCAATCACCGGAGAATCTTGCATTTCATTATTAGCAAACAGAATATCCTCAAAACTTCCAAGATTCCCTGGGGTTCCACTTTTTACCAGTCTCCAGTTTGAACCACTGCCCTCATATAGTTCAAGAGTACGGTCCATTCTCTCCAAGAGAATGTCACGAGCTATTGTTTCAAACATGTTTCTACTCACACTAACACTGGAAAGGGCATCAGCTCTATTACCCAACTGTCGTAACGCAGTTGTTGTGTGGTAATATGTCTTTGCAATGAAAGTTGCATCATCTCCATGAGATGTATAATAGTCCTAAAAGAGAAAGGGGAGGGGGGTCATTTAATCATCTATAAAAGAAAGAAATGCATGCTGGTACCAAAGCCAAAAAGGGCTTCTGGTCGAATCATGAAAGAATCTAAAAGAAAAAAGCACAAACGCATGAAGATTCAGAACAAAAAACAAGATACAGAGACAGAAATTTTAACAGGTTATTCAACCAGCTAAAATTTAATATAGGTGCCAGGAAAGAAAGAACGTTTGCTGCACCATCTCAAAGGTGAATAACTTAAATAGCTCAATTATTAACTTCAGAAAAAAAAAACCTGGAACCTGCCTAATTCAGATGGAACTACAAGCTTAAACAAAAGGCAGTAGTATGACAAGCATACAAGAATAAGGGCATCCATTCAAGAATCTCAAATGGAACTAAGAAAAAAAAAATAGCTATCACTACATGTAGCTGCAAAGACAAATAATAAGTCCAAGCACAGAACCCACGATTATCGCTTAGCAGCCAATAAAATTGGAATAAAGACAGTGAGAGACCAAGGTCGGAATCCCAATAGAGGCAAAAAACTTCAATTTGCCCAAGTCTTGGTGGACAAAGTTATTGGTTCGTTGGCTAGGACTCCACCATCTTTGGAAAAAAAAAAAGGAGGACTAGCACAGAGATTAAGAGAAGGCTCACCCGACGATCAAAGAGGCGAACTGCCCTAGGGTCCTGCAAAAAAAAAAAGAGTTCTCTATTAAGCAAACCGACTAACAATTTTCTCTACAAGTGAAGGTGCAATAACCGTTTGAACAGAATGAATAAAAGTTTACCTTGGGCAGGGTTTTGAAGAATGAGAGAAATCCTTGAGCTTGCTTAGCATCTAAAACAAAACCATTCACGGTAACAAATTTCAATCAATCAAACTACGGTTAAATCCCTAAATCAGCTGAACAACTAATATGAATCCTCTATTTATTAAACACAATAAATAATATGAAGAGAAAAAGTAAATAATAAAAAATTAGAGCTAGAAAAGACTTGTAAGAATAAACTTCTGAAAATGTAATAAAACATTTAACGAATTAGGGTTTAACCCAGTTTAAGCTCGGGAAGCTTGCTCTGTTCCTCCAAATTTTCATTCATTTTTTTTTCTTTAACCTTTATGCTGTAGAAATGAAAAGGAAAGGATTTTATAGAGTAATGGGAAAATAGAGGAAAATGGAGGGATTTGGATTGGCGGGAAAGAGAATGGCGGGGAGCTAGAGAAGATTCTCTTCTAGATTCTTGAGCTAGGTCAATATGGGCCTATATTCCATCAATCGGGCCTAAATTGAAGCCATACTGATTGGAAGAGGACCAAGTAACAGGTTCGACCGGACTTTTTCTTCCGGTAGCATAGTTATACACCCTATTTATTATAATAAATTTTACCTCTTATGCCAAATATATAGTAAAATAAATATTTATGGTATATACTACCATTGAGGCATGAAATACGTATTTTTATGTTTTTATCTCTCTTTAGCTGGACATACATATTTTTAAGGTGATTGTCGTTACTGTATTCATAAATACATGGCGCGAATACATGTGAATACATGCTCGTATATCTGGACTACCATAGTTTTAGGTACTTTTTACTGTTGTATTCATGAATACAGCAGCACGAATACATGTGAATACATACGCGTACAACTGGACTGCCCTGATTTTATGGGTTTTTTGCTGTTGTATTCATGAATACATGGCGCGAATACATGTGAATACATGCGCGTACAACTGGGCTGCCCTGTTTTTAGGCATTTTTTATTGTTGTATTCATGAATACAACAGCGCAAATACATGCGCGTACAATTGGACTGCCCTAATTTTAGGCGCTTTTTGCTGTTGTATTCATGAATACATGGCGTGAATACATGTGAATACATGCGCGTACAACTGGACTACCCTGATTTTTAGGCGCTTTTTGCCGTTGTATTCATGAATACAACAGAGCGAATACAACGAATACACTACCGTAATAACTGAATAGTAGCTATAGAAAGTAATTATGTATATGGTAGCTATAGAAAGTTAATAGCCACTAAACAATAGTGGATTCTGAAAATTTTTCTTTATTATAAACTAAAATTATTTTAAAATATTATTTTCTATAGCTACCTTTTATATTTTATTGCAAAATAGGTATTTATGGTATATACTACCATTGAGGCATGAAATACGCTATTCTCTCGTAATTTTTCTTCTTTCTCTCTTCGAGCAACTTAAGATATACGCCCTAGTATTGATGGCCGACGAGACATTAGAATATCTCTCTCTTCGAGCAAATCAAGATACACGCCCTAGTATTGATGGCCGACGAGATATTAAAATAAAGTAGAAGGCATCCAGGAAACAAAAAAGAGTGAATTTTTCGAACGGAAAAGGAGCAATGTGATGAACTCTTATCATAAATTTGTTGTACGGATCTGACGAACTTTCTTCTCTTCTTGGCCGAAAAACGCCATCTCCGGCGAACTTTCTTCTCTTCTTTGTTATTTAATGACATACAATGATACAAGTATATTGTATTCTGTATAAATTCACTCAAATACATTATATTTTATATAAATAATTTTGTTTGCCTGTATTTATCTATTTCGAAGGTCTGTATTTTTTGAATACACTTGTATTCATGCATATTGTACATATAGTATGCATGGATACCTGATATAAATATTGAAATACACTGAATACAAATATTAAAATAGAACAAAATATAAATTGTGAATAATTTAATTTCAAAATACAGTAAAATAAACTGAATATAAATAGAAATATAACGAATACAACCAATGAAATATACTGAATACGTAAGTAATAACATGTATTAGAAATAACTAAAATATTGTTAGTACAAATACATTTGAATAACTGAATATAAAATAGCGAATACAGTAAATACAAATATTGAATCTAATGAATGCAATAGTAAAAAAAAAATATTGAAACACACTAAATACAAAAGTTAAATACAACAGTTATATACAATTGAAAAATCATTCTAATTAATTGGGTTGATAATGAGGCATGTTAGAATTGATTTTGTTGAGTTATATCAGGAGTGTATCACGTTAATTGATACTATTTCTGTTATTAGACATGTGGACATACCTATTTTAAGGTGATTGTCGTTATTGTATTCATGAATACATGATACAAATACATGTGATTACATGCGCGTACAACTGGACTTACCTGATTTTTAGGCGTTTTCGCTGCTGTATTCATGAATATAGCAGCGCGAATACACTACCGCAACAATTAAATAGTAGCTATAGGAAGTAATTATGTATGTGGTAGTGATATGTGGCTATAATTCCATAGTTTCGTACATTATGTGCCTTGCATTTACATGCTTTAATGATAAATTACACTTTATTTGTGCATAATGGAGTCTATTGTATGTGTAGGTGAATTAGAGATGAAAGTAGAGCAAAAGGGATACTTAAACGTTGAAAGTGTGCTCGAGAACAGTGAAAATAAGAGACCAGGCTTTAGCCTGGCGAGGCCATCCTAAGGCCAGGCTGGACCAGGCTTTAGCCTGGCGAGGCCAGCCTAATTCCAGGCGTTAGGCTGGCGACGCCAGGCCTAACGCCAGGTCCAATCCGAGTTTTCAAGACTTAATTCATTCCGGGTTTGACTAGGACCCGGCCCACCCGTTTAGAGTTTCTTCTACACATATAATAGACTTAAAATACCACTTGGAGACGAGTTTTTGGAGCAGCCAAAACATTTTTGGGAAGCTAGAGGCAAGAAGAGCTTGTGGAATACTCCTTGGAGTTAGAATCATCATTTTTACATCTTTTCACCTTTACTCTCTATTTTAATTATGCACAATATTTGGGATATTGTTATTATGAGTATGAGTAGCTAAATTCCTAATCTAAGGTTTTGATGGAACCTATTGAAGGATGATTTTCTTGTTATGTTAATATAGATTTGCCGTAGTATTTTCTCTATTTGTTCAACTATATTATTCTTGTGGTTGATTGAAAGGCCTTCAATTAGTTGTGCCTATTTAGTATGTATTACTCGGGAGAGAGTGCATATTTAGGTAGTTGTTGAACAACATCACTCCTAAATGTATATGAAGGATCAATACGGAGGTTTAAAGGTGGGTTTAGGGATAACGAAACCTTGGTGCGATCTGAGTGAGCTGTGCTTAATGCTAGCTAGCGTAATTCGGGAGAATATGTCTAGTAATTGTGGTAATTACTCGGGAGAGAGTTACAACAGTTAGAGTGCTCATGATCGGTAGAGAAGACTTAGGCAAACTTGTAGAAAACGTAGCGGAAAAGACTCCGACAATAGGGAAAATCACAACCTTAGGTCATTCCAATTCTTGTTTACAACCTGTTCGTAGTTAGTTGTTAATTATTATATTTTAATTACGTGATATTTAGTTAGTAAAACCCAATCCATTACTTAAATCCTTCTGAAGATTGATTGTGTGAATCTGTGCGAGTCTAGTAGCTGTATTTGATAGGTTAATTCCTTGTGGGATTCGACTCCGGACTTATTAGCCGGAATATATTTGTATCGACCGCTTAGTCCTTTTTATAAGGCATAGTTGGGCGTGATCAGGTAGTTATAGAAAGTTAATAGTCACTAAACAATAGTGGTTTATGAAAATTCATCTTCCTTTTCCGCTAGGGGTGTGGAAATTGCACTAGGTAGCTGAGTTTAAGGACGCCATTTTAAAACACATCTAAATTTTTAAAAATTATCTAAAAGTTTAGTTCGATTTGGCAAACCTTAGATGGCTCCTATCATCCTCTTTCTTCATCATACATTGTGATCGGAAATTTGAGCTACCAAAGTCTAACTTCAGACTCGAAGTTTGAACTGCCAAAATCAAACTCTGACTTCGGGTCTGAAGTTTTGAACTGCTAGAGTCTAACTTTCGTTCGAAGGTATAACATCTGAACTACATCCTTTAGACCTAAGATCTAAAGTTTAATTTTGGCAATCGAGTTTGAAGTTTGAAACTTCATCCTGAAATTTGAAACTTTAGACTCGAGGCTTAAAGTTTGATTTTGAGGGGGTAAACTTTAAATACTTTATAAAGCTTGGCTATGTTTTAAAGAGAAGTCCTAAAAGCAGCTATACGCGCACTTTTCCCGCTTGAGATTAGTACGCACTTAGATGAAATTTGAGTTGAAGCGGAAAAAAAATGATCACTTAAAGTGGAAGTTAAGGAAGAAATAAATTTACAAAAGTTGCAGTTAAAAAAAGATTTTGTCGAAGTAGAAGTTGTATTTGAATTTTTTTAATTTTCATTTTAAAAGATAGTTTCTGAAAAATAATTATATGCATTTGGACAACATTTGAGTTGAAGTTGAAAAAAGTAAGTTTAAAAATACTATGTTGAAATTGTATTGGGACATGATCTTCACTTTAGTATAAAATTTATGATATAGTACTTACGTAAAAAAAAAGGGCAGCTCGGTGCACTAAACTTCCGTTATGTGTGGGATCCGGTGAAGGGCCGGACCATAAGGATCTATTGTACACAACCTTACTCCTACATTTCTGCAAGAGGCTATTTCTACGGCTTGAACCCGTGACCTCCTGGTTACATGATAACAATTTTACCAGTTTCTCCAAGGCTCCCCTTCAAAATTACGATGTGCATGGTTACTGAATGAAAGTGCATAAGCAAGGGACATAATAGTGGTATCATAGTTAGGGGTGTCAATGGATATTTAAAAACCGACTAAACCGACCGAACCGTACCAAACCGATTTTAAAGTTTTTTTAATAAAACCATAGGGTTTTATATAAATTTATAATTGTACCGATAATTAGGGTATGTTTTTTATTTTACGAAAATAAACCGAAAAATACCGAATAAATTTACATGTGAACAATACTTTTATATATTAAGTTTAAAAATAATAATGCATTAAATTTTTCCTTGGGCCTTAGAATTATGAAAATGATTACAAATCAACAAGTAATTAAACTCAAAATCATAATTCCCAACCTATTATGATACTCCTATTGAAACTAAATTATTTTCAGCATATTCACTAGCAAGACACAAGGTATTCTAGCGTTTATGAGTAGCAAGCTACAATGTATTGAATATGTTTCCTTTCATATGATTTGGATTTCTCTTTTTGAATATTTAATCTTCTATAGACTTTATTCTTTGGTCCCCGCTTGGTTAGCATGTGATTTATATTTTCTTTGTCTTTGCTTAGTTTCTTTTACGCTGCTGTAAAATGATTGATGGATATATACTCTGGCCATCTTTCATGTTTTCTTAATGCATAACTCTTTAAATAGTAAAATGTCTAGGGAGTTTTGCAAAGCCCTATAAAAGTACGTATGTTATTGCATTATACTTCTACTAGTGACTTTTATATGACATTTAAAAAATTTACCGAAAATTAACCGAACCGTACCGATACCGAAGAGAAACCGACATGATTGAGATGGTTTCGAAAAGTCTAATTCTGGTTATACATAATAGAATAGCCGAAAAATTGGTATTGTATAAATTTTATAAAATAACCGTCGGAACCGAACCATTTACACCCCTAATCATAGTCATGTTATATACTACAAGAAATCGGCCTTTTGTGGCAACCAAAGTTGTTATAAAAGCCTAGAGAGTCACCACAAAATGTTTTTTAGAGGCGATCATAGGCTTGCTCCAAGAATTATAGGTTGATATGCATCGTACTATTATTAGAATATGTTTATTTTGGTTTTTCATTTATGCTGCGAAGGATTCAAAACTACTTATATTTGAATTCGCAAAGAAACCAAGAAAAATAGACTTTGGCTTGTGCTGTAAAAAAAATATTAATCTAAGAATTCATGTTATTTATGCCATTAGTGTAAGCAATTTTTATATTATGAGGTTAATTTTACCAGATGTACTTGGTAAATTGACCTATTTTCATCATTACAAATCTCATATTTTACGAAGTTTACCTATATATTTATATCGTTGACCTAATAATGTATATAACTTAAACTTTTAAATTTAATACTAGGAATTCTTTAAAGAAAAAACAGAACTTCTAGCTGAAGAAGTTTTACGTTTGAAAAAGAAGTTAAATAAATAACCATATTCAAGGAGACAAGGCATGATATATCGTTATTGGAAACCATCTCATTTATAATTCGTTACAAAAGATGAAAAAGGTTCGAGTCTGAGGTCCACACTTATATAGGCAACAAGGGGCAGGACAAGAAGGTAGAGTAGAGCCATAGACGCACGTTTTAGAGGATACGACTCTACACAAAACATCATTATCTAGGAGCAAAAAAAAAAAAAAAAAAAAACAAGTAGTAGTAGTAGTAGTAAATGGAAAAATAGAGAGGCAATTTTTTTTAGTATCTTACTTTATCCATTAGCACTTAAAAAACATAGGTTTACATGCTCTCATTGTCACGCCAGGCCGCTAATTAAATGGTACATTTCATCATCCCCATTTTTTGGCCTCATAGTTAATTATCACAATTTCTGAAAGCAACATCAGAACAACCCCACATTTCTTGTGGTCCTATAATTACTGCTAGATAGTCCAAACCCATCTGCCTATTTAGGGCTTGTGAATGAGGATTGAAAATGGTAGAGAATATTTGCAAAGGCATCATGCATATATGGAAAAGACTAAAGAGAGAGTTAGTGCCTTGCAAAGCGGATTCTCACAGTTGTAGAAAAGGACTCACCATTTTCAAGAATACTCCCGGCATGAAGATGGACAATTTAATATAAAAAACAAAGAAAATAGTAATTAAGTGCGTTGAGATGAATGAAATTTATCCGCTCTTAATTGAATATGGGGAATTGAAAGAAATTTCTGATAATAAATTAATGAGTCTTACATGACGTGGATCCGACTTAATCTAGTCTATTTAAACTAAGAATAGATAAGAATAGAGAATATAGACAAAAGAGAGGCTCATTGGCTAGGGTTTCAAGGGAGTTCCTTGAACATAAGTGGCAAGTACAAGCACAAAGCCAATTTCCATGGACTAAAGATGAATAAGATGTGTCGTGTGGTATGGTGGGAAGGTGAGGAGGTATGGGGTAATTGGAGATGCTAAACCTCTCTAAAAGCTCTTTTGCTCCAAATATCTAAATCCATCTCTATCACTTTTGGCGACTGCCCCAAAATTTGCAACTTATGAATTAAAGTTTTAATATTTTTAAGTTAATAAATTCTGAATTAATAATTTAACATATTCAATAAACTTTTTAAAACAAATTACGTATATACCATCAAACTGGCTGCACCATGATCACTTTCTAAACTCACAATGACATATGGATTTAATCAGGCACAAAGTCATGTTGATAGAAAGAGATAGTACGGAGAATGAAGAAAAAGGTAGGGGAGAGAGATGGGGTGAGTGGGGAAAAGATAGGGTTCTCTTTTTAGTGAAAGCGACAGGGTCTGAGAACCCTAGGTCAAAAGTTGCATAAACCTCTATACAGGCTTCTTCACTCCCTTACTACTAATATACTCTCATTAAGGCTTGAGGTTTAATTCATTAAAATTGTGGTTTAATTATTGTATCCCCTCAAACGAAATAATTGTCCTTGTCGAGGTTAGACAATGTTGCGTACTATTTTCAAACGCAGTCAGCCATTATTCTCCTATCCTTTACAGTCGAGATTCAAAGACAGAAAGTAGCATGCAAGCTGTTATTAATTTACTTTGATTAGGACTTTGCCAAGAAAATGAAGAACCTTTTCTTTTTTCTTTTAATTTAGTTATCTTACAACATGTAATTTTTCCTAGCAAGCAAATACGGTAACTTTTTTTTTTATTCTCATTTAATTTGTTGGAGCTATTGCTACTTTGATGACTTCAACCAAATCCTGGTTGGTAGGCGGAGGGTGCTGACGATGGAAACTACCCCTCTTGTCCAAATACGATAACCTAAAAAATAGAATAATAGCTTATTGTACTGTGCTGCAAAAATTGCATTGTCAGTATACATAATTAAAATCTATTTTGAATGTGTGGAGGGCAAAGAGGGGTGACTGGTCTAGGGTTGTAGAAATCAGGTGGGAGAGAGAATGGTATTTGTCTCTGTGTCAGCTGATATCACGTGAAGAGGCACAATAAGAAGTCCTTCGTATCCATTCACTTCCCAAAAATACCGGCATTACTACAAATATAGTACTAGCACTTGCTTTCTCTATCCCCATCTTTGCTATTTCCTTTCCCTTTCCAACTTTTTGGCTTTAGAATTGCAAAGATGGAGGGAATTGTGGTTCTTTGTATCTGTAAAATTTTTCCTCCAAGCTCCAGTTGTAGCTAGCTTAATGCGTGGACGCGCGCGCGCACACACTAGAAATCTGCAATCTATATATATATTCACAAGGCACTCACATATCAAAAACCACATAGACATTGTATAGAGAGAGCTGTCGTTCTCAAGCAGAAAAAATGATATGATTTCATCAGCATGTGGTCAACCAAATAGTTCAATTCTAGTCTTTGCTTCCTCTTTCTAATTACTGTATAAATAGAGCCACAAGGACATAGAATTGAGAAAATAAAAGACAATAAAAACAAATCTAGCTACTTAAGCGAATGATGATGACTCTCTCTCAGTAGTCTTAACTCTTAATACCCTTGTTTTCCTTCTTGTGCTGCAGTTTGATTGGTTAATTAACCTAATCAAAAGATGTTTTAACTGTGTTTTATCCGTCTTTCTCAAGATCTATCTTAGTCCCACCACATAGCTCCCTCAAGCTACAGCTGCAAAATATATACTATATATATATATAACAAATGTATCCGCCAAGCAACAGCTGCAACTACAGCCCCATTTTCAACATCCCTTCTCCTTGTATGCAATATGGAGACGAACTATTCTTCCAATATTATCCTGACCATTTCCTTCAACAGCAACAAGTGCCTTTGATAGAAGATCAGAGTGTTGACATCTTAGCTGATTGCACTGAGAATGTTACTAACGAAGAAACTGTCATCAATACTGATACTGTAAAAGTTCTTTATGACACAGGAGCTGTTACAAACAGTCAGTGTTGGGGAGGAAATGAAGAAGTAGAAGAAGGCCGCGAAAACAAAAGAAATGACATGAGAAGCACCATTAGTATTATTCATGTACGGAAAAACAAGAAATGTTCCAATAAAGATCGACATAGCAAGATTAACACTGCTCGTGGCCTCAGAGACCGAAGGATGAGACTTTCCCTTGATGCAGCTCGCAAGTTTTTCAGTTTACAAGACATGTTGGGGTTCGATAAGGCAAGTAAAACTGTAGAATGGTTGCTTATCAAATCGGAGTCTGAAATCGAAGAGCTAGCCAAAGGCAATAAAGGAGGAGGCATTCCTAAACAAAGCTGCAGTACTACTAATGGAATTGGTGCAATTAGTACTGCAATATCCTCTATTTCTGAGTGTGAGGTTATATCAGGAACTGATGAATCTTTCTCTATTACTTATAAAAAGAAGCTGAAAACTGCTAAAGGAGCCTCGAAAAAGACGGCTAAAACTGCTCGTAGAGCTGCATTTGATCGTCTTATTACAAGGGAAACGAGGAATCAAGCAAGGGCTAGGGCTAGAGAGAGAACAAAAATAAAGAAAAGCCTCGGTAAATCCAAAGAGAACAGTGCTGATTACTGTAATTTGGTGGATAATTATGGAGATTGGAGTCAATTTAGTATCTTCAACTATCAGAAAAATGCAGTTGGAATTTCCCATGATCAGGTGGGTTCAATAATTAAACAACATGATTTTTTAGGATTTCAATAGATGATTGTTTATTTGTATATTTTCACCAGCTTCTGATTATGTGGTTACTGTTTTTGTTTTTTATTTATTTATCCTACAGCAGCAATTTACAGACTTCCAATTTTGTGGGAATAAGCTGTGGGAAGTGTAGCTGTGCAGGGCAAGGAAATTTTTTCAGGCACAGAAACCTTCTTCAATTTGTGCTACTCGGCCAGAAGAACGTTGTTTGATTCTCTGTTGGTAATGTAAAATAATCTGTACTTCATTTGTTCTCTTTGTGAAAATCTTTTCTGTCTGTACATAGCGCTATGCCTTTTTATTTTAATTTTTAAATCAAACCACCGCATAGTATTGATGGAGCTTATTGAAACAAAGATCAATACATAAAAAAAACGTTGGGAAACACTAGGCCAAAGCCCCAAGGGATCAAAATTTAATTTGGAAAAAATGAGAGAAACTCAATTCTTTATAGTCTAGCCATTCCTAAGGGCTTTTGTATATATAGATAGAAATCATGCATCCTTGATCCTCCCTAGGTTTGAATCAGTGTGCTTGCGATTCTTATTTTCCATAAGCAGTACGACTCACAGATCCTTTATTCTTGATAAAATAAATAATTTTAATCACGTAAAACATAGATATATGCACAATGGAATAAATAATGTCAATCTGGCATGATGATGATAATGTCGATATCTCTGACCCCAATTTTGTTTAAGCCTGAGGTGTAGTTGTTGATGCACAATGGAATTGTTACTTTGTTCACTCTTTAAGCATTTGTAGTTATGCAATTTTGTGTATGCACTAGGTCTATGAAGTTTCTAAAAAGAAGTCAAAAAAATCTGTCTATTTGTCTTGTGTTTGTGTTGGTGTACTCTCATTTTAGTGCGATACATTTTTCAATAGCTATGGCTTAACAGAACTGTTATATGCATATTCCTGACCACAAATTTTTGAAACCCAACCTACTAATTCTTTTTCGTTGTTTTAGGTCCAATTTAACATGCTGTGTAAACCCTAGCTAATTCGAAAAGTTTACAAGATATGCATTCAGTTCATATAATCCTGAACAATTCCGAACCACTTAAAGGGGCAAAGAAACTAGAGTAGGAGCTTAAATGATCATTACTGATATCAAGATTCAAGATAGTAGCTTGAAATTATGATTTAAATATGATGCTAATCGGGAAGATATTTGTATCATCAGTTGTTTTTGACCTTCAAATGGCAAAAGGTGGCAGTCCTTATATGTAGCTTCTAATATTGCTTAGTTTCTTTACTCCTTATGACTAAATTCACTTGCTCTTGTTCGTGCAACTGTAAATGATTACCCCTTATGAAACCATTTGTCCCTTTAGCATAAGAAAAGAAAGGGGTCTCAATTCATACAGCAATTATACTTAGTGAAAGGACAATTTCGATTTGGTCAATCTAACTAATGTGTGATTAAGGGTCATGAATATGACAGCCTTTTGTCCACCACTTTATTTCAATCAATCCCTCTCCAGATTTAATGTATTAAGCCTCCCGAAGATGAAACTTGGGTTTAACCGACTCAGAGATACTTCTAGCATGGCGTAGTATTGTTTGTTTTGGGCCAAGTTCGCATGGTTTTCTCTAAAAAATCTCGCACTATTAAGAGATTCTTACATCTTATATGTAGGCTCCTAATCTTTTCAGCTACAGATGTGGACTTTATTCGCACACTCAACAGTCTCCCTCTCGAACTAAGTTCCACGTAGCTCATCATTATGATCCACGGGTCTCCCCTTTGCACCAAGTTTCACGTGTCCCATTACCGCGATTCACGAGTCAATTTTCGAGATTCACTATATGTCACCCATATCATTAGAATATTTATGGCAACCAAGCTTGCAACTAGATTCTTGTGCGCGCGTCTCCTAACTCGTAAGGGCAAGTAAACCGAGCCCGCCACCATCACTCAGTCATCATCATATTCGTCGCGTCGAATTTGGGCTCTAATACCAATTGTTGGGCTAAACCATTCCAAAGATATTCTTAACATTGTGTAATATTGTCCGCTTTGAGCCTAGCCCGCATAATTTTTCCCAAAAGGTTGCACACCATTAAGAGATTCCTACACCTTATACGTAGACTCCTAATCTTTTCTGCTATCAATATGAGATTTTGTTAGCACATAAAAACACAGAGAGATATAAACGGTCCTTGTTCTACTTTGAGCATTTCTGAGCTAGCATTGCTTTCTGAAATTAATGAAAGGTTGACAGAAGGTAACAAAATTCCTCCCTTTGCAATAATTTGCTTCCTCAGGTTGAAAAGTGGATAATGTTTGTTATATTGAGGATGATTTACGAGGTTTACATTCGTAGTATTTGATAATCTTAATGAGGAGTCACATCTGAGTGACGCCAGTGTCCTACCTAATACAGAGAAAAATGAAAAGATGTTGCTATTGTCAAGATATGCTGTTACCTCCTAATGATTTACTGATTTACTACCCATTGAATCCTTCAAATTAAAACCGATACTATTTAGGTAGATGATCAGCTAAATTATAATTAGCTTGGCTTAATACATGCAAGTGAAAGTTATATTCTCATCTAGTAATCCCCTCCTCATGTCTCCTTTCGAGTCAATCCGTTTAGATAGATTATGAAACTTTTTTCTGAAAATTTTTAGAGCTAATTTTGTATCGAAAAAACAAGCCTTGAAACCTTGTTGTCGGTCTTTCTCCAAGTCAATTTGTTTAGAGAATCATTACAGATTGAATGGGTGTGATGAAAAAGAAAGGAGAAAGGCAGTGGGCAGGTTAAATGAACCAAGAAAGAATAGTACAAAAGTGGGGAGCAAGAAATGAAAATATCCACACAGATCTCAAATTATTATCCTCTTTGTCTATCCATCAATTTTTAGGTGTTAAAAATTTATATTGTATATACGGTCAAACTTCTCTATAACAAAGTCATTTGTTCCGATATATTTTGACTGTTACAGTGAAGTGCTGTTATAGAGTACATATATTATAAAATAACATAAAAATCCGTTAAAAAAATTAGCTTTTGTAATGAATGATTATATAAAGATGTTATAGAGATGTCTGACTCTCTCTTGCTCTCTCTATATATGACAAGGATATATGTGCAAAATTTTAAAAATGACAAAGATAGATAGTAGGATCTTTGTCACTCCTGCAGTCCTGCTCATAGCTTCAGGTAACTCTGATGAGATTTTGGGAGTTTCTTTGCTTTAATTAAAATATAGAAATAATTATGCCTCAATTAAATAATTAATTACAAGTTATTAATTAGCTTGGATATATGGATCCTCATTATCTATTTTGCTCTTTGTAGACTGTTTCATGTTAAGTTTCAATATTCAAAAAATAATCACACTTCCTACTAAGAAAGAAGAGGAATTATCCATAATGTTGTAGAAAAACAAACAAGATCATCATAATTGCATAAGATCAAATTGATGACTTCATGTAAGGAAGAGACAAAGAAATTACCTAAATCGTGTGTGCAATTAAAATGTCAATCCCTTTAAAAGTGAGATTTGCTAAGATTTTCATACAATGATATTAAATATTTATAAAATGAATAAAAAAACTTAAAATGAATACTTAATGAAAGATATATATAGTTCAATGTTATTGTGTTAGTTGGTGTTTCCATGGATATACAAGTAGATTTTCCTATCTTAAAAGTATATTAGTAGAACTCTTTACACCATTGTAGGTAGCCAATTTTCACGGGTAGCACATATAGCCTTCAAAGTGAATAGTCTCAATTTTTGTCGTTGCTTGCCTTATGGGTAGAAATTCATGTTTAACAAGTGGTATTCCTCGTTTATCCATAGGTTACACTTTAAAGACCACCATAAAGTGTCATATTTCTGCTATTTTTTGAATTTTCACGATGGGTTAGCATTCCAAAGTAGGGCCAAGTCCGCATTTGGTCCAGTGCAGGCCCGACAATATACATCCTTACCTTAGCACAATCAATCGTCTTAATATCGATTGATGAGTCCAAAATGAGAAAATCACACAATAACTGGTCTAAGAATATTTCATTCTCATAATAAAGGAAAAGGATAAGAAATAACTTGATTTACTAGTGATAAGTAAAAAATAATCACAATTTCAAAAGCAATCAAAATTTAGTCACTCAAAGAAGTTGAAATAAAATGTGAAGATAAAATTTGAACAGAAATATCCTTAAAAATCCGAAAAAATTCCAGCACAATATGCTGGAGCTCGAATTCTTTACATATGAGATTCCAGCATAATGTGTTGGAGTTCCAACATAATATATTAGAATTTTATACGCTGAAACTCCATAATCCAGCATATTATGCTGGGATTTTTCGTGTTTCAGCTAGGATATTTTTGTCCAGATTTTATCTTTGCATAAAATAGTGGCTATTTTTCGATTACCAATCCGAAAACTGACTAGCCCAGCTATTTTTACCATAATAAAGTGTGAAATTCAAAAATAGTCAGATTTACAAGTGGTAATTGAAAAATAGCCACAATTTCAAAGTAATCGAAATTTAACCACTTTTCATGCAAAGATAAATCTGAACGAAAATACTGTTCAAAATTGAGAAAATATTCCAACATAATATACTGGAGTTCGAATTTTTTACATGTGAACTTCCAGCATAATATGTTGGAAACTCATACACAGGTGCACCAATCTCCAGTATATTATGCTGAAACTTTTCATGTTGCAGCAAAATAATGGCTATTTTTCAATGACTTTTTTGCAAATATTGGCTATTTTTTAATTACTAGTCAGAAAACTTGCTAGCCCGTGCTATTTTTACCGTAATAAAGGGAGTTTTTTTACATTATCAGTTACTTACTAAATAATATTTAAATAAAGATCATTACTTTTATTTTATTCCAAAAAGAGCACATTCATTTATAATTATAGTATTTTTTCAAAATCATGTACGTTTAGTATTGTTCAAATTTTTAAACATAGTCCACAATTTAAGGAATTAATTTTGAACCATATTAATTTATACATATTTCTCTCCCATCATTAATCTATACTTACTATTTTTGTGAAAGTTTCCACTCTTAGAATCCCCTTTTTCATTATTATATGTCTAAGTAAATTCACATTTTTATTCCATGTTCGAAGGTGTATATATACATATGTGATATTTTTTTATAATGTAATTTTAAATATTTTACATATGTAATAAATATATTATGTATATTGCCTATACCGAACTCGTTTTATGTCAATGCAACGTATAATTTTGTATACATAACGTATAAACAAATATACATATTCAATATATGTATTATGTATATTTAATGTATAATTATATATACTTGATGAGATCAATATATAGTTTAGTATATTTGATATTTGAAATATATACTCTGTATATGTGATATATTTTAAATTTATATTTGATGTGCATTATGTATAAACAATAACATATAAGCGCATAAATATACTATTAGGATATTGAAACAAACACATTTACTATGAAAATAACTTTAAGTTTACATATCCATAAAATATTTATAATGTTTCATTAATCTAATTATATTTTTATTACTATATACGAAAATAATAATTAAAAAATTAAAATAAGTGCTACTTTCCTTTGGAGGATCCGTACCTATACGCTCTTTGGTTGTGACATTAATGTTAGAAGAGAGATGTGTGTTGAAGGTAATTAAATGGGTTGTATAATCTGATCAAACGTTTTGGTAGAGATGAGTATTAATAGGACTAATTTTAGGTAATTAATAGGGCTGATTTTCGGTCCTTTGTTTAATTAGAATTTGTTCACACATGTGAAAACTTGATTTTTGGTGCAACATTATATGTTTTGGTCAGGATTGTAATTAATTAGGTGCTAGTTTATTAATTACTAATTCCTACTAGGATTCTGAAATGTTTTCTTGAATATTGCCTAATTATATTTTTTCCCCATATAAAAGCAGTGGACTGCTTAATCAAATGGGCCGAAGGCCTACATGCACTGTGACCTTGCCTTCAGACAACTAAAAATATAGTGAACTATCCAATTTATTTTAGAAATTTTTGCGATCAATGATTTGACCAAAAGCAGGAAAAAATAATGAGTGAAACATCAGACTGACCTGAAACCTCGCTTATCCTATAGTATTTGTTAATTTTTTTTTCTCTCTTGAACAGATATGTTCTCAATATTTCAGGCTTCTCCTTTCCTTGTTTAGTTACTCTACTGCAACTTCTGGTCCATCGTCTATTGGTCTTTGTCTTCCCAGGAAGAGAATGAGAGCAAATCAGTGAAGGTAAATTGAGCGAAAGAATGCAAGAAGAAGAGAGCAAGAAGCTGAAAAAGGAAAGTTATAGGGAGATACTAGGAAAGAAAATGAAGTTGCTTTTTGATTTGAACACACTAAATGATATATACGAACGAGAAGAAGAGAAAATAGCTCGGGACGAAAAGGGACAAATCCCCAAAAAAAAGATTACATCAATCAGCCTTCTACATCAGTCCCTCCCCGACATCCCCTACAAGATATTTCCTAATATGTACTCGCATATACTTGGAGTCCAGAACCGGTTCTTTTGAACAAGTGTGTCGAAAATATGTGTTTAAAGAAAAGAGTAACATTTTTATATATAACGCTCTTTTAAAGAGCGCTATACTTTAATGGAGTTTTGGCCGTTAAAGTATAGCGCTCTTTAAAAGAGCGCTATATATATATAACGCTCTTTTAAATCGCGCTATACAGGGCTGATAAGACATATACAGGGCTGATAAGACAGCTATGCATAGCGCGGTATATAATCGCGCTATATATATATAGCGCAGTTATATACCGCGCTATACATACATAAATAAACGGTCGAGAGTCTAGAACCCATTTGTTGTTCTTTTGGACAATTGTGACGAAAATATGTGTTTAAAAAAAAGAGTAACATTTTTATATATAACGCTCTTTTAAAGTGCGCTATGCTTTAACGGAGTTTTGGCCGTTAAAGTATAACGCTCTTTAAAAGAGCGCTATATATATAACGCTCTTTTAAACCGCGCTATATACATAGCGCGGTATATAACCGCGCTATACCTATTTTGTGGGCCCACCAATAAGTCTCCTGCGTTTAACTGACATAACAATAATTCAAATGGGTATAGCGCTCTTTAAAAGAGCGCTATACCTAAAAAAATTCAGCCCACCGAGCTAGGCATTGCCTTATTTAAAGGCGTTAGGATTTTACAAAAATCCATTCAAAAATATTCATAACTCTCGTTCAAATTTTTCTTCTTGTTAAATTCTCAAGCATTTTTTCATAATGTCTGAAGAGCGAAAAGTAAGGGTTTCATTATATTGGGGGGATTATATTAGGGGGTGAGGTTGTGGTGGCGAATAACTCTGTGAGCTATAGTTTATCTCCACAGTGTCATGTTAAGTTGCCACTTACAATGGAGTACGATAGATTGGTATCGTTGTTATGTAATAAAGTGAGTGTGAGGAAACATTCGGTGAACCTTAAAGTAACCGGAAGATATCCGTATTCCGTCACTCCACAAGGGGTTACTTGTTACGCTGAGTTTAACATCGACGATGATGAAACTTTGAGGGATTTTTTGAGGACTCCGAATGAATACCGGGAATTTCTTGTGATAAAAATATTGGAAATGTACGTCAAAGTCGAAGACGTTCGCAATAATGAGGTTGCGCATAGTAGGGATAACCCTCAGTCATCGGGTGATTATTCTGGAGCAGTTTTTGCCGGACAGGTTCCGGATGAAAGAGTTTGCCCTGATTTAAACTTATCACCACGGGCGAATGAGGAGCGAGGAAATAATTTCTCTCATGCTTTACATAATCTACCAGACGAGTGGTAAACTTTAATTTTCCTTAGTGTTACGATGTATATTTTTGTTGTATTGAATTTGTATTAACACTCATATATTCTACAGGGGGTACCGGCCAGATATGACTTTTACAAGTTATGAACCCACGCCCAATTGGAATATGTATAGTTCTGGTGTATTGGATCATGGTGGTCCATCCGGGAGTCATCACCAACATGATAATGTCCATCAGGGAATGTCAACATGTTACGACTTATAAGTGAAGTGATACAGCTATATGAAAAGTATTTATTAATTTAAGTAGCTTATTATTTTATTGTTTGTGCAGTGAAAACGAGCAAGTTGAACCACCTGTCCTCACTCAATTGCCCGAAGACGACATATTAAATCGGGATCTGGCAAATGCATAGAGTGAGGAAGAGAACAATGATTATGACAACAATGCCGATGATTCTGGAGATGACACACCCTTTCCTCGTGAGGATGGTGACGAGGAGGAAGAGAATGAAGGACCTGATTTGACGAGGGAGTATGCTCCACCCCCCGTTAGACCAAGAGTGTACGAGTCCCAAGTGCCGTTTCATTCAAGGAAGATTCTCTACCGTGATAACTTGCCAAGTATGCCGGATGTGGATGCTCTCACAAGAGATTTTGATGAAATTCGGACAGCAATGTGGGATGATTCTAGACCAACGGTGCTGGCAAAGAGCATGTTTTTTCCTGATAAAGTGCGCCTAAGCAGGGCGGCAAAAATGTACAACGTAAAAGAGTGTCGTGAGATGACGGTATGAGAGTCAAGTCCGGATGTATACAAGGTTGTTTGTCGCAAATGGTTTATGGGTTGTCATTGGATGCTGCGTGCGAGCAAGAAGAACACAGGTCTGTGAAAAATGGGTAAATATATTCCCACTCACAGATGTGAAATGGACACATTCAATGGGAATCACTACAACTTGGATATTGACTTGATTTCTCTTATCCTTATTCCACACCTTGATGTGTCCATAAGGTATAAAATTAAAGAGTGCATTACATTAGTCCACCAGGAATATGGTCATACCATTACCAAAAGAAAGACATTTCTCGGGCGCAAACGTGCGTTTGAAATTATTTATGGTAACTGGGATAAGTCATTTGCAGCTCTACCCAAGTACATGGCCGCACTGCAACACTTTAACCTCGAGACTGTTGTTGAATGGAAGCTTGAGCGTTGTCCGAAAAATTTAGAATATATATTCAATTACGTGTTCTGGGCATTTAAACCAGCAATTGATGGTTTTTCGCATTGCCAGCCGGTAATATCCATAGACGGTACTCATGTCTATGGAAAGTATGATATCAAGCTGTTGATAGCCGTTGCAGTAGATGCTAATGGACAAATATTTCCTCTAACGTTTGCTATTTGTGCCAATGAAAGCCAAGAGACGTGGATGCTATTTTTGAACCATTTGAAAGAGCACGTTGTCAAACAGTGTTCCGATATTTGTCTAATATCTGATCGGCATGGTGGTATCTTAAGTTCTGTAGAGAACTTGCCTGCATGGCAAGAACCTTATGCCTACCACCGTTACTGTGTGGGGCACTTTAAGGCCAATTTTCAAAAGGCACATCCCAACAAGGATCTGCATGATTTGATGTGGATGGCAGCAACAGACCACCAAGAGCATAAATTCCGAAGGCACATGGAATCTATCAGGTAGGAGAGAGAGCCTATCATTGGTTGATGTGACATGAGCTTCAGAAGTGGACTTTGCATGCGGATGGTGGAAGAAGATGGGGAATTCTGACTACAAACGTGTCAGAGTCTTTCAACGGGTTATTGAAGTCGGCAAGAGGATTGCCTGTCACTGCCATGGTGCGGATGTCGTTCAGGCAGATGGCGGAGAGGTTTGTTGAAAGGAATGCAACTGCAACGTCATTGATGGAAAGGGGTGTTGAATTTATGCCACTGCTGATGAAGAGATTTGAGAAATGCAGGCGGCGAGCACATTGGCATTCATTTTTGCAGTATGATCACGACAGAAATATTTTTGAAGTTCGCACCACTATCCATTTAAAATCAGGGGAATAATGTACATACCATAAATGAATCTAGAAGGTTATGCTCTTGTGGAAAATTGTCCATCTACCACATGCCGTGCTCACATGCCATCAGGTGCTTTCAACATACATGTTTAGGGCCAACCAAGTACGTTGATAAACAATATAGTGTCGCTGCTTACTTAAACACCTATAGTGGGCAGTTGCAGCCAGTGGGTGCTGAGCATTATTGGCCACCGGAACCATTTAAAATGGTGTGTAATAAGGACTATTTGCGTCGAATACAGATGCACAAGAGAATGCGTATACGGAACCAAATGGATGTTAGCGATACTGTTTATGCGCGCAAATGTGTTATATGCTCGCAAACAAGACACGACCGTCGAAAATGTCCTTCGACTGGTTTGGGTGGCGGTGGTAATCAAGCTCGTGGTAGGTGTTCTTCTAATATTCCCAACTATCAATGAGTTTATGTTGTAATAAGTAGATGTTTTGTTTATGTTACAAGATGTATCAAATAAAATTATGTTTCCATTGTTGTTAAATCTTATTGATATTTAACATTTTTCAGTTGAGTAAATTAATGCATTTCTCTCTCCCGTTCATGTAATCAAAAATAGTATTGGATTAAAAAATGGAAAAATATGTGAATATATTTGATAAATATAGTTCAAAAATAGTTGAGTTAAAGGTAGATTTCTGATAAATATGTGAATACACATAGCGCGGTTAAATACTACGTTATGTGAATATATATAGCGCGGTTAAATATTACGTTATGTGAATATATATATCGCGGTTAAATACTACGTTATGTGTATTGTCTTGTCGAACTGAAAAGCTGTCCGTCTGAGAAAAAGCTGTTTTGTATCAGTAATCATCTTTAACACGCAAAGCATAGCGCAGTTAAATACTACGTTATGTGAATATATATAGCGCGGTTAAATACTACGTTATGTGTGTTGCCTTGCCTATAAATAACGGGCGCATTCTAGTTATTTTCTGCGCTTAACAATAACCAATAGCAAAACTTTCCATAAAAGCAAGGTTTTTTTTAACGCTTTAACAAATGTCTGAACGCCTTTATGTACTAAGGTGCCAGTGTGGCATAAAATGTTTGATGAATGACTGTTGGGATGATGGTAAAGTTGGACGCCGCTACTGGATGTGTGTGGACAAGTTTTATAGGGTTCGCGACGAACCTTTTTGCAATTTTGAGGGGCACCCCTGCCTTGTGGGGAACCCCTCTCTCGTGCGACACCCCTACCTCGCTGGTATTGCTCTGGCATCACATAAGCAGGGTCGTGTCCCAAGCGCTAATCCTCTCGAGCTCGCTGCAGTGTCCGGGCAGCCACCTCTGCAACCTGTCGGCCATAATCGTGCAAAGCGGCCGCTCCCTCGTCGGCATGCTGCTGCATCTGCAGTCCTATCTGGTAGACTATATGTAGGCCAATAGCCTGCATAATGTATAAAATATAAACTACAGAACACTAAGTTACAATTATATAATTAATAATAATAAAAAATATACCAGGGCCTCGTGCCGCCCGACGTATGGAACGTACCGACCGCCAGCTTGATGAATGGGATTCCCGACAAAAAGTCGGGTAACGCGGCGGTACCAGGGCATATAGAGCTGAATAGTCTCCGTCTGGATCTGTGAAGGGGGAGCGGGGAATTAGGTCAGCTCGGCCGTCCCAAGTATGAACCTGTGCCTCTAGCCATGCTACATATGCGTCGTCCACCCTGGAACGATCATCCCGCTGATAATGTGTGGCCTCCCATGTAGGCCCCCTCGGTATATACTGCGGACGGCCAAACTGGCGAAGTACCCGCTCCGTGGCATGATACTCTACAATATCGAGGCACATGAGCGGGATGGAAGTGCTCCAAATCAGTTGGCCGGCCGAGCAATAATCGGGCAGGCCACCTATCAAGTCGTCGCTGTATGGCGTCCAGATGAACTATCAAATAACAACAGAAAACGTGAGTATGCGCAACACATGTGAAGCTATACCAAGTAAGTTTAGGTACACATTTACCTATGTGCCCTCCAGCATATCCAACACATTCCTGCAAAGGGGGAGATTATGCCGAGCCTCATAATCTCGTACATATCCACGCCGGAGAACCCATCTCCTAGCTAGAGGGAGAGAAACGGAGGTGGTATATCCGGAGGTAATGGTGGTAGAGGTGGCTGCAACTGCAGGAACCGCTCCCAGGCCCAAACCTAACATACAAAGTTGATGTAAAGTTTAAGAAAATTTTTGACTAGATAGAATTGGAAGGAATGAACAGAGTATTCGAATATGTTGTCACCTGTAGAAGCGGCAAAAATCCACATGCGTCATGCTGGGTGCCCATGCTCGCCCAGCACAGATGCCTGTACAAGTAGGTGAGAACAGCAACACCCCAGCTGTACTGGGGTAAATCATCTAGCAGCTGAAGATGATGAAGAAATCGCAAGCTGACTAGGTTCCCCGAAGTGTTCGGGAACAAGACCCCCCCAAACAGAAGGAGCAGCAACAACCTCGTATACCGGTGAATATGCAGATCATCTCTCTCCCCGGTGATATCGGGGTGCAATATCTCCAAATGCTGTCGAATAGCTGTCAAACTCATGCGACTGGCCCCTGAGTGTGCAGTCTCATCCTGTGGCCTGAAACCAGTAAGCTGCTGCAGCATATCCAAATACTGCCCACGCGTCATCTCTTTCATGGCCTGAGGCAGTGTAATGGGCAGTCCATCAACAGACATCCCATATAAAACCTCAACGTCCTGCAGCGTGATGGTGGCCTTGCTAATGGGCAGGTGAAAAGTGTACGTCTCCGGTCGCCACCACTCTATCAGGGCCGTGATCAAAGACCAGTCGAGCTGCAGCCGCCCGATCTCCAAAATTCTGTAGAAGCCCGTATCCCTCAGGCGCTGGACTACACGGGGATGGATATCTCTGTCCTTCATAAAATCTCACATGCCGTCCACTCTCCTAGCGCGGAGAGTTTGGGCCAGTAACTCTCCCTCCCATACGTAGGTGTACCTATGATCGCCCTGTAACACTAATAGCTCATCGGAGACAGGTCCGGGATGCATAGGCGGCACGTCTATTTCGTATACTGTAAATTAAACAACATTAATTGTATGTTTGATCTGTAAATTATATAATTATTTTTATAATTATACAATATTTAATTGGACCAAGCTATTTAATTGGTCCGGGATCCAGGCTCGATATTTGATGCCCAGTAGGACCAAGCTATCCTGAGTTTTTGTGTGTGTCAATTTTATTATTTTCGTAATTTTGTATGTTTGTTTTGTAAATTAAATAATTAATTTTTATCATATTTAATTGGACAGAGTATATACATATGGGTTTCAGGCTCGATATTTGAGTCCCAGTAGGACCAAGCTATCCTGAGTTCTTGTGTGTGTCAATTTTATTATTTTCGTAATTTTGTATGTTTGTTTTGTAAAATAAATAAATAATTTTTATTATATTTAATTAGACAGAGTATATACCTATGGGTTCCAGACTCGATATTTGATGCCCAGTTGTACCAAGCTATCCTGAATTCTTGTGTGTGTCAATTTTAATATTTTTATAATTTTGTATATTTATTTTGTAAATTAAATAATTAATTTTTATCATATTTAATTGGACAGAGTATATACCTATGGGTTCCAGGCTCGATATTTAAGGCCCAGTAGCACCAAGTTATCCTGAATTCTTGTGTGTGTCAATTTTAATATTTTCATAATTTTGTATGTTTGTTTTGTAAATTAAATAATTAATTTTATCATATTTAATTGGACAGAGTTTGTGTTTGATCTATAAGTATAAAAGATACTTAAACTACATAAATTCTACGCTAAAAGGCTCTATATTTTACTACGCTAAAAGAGCACTAGTCTTTAAGCAAATAAATAATCTAAACTAGATAAAAACAATAAATATATTTTAATCACAAAACAAATACAAAACACTAATATCTTAGTCCGGATAAAAATAACACACTAGTTTAATCGCAAAAATAATACAAAACAACATGAAAACACATTCAAAATAACTAATATGCATTATTATACGAGTTTCGACATAAACTAAATCGGAATACCTCGATTTATGTTTTTCGGAAAGTCGATGATTTGAAAATTTGAGCCGGAAACGAGAAAACCACAACAATAGAAGGCTTGGCTAGGATGTGGGACATACAATCTTATCTTTTTGTGTGACGGGTGGGGTCCACTACAATTTTTTAGAAGAAATTTTTTTGGGGGGGGGGGGGGGAGGTGAGATGGGGGCTCTGGTTCGAGTGTGGGGAAGAAGGAGGGGGACTGTTTATTTATGTATGTATGTATAGCGCGGTATATAACTGCGCTATACATATAGAGTGCGTTTATATACCGCGCTATGCATAACTGTCTTATCAGCCCTGTATAGCGCGGTTTAAAAGAGCGTTATATATATATATATATATATATATATATATATATATATATATATAAAACATGCATTTACTGTACTATCTTTCTCCAATAACGTGGCAACTAAAGGTGACATTTTATAAAAAGATAATGTAGTACTCTTACTAAATTCTAGAGTTATTCTTAAGTTGTGTCTATAGAATGAGGGGTCATTTGGTACGCCTGGAAAAATTGTGGTGCTAAATTTATACAATATTTGATTGATGTTATATCGTCAATCAAACATAGTATAAATTTAGTTCCAGACTTAATCCTGAATATCCTATCAAACTTGGTATTATTTTATTCCACCTCCCAGGTGAAATAAATTAGTCAAGAGATTATAATCTCAAGACTATAATCCCGAAATAATTTAGTCCGCATACCAAACGACCCTGATCGTTTATATTTAGACTTTAGCGGGGTGAGCGACCGAGGCATCTTTTTAAGGTATAGAAGTACAATATATGATCATGAAACTTAATTGAGAATTTAAGACCGATTTACAAGTGGAAGGTCAAGTAATATGCGAATGTATATATAAGTTATGTTACGTAAGTATAGTATGTTACGTACGTAGAGTGATAATGCAACATGTAGAATTCACTAATAGTGAAGATAATGTAGAGTATGGGTAAACAGGAGTCATTACGTAGAAAGTGTTGAATCTATTTCTAGGCTCCTCTCTTTCTTCTCTAGATCTCTAAACTTCATGTCAGAGTAGATAGAATTTAAATTAATTTTAATTTGTTAAGTTTGTTACTGCTTGTCCAAAGTTATTTCAGATCCTCATTAATAAGAGAACTCAAAATTTAAAGGGTTTTGGATCTTCGACGTTTTGATCAGTTAAAAAGAAGAAGAAAAAGACAAAATAAAAGCAAAATCACTTGAAAATATAATGAAGGCCATTTCAGTGATCAAATTGTCAAATTCTCACTAATTTGAAAGATCAGACATACCTTGGACTGACAAGAGTGGGTTGCTATAGTGGTGAGCATCCTTCACTTTCAATCAAGAGGTTATGAGTTGAAGTCATCCAAGAGCAAGGTGAGAGTTCTTGGAGGGAGGGAGCCGAGGGTCTATCGGAAACAGCCTCTCTATCCCAAGGTAAGGGTAAGGTTCGCGTACACACTACCCTTTCCAGATCTTATTAGTAAGATTATACTGGGTTGTTGTTGTTATTGTAGACGAACGTTGGGCTACATGGCAAATATTGATGAGCCCTTTTGACCAAAATTTTCAGTTTGGCTTTGCGTATATGTTTAGACAAAATAGAAGTGGGTGAAAGGATGATAATCAAGGATGCACATAGTACAAATCTTTATATGTACCCTATGCAATAGTCAGTAGATATTGTTTGCGATCGTTTTACTGTATTTTCACACCTCGAGAAAAGGACAATTATTATATGAATGCACGTCACAAGAAAAGGACCAAATTTATCCGGCTTTCACCCACAAAATAATATCTTTATAATTTTACCTGGAGAACTAATAGTCTCCTTTGGAGAAATGGTACACTATTACTATGTATTATCAGTCATATGCAACCATATTCCGAGGGATATATCGAAGTAAATACTGAAGTAATGTTGAGGAGTTAGCTTAATAGAGAAAATGTCACATCAAACATTTATAACTTAAATAATTAAATAAACTGGAACTCCTTGAAAATTGTACTAAATTATATAGATAATAGAAATTGGCAATTAGTCACTTCTCGTACCGCTAATCTTTTAGCCACAATTTCAAAACTATTAAGTGTTTAGTCAATCATTAATGCGGAAAAATTATTTAGACAAAAATATCCTTACCTAATATAAGGCAAAACTCTAATTCGTTGAAGTTTGATGCTTTTACAAGTGAAACTCTATCACACTATGTTGGAGTTTAAAATTTCTCTACAGGTGCAATTCCAGCATAGTTTACTAGAGATCAAAACTTTTAGAGGTGAAACTTCATCGTACTATGCAGGAGTTTCAATCCATTTTTTGTTTAAAAAACGGCTGTAATCATTTTTGCAAGGCTTGTTGGAACTCCAGCATAAAATTTCAACTTGTTGAAGAAACTCCTGAAAATTATCCTTGAGTACAAAGAAATACGATGGGCAAAATCATATCCATTTCACATTGTCACACGCACCAATTTTAAAACACATAAAAGTTCAACAACTTCACGAATCGTTCATGGAGTTTCAAACTTCGGAAACTTTTCTAATTCCAACACATACTTGTCAAAGTTTCGAATTCCAAAATCGTATGTTGGGATTGTTTCATGTTTTAGCTAGGAATATTTAACAGATATTATTTTTGCCTTAAAAATGACTACTTTTTTTTTTTTTTTTTTTTTTTTAAACATTTAAAATGATAGCTAAACTTTAATTGCCGGCTCAAAAACTTATCATTCCACCCAATTTTTTCTATTTCATTGGGGATCCAAGACGCATCGGCCCGTAATCTATTTTGCCTTCTTTTTTTTTTTTTCTAAAAATGCTCAGGAGATTTTGAAGTGTTGGAATGGTATAGAACTCATTTTAAACATCTTTATGAAACTATTAATTCCGACATTGACTTTGTGGATGAACAATTAAAGATGCGACTTTTGTGATTTTTCGGGGGGTGGGGGGCAAGAAACTATAAGAGCTCCAAATTACAAGCTGAAGTTTCTGATTAAGAAATAGATAAGAACCCATACATATATGATATAACTGTATACTCCCTTCGTTCACTTTTACTTGTTCGCTATACTAAATTAAAATACGAAAAGATTTTAAAAATGCTATCACTATTATGGATAAAATTTTCCAAGAACCGATTTTACCCATATCATTAACTATTCATTTCCCAAGACTTTTAAAAATGCTATCATTATTATGGGTAAAATTATAAAATACGAAAAGATTTTTCTACCACACTCGTTTTGGCCACAATGGCCCAAATGGGATTACTAGTGTAAAATCACACTCAAATTAGGGTTTCTCCGCTAATTCTATGCCAAAACTACCCTTCCGTTAGGGTTTGAAACTCTCTTCTTGTTTCTCTCTCATCTATCGAATGCTTGTCTTCCCAATACATGGATAAGATCAAGCATGCATACTCTCTTTCTCATAAACATTTAACATCATGTATTTTTCATCTTATTTTTGTACTATACTCGTATATATTTGATATCTCTTCATCTATATACATATACTTGATTGTGTATTTCGTATATCTTTTGTATAATAAGGTCTTCAAAGCCCTTATATTTAAACAACCCTAGACGGTCGAACACAAAGCCCTAAGGTATACTTTATCCCTCTTCAAAGCCCTAATATTTAAACAAACCTAATACTTGATTATTTCTTCATCTCTTATTCTCCTACGTTCTTCGAAGTGTGAGTGAATAGATTAAGGAATCTACAATGGTGCAGTCGAAGAAGAATAATGCTTCGAAAATATATGTTGTATTTTCTAATAAAAGGCCAGGAATATACTACTCATGGAGTGAGTGTTCTCCTATAGTTATCGGGGTTAAGCGTAGCATCTTTCAGTCTTTCAAATCTCATGATGCGGCCATAACTGTGTTCAACGAATTTGACAAATCAATTGAAGGTAAAAAAATTCTCAAATTAATGGTGTTTGTTGTATTTTGTGGTAAGAAGCTGAGATTATACAAATGTTGGTCTGAGTGTGTTAATATGATTGTTCGTATCGAGGGTAGCTGCTTCCAAGCTTTTCAATGTTATGATGAAGCCTTATAAGCCTTCAACAAATTTCAAACAAGTTGTTCATGGGAAGAGCCATCTTCAAGCTCGGCTGTTGAAGAAAGTGTAGAAGTGGTGACAAATAAAAATGCAGCAAGTGCTATTTCATCTGCTATATTAGCTGGAATATTTATTGGGAAGAAGTTATCAGAAAATGCTGCAAACTGATTATGTCAATTATATTTCTTATTTTCTCCTATATTAGAAAAGTGTTTGCTATAAGTTTGGTGTGCAAGAGATGTACACTTTATTTTGCATTTTGATTATCAAGTTTTGTATGAAGTTAGCCATGATTATTTCGAGTTTACTTTATTCATTATGAAGTTTATGACTTCTTTAGCATTCCTGTTTCAGGCAAATTCTTCCAAGGAAAAAATCTGTATTTTATACATTTTGTATTAATTTGCATTTCGTTAGTGTTGTACATGCATTGTATTTCAATCTATGCTTTACAATGTAAAAAGCGTATTGTAAGATTAAAATATTACACGATTGGTATCAAATTGGGTACAATACAGTATTTCTTAATGTAAAGACCCGGTCGATTATTTTGAATATTACAGTTCCGTTCTCTCATTTACTACTCAATTTATGCTTTATAGTTATTATGTGACTTGTCGGGGTAATTGGTTCGGGTCCGGTAAGGTTTTGGAATGAATTGGAACACTTAGTTCCAAGGTTTAGAACTTAAGTTGAAATAGTTGACAGAATATTGACTTATATATAAACGACCCCGGAATAGAGTTTTTGATAATTCTAATAGCTCCGTATGGTAATTTTGGACTTAGGAGCGTGTCCAAAAAATTATTTGGAAGTCCGTAGTTAAATTAGGCTTGAAATGGCTAGAATAGAAATTTAAGTTTGGAAGTTTGACTGGGGAGTTGACTTTTTGATATCAGGGTCGAAATCCGGTTTTGAAAATTGAAATAGGTCCGTTATATCATTTATGACTTGTGTGCAAAATTTGAGGTCAATCGGACTTAATTTGATAGGTTTCGACATCAGATATAGAAATTAGAATTTTTTAGTTTTATTAGGCTTGAATTGGGATATGATTCGTATTTATAGCATTGTTTGATGTGATTTGAAGTTTCTAATAAGTTCGTATAATATTTTAGGACTTGTTGGTGTATTTGGTTGAGGTCCCGGGGGCCTCGGGGGAGTTCCGGGATGGTTTCAGATCATTTTTCCATGTCTTGCTACTGCTATTGCTGGTTCTGGTGTTGTTCTTAGCGAATGCGAATGGGCTCACGCGTTCGC
The DNA here is from genome assembly GCF_000390325.3 of Nicotiana tomentosiformis. Lineage (NCBI taxonomy): Eukaryota > Viridiplantae > Streptophyta > Magnoliopsida > Solanales > Solanaceae > Nicotiana > Nicotiana tomentosiformis. Next base: position 136,974,979 of record NC_090817.1, read on the forward strand.
GAAGAAGGAATTTTGGACTAGGCCATTTTGTGCTTCGCATTAGCGACTGAGGGCATTCTTTCGCGAAGGTTCGAGGGGCAGAGCTACGCGTTCACGATTGGAGCCTCGTGTTCGCGAAAAGGGAAAGCCGACCTGGGGAAGTTTGGTCCTCGCATTCGCGGTGGAGAGGACACATTTGCGACTGAGCAGCCTGGTGAAGCATCACATTTGTGAGGCCAGGCTCGCATTCCTGAAGGAGGAATTAGGGGAGAACATTTTTGAGCTTCGCGAACGTGAGGCAATGGCCGCGTTCGCGAAGAAGAAAAGCCTAGGAAGAGAGTTTAAATTCTGAAAATGGGACTTAGTCCCATTTTTCATTTAGTAATTTTGGTATGGTTGGACTCGTGATTGAATGGACGTTCATATTTTATAACTTTAGTCGGGTTCCGAGACGTGGGCCCCACAAGCGATTTTTGAGTGCAATTTTGGATTTTGTTGGAAAATTAGTATTTTCATATGGAATTAATTTCTATAATTTGTATTGACTGAATCAAATTAATGGTGACTATATTCGAGGCGTTTAGAGGCCGATTCGCGAGGAAATGACATAGTAGAATAAATGATTACACGATTTGAGGTAAGTAACAATTCTAAATTTGGTCTTGAGGGTATGAAACCCTGGATTATGTGTTATGTGATTGGTTTTGAGGTGACGCACATGCTAGGTGACGGGCGTGTGGGTGTGTACCGTAGGAATTATGACTTGAAAAATTCCATGGAACTGTGTAGATGAATAATCTGTTGTTATCTGCATATTTTCTACGTATTAGAGAAATCGAACTACAAATCATGGTAGAAATCATGTTTAGGCTACGTGGTAGCACTGTAGTGACCCACAGAGGTCGGGTACATATTGAATTATCTGTTAAATTGTTGTTTTACACTCAGTCACAGTTTACTTGCATATTATACCTCAGTCTCTATTGTTCATTATTGATGCATCATATTATTGCTGTTTGGGCTGAAGGAGCCTCTCCGGAGTCTACACACACCCCCAGTGAGTGCAGGTACCTAATGAGTGCGAGTGCCGAGTGTAGAGTGATTGTGAGGTTGGAGTGAATGAGAGGACTGAGTAACTGTTGCTCTGAGAGGATGCATTGATTTTATTATTGTTGTACTTCAGTTGTCATATATTACTGCTTTGAAAATTTCTGAGAGATATTATCTTATGTTCTAGTTGAACTTGATATGAAATTACTATTGGGCCTTAATTGTTGAACTTGCAAGCATGTCTACTTTCTTATGTTGGAAATTACTGTAATTGAACTTAGTTGTGAAGCTCGTTACTACTTTCAGTTCCTTATTTAGTATTATTACTTGCTAAGTTGGTTGTACTCATACTACACCATGCACTTCGTGTGCAGATCCAGGTGTTTCCGGACACAATGGATGTTGATTTCTTCACGCGGTTGATTTTTTGGAGATTCCAAGGTAGCTGTCGGTGTTTCGCAAACCTTGCCTCTTCTTCTATGTATTTTTATTTATTTTATTTAGTCTCAGACTATTATAAACCGTGTTCTCCAGACTTGTGATGTATAGATGCTCATGTACTCTGTGACACCCCGATAGTTGGGAATTCCGCGTTGAGATTTGGGTTTTTATCCTTGTTTATGAGAATTTTTATTATTTAAAATTACTTTAATTCATTTTCTAGTAAAAGTGTTGGGATTACTCCGTAATGTCCGCTTGCCTAGTACCACGATAGGCGCCATCATGACAGGTTAGGATTTTGGATCGTAACAAGTTGGTATCAGAGCCTAGGTTACATAGGTCTCACGAGTCATGAGCAGGTTTAGTAGAGTCTTGCGGATCGGTCCGGAGACGTCTGTACTTATATTCGAGAGGCTGCCGAACCCTTAGGAAAATTTCACTTTCTTGTATTCTGTCGTGCAAATTTGTGGATTCCGGAAACTAAATTTCTATTATTCTATTCTCTCACAGATGGTGAGGACACGTACTACCGGATTGGATGGACAGCCACCAATGCCACCAATTAGAGCCGCGAGAGGCCGGGGCCGTGGTAGAGGCCATGGCCGAGGTAGAGGTCGAGGTGTAGCTCGTACAACAGTTGTAGCAACACTAGTTTCTCCAACTCAGAAGTAGATTCATATATAGTTGAGCCGAAGGGACCAGCTGTGCCCATTGTGATTCCAGGCCTTCAGGAAGCTTTGGCCAAATATTGACAGTTTGCACTGGCCTTTCTCAGGTGGTTTCGGCTCAGGCAGCACCAGCCACTTCTCAGGCTGGGAGAGGTACTCATACCCCTGTCGCCCGTACTCTAGAGCAGGTAGTGCAGGTACTTCAGATACCGGGGGCACTACCAGCCCAGCCGGTTGCAGCTGCTTAGGTCTCGGTAGTCCCCGTTATGGCTAATGATGAGCAGAGGAGACTTGAGAGATTTGGGAGGCTTCGACGTCCATCATTTAGCGGTGCTGAGTCAGAGGGTGCTTAGGGTTTTCTGGATAAGTGCCAGCGGATGCTTCAGACATCAGGTATTCTGGAGACCAGTGGGGTCTCATTCATAACTTTTCAGTTTTCTGGGGCTTCCTTGAGATGGTGGGAGGCTTATGAGAGGCGCAAGCTGGTCGGTGCAGCACCACTTCTATGGCAGGAGTTTTCCGTTCTCTTTTTGGAGAAGTTCGTGCCACAGTCTCATAGAGAGGAGTTGCACAGACAGTTCGAGTAGTTATGTCAGGAGGGCATGTCTGTGATGTAGTACGAGATGAGGGTTTTTGAGTTGGCTCATCAAGCAGTTTGGTTGGTTCCCACTGATAGGGAGAGGATTAGGAGGTTCATTGATGGCCTCACATATCAGCTGCGGTTACTTATGACTCAGGAGAGGGTATCTGATGCTACTTTTGATGAGGTGGTTGACATTTCTCAACAGATATAGATGGTCCGTAGCCAGAAGCGAGGAGAGAGGGAGGCCAAGAGGCCTCGTGGACCGGGTAGTTTTAGCCCTGTTCTTTCTGGGGGTCAATTCTACCACGACAGGGGTCATCCTTACAGGCATGCTCAGACGGGTCGTCCAGCTCATCGTGGTGCATCAGCTAGCCACAGTTCTTACAGTGCTCACTCAGGGCAGCCTTTATTTAGTGCACTACCAGCGCAGAGTTCTCGCCATTCCTCATCTGCTCAAGCTTTTACAGGCAGTGCCTCGGGTTATTAGGACCAATAACTCTATCAGAGGAGGGGTTGTTTCGAGTGTGGAGACTTTGGTCATATCAAGATAGATTGCCCTATGTTTTTAAGTGGGGCTCCACAGCAGAGTTCTCGGCCGATGGCACCAGTACTAGCAGTTACACCACCCGCTCAGCCAGCTCGAGGTGGGGCTCAGTCAGCTAGGGGTTGCCCAAGAAGGGGAGCCTGATCAGGTGGCGGACAAGCCCAATTCTATGCTTTTCCTTCCAGGCCAGATGCCGTTGCTTCAGATGTAGTGATCATAAGTATTGTCATAATGTGCCACAGGGAAGCTTCTATATTATTTGACCCTGGTTCCACTTATTCATATGTATCATCGTATTTTGCTCATTATTTGGATATGCCCCGTGAGTCCTTAGTTTCTCTGTTCGTGTATCTACGCCGGTGGGCGATACTATTATTATGGACCGTGTGTATCAGTCGTGTGTGGTAACTATTGGGGGACTGGAGACTAGAGTTGATCTCTTTTTGCTTAACATGGTTGATTTCGATGTAATCTTGGGTATGGATTGGTTGTCTCCATGTCATGCTATTCTGGACTGTCATGCAAAAACCGTGACGTTGGCTATGCCGGGGTTGCCGAAGGCCAAATAGAGGGGTTCTCTAGATTATGTTATCAGCAGGGTAATTTCTTATTTGCAGGCCCAACGTATGGTTGGGAAGGGGTGTTTGTCATATTTGGCCTTTGTGAGAGATGTTGATGTAGATACTCCTACTATTGATTCAGTACCGGTAGTGCGAGACTTTTCGGATGTATTTCCTGCAGACCTGGCGGGTATTCCACCCGACAGGGTTATTGATTTAGGCATTGACTTGGTGCCGGGCACTCAGCCCATTTCTATTCCTTCATATCGTATGACACCAGCTGAGTTAAAAGAATTGAAAGAGCAACTTTCAGAACTTCTTGATAAGTTGTTTATTAGGCCTAGCGTGTCGCCTTGGGGTGCACCTATTATGTTTGTGGAAAAGAAAGATGGTACTATGCGTATGTGCATCGACTACAGGCAGTTGAACAAAGTTACAATCAAGAATAAGTATCCTTTACCGCGTATTGATGATTTATTTAACCAGCTTTAGGGAGCGAGGGTATTCTCCAAAATTGATTTGAGATCCGGGTATCACCAGTTGAAAATTTAGGATTCGGATATTCTAAAGACGGCATTCAGGACCCGTTTTGGTCACTATGAATTTCTCATGATGTCTTTTGGGCGGACCAACGCCCCAGCAGCATTTATGCATTTGATGAATAGTGTATTCCAGCCATATCTTGATTCATTTGTCATAGTATTTATTGATGATGGTGTACTCACGTAGCCAGGAGGAGCATGCACAACACTTGAGTATTGTATTACAGAGGCTAAGAGAGGAGATACTTTATGCCAAATTCTCTAAGTGTGAGTTCTCGCTTAGTTCGATGGCATTCACTGGACACATAGTGTCCAGTGAAGGAATTAAGGTGGATCCGAAAAAGATAGAGGCAGTTTAGAGTTGGCCCAGGCCATCTTCAGCTAATGAGATTCGGAGTTTTCTCGGCTTGGCCGGTTATTATCGTCGCTTCGTGGAGGATTTATCATCTATTGCATTGGCTTTGACTAAATTGACCCAGAAGGGTGCTATTTTCAGGTGGTCGGATGAGTGTGAAAAGAGCTTTTAGAAGTTCAAGACTGCCTTGACCACAACTCAAGTTCTAGTCCTACCTTCAGCTACTGGTTCTTATATAGTGTATTGTGATGCTTCTCGGATCGGTATTAGATATGTTTTGATACATGAGGGTAGAGTGATTGCTTATGCTTCGAGTCCGTTTAAGCCCCATGAGAAGAACTACCCTGTCCACGATTTGGAGTTAGCTGCCATCGTTCATGCATTGAAGATTTGGAGGCATTATCTCTATGGTGTGTCTTGTGAGGTGTTTACAGATCATCAGAATCTTCAGCACTTATTCAAACAGAAGGATCTAAATTTGAGGCAGCGGAGATGGTTGGAGATACTAAAGGATTATGATATTACTATTTTATATCATCCTGGGAAGGCCAATGTGGTGGCCAATGCCTTGAGTAGAAATACGGTGAGTATGAGAAGCCTTGCATTCATTCATGTTGGCGAAAGGCCTCTTGCAGTTGATGTTCATACCTTGGCCAATCAGTTCGTGAGTTTAGATGTTTCGGAGCCCAGTCGGGTTCTAGCTTGTGTGGTTTCTCGGTCTTCCTTATATGACCGCATTAAAGAGCGCCAGTATGATGATCCCCATTTGCTTGTCCTGAAGGACACAATTTAGCATGGTGATGCCAGAGATGTTGCTATTGGAGATAATGGGGTTTTGAGGATGCAGGGTTGGATTTGTGTACCTAATGTGGATGGACTGCATGAGATGATTCTTGAGGAGGCCCACAGTTCGCGGTACTCCATTCATCCGGTTGCCACAAAGATGTATCAGGACTTGAGACAACACTATTGGTGGAGAAGAATGAAGAAAGATACAATAGGCTTTGTAGCTCATTGTTTAAATTGTCAACAGGTGAAGTATGAACATCATATACAGGGCAGATTGCTGCAGATACTTTAAATTCCGGAATGGAAATGTGAGCGTATTACCGTGGACTTCGTAGTTGGACTCCCACAGACTTTGAGGAAGTTTGATGCTATTTGGGTGATTGTGGATCAATTGACCAAGTCCGTGCATTTTATTCCAGTTGGTACTACTTATTCTTCGGAGCGGTTGGCCGAGATTTATATCAGCGAGATTGTTCGCCTACACGGTGTGCAAGTGTCCATCATTTCAGATCGGGGCACACATTTTACATCACAGTTTTGGAGAGCAGTGCAGCGAGAATTAGGTACACAAGTACAGTTGAGTATAACATTTCCTCCTCATACGGATGGACAGTCCGAGCGCACTATTCAGATATTGGAAAATATGCTACGTGCTTGTGTTATAGATTTTTGAGGTTCTTGGGATCAGTTTCTGCCACTGGCAGAGTTTTCTTACAATAAGAGCTACCAATCGAGCATTCAGATGGCTCCGTATGAGGCTTTTTATGTGGTCGCGGATGCCTTGAGCAGAAAGACAGAGAGTATGGGTAGCTTGGCATTCATTTCAGTAGAGGAGAGGCCACTAGCTTTGGACATTCAGTCCTTGGATAACAAACTTGTGAGGTTGGACATTTTAGAGCCCAACCGAGTTCTTGCATACATCGTTGCCCAGTTTTCACTATTGGAGCAGATCAAGGCACGACAACTTGATGATCCGCACTTGTTGGTCCTTAGAGAGACGATACTACAGTGTGGTGCCAAGGAGGTTTCTATCGGCGAGGATGGTGTTCTACGACTCCAGGGTCGTCTATGTGTTCCTAATGTCGATGGGTTGAAGGAGAGGATTCTAGAGAAGGCGCACAGTTCTTGATATTCCATTCATCCAGGTGCTATGAAGATGTATCGCGACCTGAGGCATCATTATTAGTGGTGGCGGATGAAGAAAGACATAGTTGAGTATGTATCTAGATGCCTAAATTGCCAGCAGGTTAAGTATGAGCACTAGAGGACAGATGGCCTACTCCAGTAGATGACTATACCTGAGTGGAAGTGGGAGTGCATCACTATGGACTTCGTAGTTGGGTTGCCGTGGACTTTGCAGAAGTTTGATGCAGTTTGGGTCATTGTCGATAGGTTGACCAAGTCGGCACACTTCATTCCAGTTGTGACTACGTATACTTCAGAGAGGTTGGCCCAGATTTATATTCAAGAGATAGTTCGGTTGCATGGTGTGCCTGTTTCCATCGTATCATATAGAGGCCCTCAGTTCACTTCACATTTTTGGAGAGCAGTACAGAGTGAGTTGGGGACCCGTGTAGAGATTAGCACAACATTTCATCCACAGACCGACGGGCAGTCAGAGCGGACAATTTAGATCTTGGAGGACATGCTTAGAGCATGGCCTTGGCTGAGTTTGCTTACAATAACAGTTATCAGTCCAACATCGAGATGGCTCCATTTGAGACTTTATATGGTCGGCGATATCGTTCTCCCATCGGGTGGTTTGAGCCTGGCGAGGCTAAGTTATATGGTACTGATTTGGTGAAGGATGCCTTGGAAAAGGTAAAGTTGATTCAAGAGTGACTTCGCATAGCACAATCTAGACAGAAGAGTTACGCGGATCAGAATGCGCGTGATTTATCATTTATGGTGGGAGAGAGGTTTCTCTTGAAAGTCTCGCCGATGAAGGGAATTATGAGATTCGGGAAGAAGGGCAAGTTGAGCCCAAGGTTTATAGGCCCATTTGAGGTGTTGAGATGAGTTGGGGAGGTTGATTATGAGTTTTCTTAGCCTCCCAGTCTATCAAGAGTTTACTCGATTTTTCATATGTCTATGCTCCGGAGGTATCATGCCGACTTGTCACATGTGTTAGACTTCAACACGATTTAGTTAGATGAGAGTCTAGGCTATGAGGAGGAGCCAGTTGCCATTGTTGATAGGCAGGTTCGCCAGTTGAGGTCAAAGAGGAATTCCACGATAAAGGTTCAGTGGAGGGGCCAACCAGTCGAGGAGGGGACTTGGGAGTCTGAGGAGGACATGTGGAGAAGATATCCACACTTATTCAACACTCCAGGTATGATTCTAGACCCGTTCGAGGACGAACGTTTGTTTAAGATGTGAAGAATGTAACGATCCGACCGGTCGTTTTGCTTTTAGAACCTTGTTCCCCTAAATAAGACTCCCCGTACGTGCTTTTACTATTTTATGACTTGCGGGGATGGTTAGTTTGGGATTTAGAAGGGTTCGGGTTGAAATCGGAACACTTAGTTCCTTAAGATTGGCTAAAAAGGCTAAGTTTGACTTCGGTCAACATTTTGAGTAAACGGCCTCGGAATCGGGATTTGACGGTTCCAATAGGTTCGTATGATGATTTCGTACTTGGATGTATGTTCGGATCGGGTTTTGGATGACCCGGGAGCGTTTCAGCACCTAATAGCAAAAATTAGTTCTTTGAAGGTTTTGAAGTTTTTAAATTTGGTTTGGAGTAGGTTTTGGGGATATCGAGGTCCAAATGGGATTCCAAGACTAGGAAAAGTTCTGTATGGTGATTTAATATTTGCACACAAAATTTGGTGTCATTCCGAGTAGATTAGGTACGTTTCGGCGCATTGGGAGTAGATTGAAGAACTTAAAGTACATATTTCTAATTCAATTGGTTTGGGATACGATTCTTAGTTTTGATGTTCTTTTGGGCTTTTTGAGAGTTCAAGAGAGTTCGTTTTATGATTCCAAACTTGTTGGTATGTTCGGGCAGGGCCTCAGGGGTCCCAGGTGTTAATCGGCGAGGCTCAGACCAAGTTGGGACTTGGGAGCAACAGCTAAAGCTCCCAGCTGCTGGTGTAATCGCACCTGTGCTTGGCCAGCCACAAATGCGAGCTCTCAGGTGCGAGCCCATGACCGCAGAAGCATCCCAGCATGGGCTGCCCAGCCATCGCAGAAGCGGAAGAAGGACCGCACCTGCGAAGGCGCAGGTGCGAAGGCAGGCATCGCAGGAGCGGGAAGTGTCGCAGGTGCGCTTTTTTTTGTCGCTGGTGCGTGTCCGCAGGTGCGATCGCCTGAGCGCATAAGCGAGAGGGGGAAGCCTGGCCTTGGTCTGCACCTGCGTGATTTTTGTCTGCAGAATTAGAATCGCAGGTGCGGCAGTGGCACCGCAGGTGCGAGTATCGCTGAGGGCAGACCGCTTCATTTAATATGGGACTTAGGCATTTTTGCTCATTTCTTACACTTCTTGGGGCGATTTTGGAGCTGGTTAGAGAGGAATTTTCATCAACTAATTGAGGTGAGTAAGTTCTACCAAATGTGAGTTAAATACATAGCTTATGGGTAGATTATAACATGTAAATTAGTGGAAATCATGGGTTTAGGTGAAAACCTAAGTTTTTGATAAAAATGGGATTTAACCACGAAATTGGTTATGTAATTTAGTAAAAATCATATATTTGAGTTCACGAGGTTATGTATAACAACTTTCTTCAAACATTTCAGGAATCGGGGAACGTGGGCCCGAGGGGGGGGGAGGGTGAATTTTAGGGATTTTTCAAATAGGCTTGGGAAATCACTTTGATGATTAGGATATGAATTTTTGAACGTGTATTGATCATGTTTTTAATAATATTTGACTAGTTTCGAGTCGTTTGGCACCGAATTAAGGGTTTGAGCACAATCCTGGACTGGAAAGTAGGCTTTGAGACGAGGTAAGTCTCTTTTCTAACCTTGTAAGAGGGAATTAACCCCATAGATGAATTGATAAATATGTGCTCTTACTTGTGGGGGGCTACGTACGCACGAGGTGACGAGAGTACATACGTAGCTACTAATTATGCTATTGTCCGGGTAGTCTAGGACCCATATCATGCTATACCTACAATGTTTTCCCCACGTGATAACTTAATTGCTTAAGTCATATTGAAATTAGATAAAAAAATTTTAAAAGGTTAAATTTCACTTACTTGAAGTTGTGAATAGGACACTTGACTGTTATTGAGAATTTGTGTTTCTTTAAAGTATTTTCTCTTGTGGAGCGGGCCGAACGCCTCGGTAGAAAATAGATGCATCTATGATTCGTGTCGTTCGACCCTCGGCAGTGCAAAGTTTAAATATGTTATGTTGGATCGGGTCGTACGACCTCGGCATAAATTGCTCATGATAAATCTTTTGGACTATTTATAATTGATGTTGCCAGTATTGACTCGAGATGTAAATTGTTAAATGATGAAAATAAATTCGGGAGTTAATATTTGTGAAAATATTGTTTACTATTTCCTGTTATTGAGTTTTCAGTATTTTTCATGTAATCTATGCTTAAATTATAAATTTTACATATTATTGTTAGCCCGTAGTTAGTGTCAAAGTCGAACCCCTCGTCACTACTTCTTCGAGGTTAGACTAGATACTTACTGGGTGCATGTTATTTATGTACTCACACTATACGTTTGCTCTTAATATGCAGGATCTGAGGCAGGTGCATCTGGGTATCAGTCCGCAGCGCACACTTGATCCCTGTTATGAGACTACACGGTGAGCTGCCTTACGAGCCGTTCTGCAGTAGCCATAGTCTTTCTTTTTTTATTGTTCTGTCTAGTTCATTTCAGACAATAGAGTAGTAACCTTTTGTATATTCTACTAGTAGCCCATACTCTTGTGACACCAGATCTTGGCACACACTAATAGACTTATGGTTTTGGTTCATCCTATGGTTATGATTGCACTCAGTTGCTTCTGTTTTATTTATTTTAAATGTGCATTTCTTAAATCTTTTAAATTAAGGAAAGTTTAATTGCTTGAAAATTTATTAAAAAGAGAAATCCCGTGGTTAGTTCACTTCTGGCTTGCCTAGCGGCGGCGCTAGGCGCTCTCACGACCTATAATAGAATTGGATCGTGACACATTATTTCTCTCACTGTTGAGTTATTTGGTGTAGAAGTTGTGAAAGTCGTTATTACGTTGAGGTAATGCTGGTTATTATTGAAACATATATCTTATTGGGCATTTTTCATCCATTGTTGTTAATATTCTCGTAAACGTTATGGTGGAGCCATGGGCTATTGTTGTGGAAACATTGATATTATTGTTATTGGCAAGTTGTGATATATGAGCACTTTGGTGCGAAATATTATTGTGATATGATATTGACGTGCATGCGGCGATATAAGGTTTGGGGTTGATGTCCATGCGGCGGTATAAGATAGGACATATGTATTTGTTGTTTGTAGGGGAACTACGTGAAGCCACACAACGTCATAAGGTGGGCTAAAGTGAGTGTAGCTATTTCGGAAAAACCGTTTCAAAACTTATTTCAAATGTAAGGCTCACGCGGTAGTATAAGGAAAGATTGTGATTGAAACTGAGAAATGTGAATACGAGGCGGTACCTCGGTTGTGATTCTTGATTATACGAGGCGGTACCTCATTTTTATTTCATTACACATGAGGCGTTACCTTGTTGTGATTCTTGCTGTTTATTTCATGTTGCAAAGTATTTTTGGTGGGAATATATCTGGTTGTTTCATGCTTTATTGTTCTAGCAGTTGTTGTCCGTACATGATCATTGTAGCCGTTTAGTTGCTTCTTTTATGCTATTTCTATTATTGATTTTCGGTACTAGTCCTTGCTATCATCTTGTTCCGTATCAGTTGTTTCTTCACTTTCCATTATCTGCATTATATTTTTATATTGTCTATTTTATATCCTAGTAGGTGTCTTGACCTGGCCTCGTCACTACTCTACTGAGGTTAGACTCGATACTTACTGGGTACCGTTGTGGTGTACTCATACTACGCTTCAGCACATTTGTTTGTGCAGATCCAGGTACGTCTGCTCGTGCTGGTCATTAGAAATTTCCTGCTAGCTACTTTTTATCGGAGACTTCAAGGTATACATGCTCCACGTCCGCAGGCCTCGGAGTCATCTTCCCTATTTTTACTTCCTGTTGTATTTCTTTCAGACAATGTTGTATTGGATATTCTAGAATTATTCTATAGAGTGTATGACTCAGTCCCACCTGTTTTGGGTAGTGTACTGTTGAGATTATATTTTGATTCGGAAGGTTATATCTGTATTCAGCTTATTTTTAGTATTTTGTTAAATTATTTTGCCAAGTTATTATTATTTGTTAGGCTTACCTAGAAACTACGTGCCATCACGACATCCTACGAAGGAAAATTGGGGTCGTGACAGGTCTTTAGGGTTGTGTAAGTGAGTGTGTATATATACACGGCCAACCACCCAAAAAAGAATATTTCAAAGAGAGACCACTAAAAATTTGAACACTAATTTTTCCTCTTAAGTTTTTTCATCAGTCAAAAAGGTATATTTGACCATAAAGCTTAGTAAAATATAGATTTGGAACCTAATTAAGATCTGTATTTTGCATATTTAGTCCCCTTGTAATGTTAATTTTGACATCAATTGTTAGATTTGGAACCTAATTAGCAATTTTATTATGAACTATTAATGATTTAAGTTTTATATTTTGCATATTTAGTCCATGTGTATTGTTAATTTTGACCTCAATTATTAAATTATTTAATTCAAACCATAACAACTATACTTAATTCAATTGACCGTTGATATAATAGCCAATTATAATTCCATTGATTAAGGTCATATGTATCGACCCTTAGTTAAATTAAAGAATGTCATAAAGTAAAGTTGTAGTCATATGCCCTATGTTAATTAAATCATTGTGATTTAAAGATGTTGACCGTTTATATAATAGCCAATTTATAATTCTATTCATTAAGATCATATGTATCGTCCCTTAGTTAATAGCAATTGAAGAATGTCATAAAGTAAGGTTGTAGTCATATGCCCTATGTTAATTAAATCGTTGTGATTTAAAGACATTGACAATTTGTATAATAGATAATTTATAATTCCATTCATTAAGGTCATATGTATCGACCCTTAGTTAATAGCAATTGAAGAATGTCATAAAGTAAGGTTGTAGTCATATGCCCTATATTAGTTAAATCGTTGTGATTTAAAGATGTTGACCGTTAATATAATAGTCAATTTATAATTCCAATCATTAATGTCATATGTATCGACCCTTAGTTAATAGCAATTGAAGAATGTCATAAAGTAAGGTTGTAGTCACATTCCCTATGTTAATTAAATTGTTGTAACTTAAAGATGTCGACCGTTTATATAATAGCCAATTTATAATTTCATTTATTAAGGTCATATGTATCGACCCTTAGTTAATAGCAATTAAAGAATATCATAAATTAAGGTTGTAGTCATATGCCCTATGTTAATTAAATCGTTATGATTTAAAGATCGTTGACCGTTTATATAATAGCCAATTTATAATTCTATTCATTAAGGTCATATGTATCGACCCTTAGTTAATAGCAATTGAAAAATGTCATAAAGTAAGGTTGTAGTCATATGCCGCATATTAATTAAATCGTTGTGATTTAAAGATGTCGACCATTTGTATATTAGCCAATTAATAATTCCATTCATTAAGGTCATATGTATCTACCCTTAGTTAATAGCAATTGAAAAATGTCATAAAGTAAGGCCGTAATCATATAGCATTTGAAAGCTTAATGATTATGATAACTTATCAATCTTTAGTATTATCGAATCATTACTTATATTTAGTATTAATATGAAAAATAATTAGGTAATTTTATTAATGAGAACTAAAACTCAAAAAATTATATACATGATAGACATCGACACACATAAACACATACCGTTAGATACACAAATACATAAATAATTCGCATTATATTAAAATAAAAAGACTTAAGGATGTATAAATAATTTGTAAGTAAATAAAATAAAATAAAATAAAGTAAAATAATTGACTACTAACTTGGAACAAATATTGCATTCAAAATAGTAATAGACAAAAAATAATGTTGCACCCAGGTTTCGAACCTTGGCAGCATATGTGAGGGAAAGAACAGAGAGTTGATCAACCAGAGGGTCTATCGACACTTTTGGTTGGAATCAATATTACAAATATTTTAATACCTTTGTAGAATGTTGAATTCAAAATACTAAAAGGAAAATAAAAAAGAGAATGCCGCTACTGGGTTTCGAACGAGGCAACAAAGGTTAAGGGAAATACTTAGTGAGTTGATCAACCAACCAGTCTACAAGTACTTCTATGATGTATAGGACACGCTAAATATTTATTATCTTGATGAATATTTGGTACAAATATATATATATATATATATATATATATATATATATATATATATATATATATATATATATATATATATGTATGATTTCATATGTATTTTTTTTTCTATTAATAACTAACTGTATTATTTACTCTGTTACTAGAGTAGCTGGATGCGTACTTGCATTAACCCAAAGTGACAAAGAGAAGGTAGCGTACTCGCGTTATGAAGTATTATGAACTTCAAGATCGTTTCTTCATCGCTGATAACTTCTTAATCTTGAAGTGTCTTGAAATATTATGAACTTAAAGATCGTTTATTCATTGCTAATAACTTTTTAATCTACTTCTTAATCTTCATCGCTACATTAGGATCGTGCATCATATTAGAGTTCAACGTGATAAAATAGTTGGCATCGAGCAAATGCTTTCTGCACTCTCTTTATTAGAACAACTTTATTTCAAGTATTGAAGTTAGAATACAACTAAGCCAAAGCCATGGGGAGAGATAGCAACAATTATGCAGAAGCTAATATGCAATCCATAAGGCATAAACGTTGGAGAATTTATTTTGATTGAACTATTAAAATAAATTAAGCAATGCATAAGTTTCATAAATCATTAAACAACAAAGTTTATACAAAACAAGCAAAATTTCTTCAAAAAGAAAAAGTCATGGACCAAATAAAACAACAATGCAATTAGGCCTATTGAGAACTCCAAGTTTTCACATTATTCTTCATCAACTATTATAGTTCCAAGTGGTAAGGGATAATGTGATTCTCTGAAAGAATATTCTAATGATAGACCACTAGTACACCAAGAATGTGAAAGGTTAATAAAGGTAAATTCTTCATACATGACAATGTACATGACATGGTCAACGATTGTAGGAACTAAGAGTAAGGTTTCTAAAAGGGCTTTATACTTGTTAGAGAGTCAAGGACAATGGAACCCAAGAAAGTACCGTAGATCAGCTCTGGAAGGCTTGTGAGTTTTTAGAATGAGTTAATCGTGGATTTGTGATTTAGCTAAAGTTTCAAGACTCTAAGGAAGGCAAAACGAGTGGGAGAAATAAATGTGATGCTCTAATAACCCAAGAGTGCATAGTTATTCGCTAACTAACAAGAATGAGGTGAGAAGAATTGGAAGAAAATCTATAAATTAAGGTGGTCATAGTATCGCCAAATAGTTTTTACCAGAATAGTGGACTCGCCTAGAGCACAAGTGTTAATAGAAGGTATAAAGGATCAACCGTAATGCAGCCGACTTGGATGACATTGAATATTAACTAAAAGATTTAGAGGGAGTTCATGTCTACATATTACAATGAAAAGTGAGACTACTGGTGGTGAAGTGGTGGTATGGTAAACTCATCAAACCAGGCACAATGATACTACAAGTTCATGGGAAGCAGACAAGTGTATGGCACAATAAGGCTATCAACTATGCATTAAGGGCAAAATGAGATGGGATTGAATGTTTCAGTCACAAAGAAAAGATAGTACCAGCATATTGTCCTGACCAAAGGGTGATCAAAAAGGGAAAAATAACACAATCTACCCAAAGGACAAAGGGAAATGTTCGAAACAGACTGAGAGAGGATGAACACTTATTACGAACCAGACATGTTTAGCATGATAGCTCTCAAGATGCAATACCAAGAAATACTATTGGTAGCTACAATACTGGAAATAATGTGAGTTACTCATCGAGAATTAAATCAGGTGGACTAAGTCTTACACTTAGAAGGAAAACAAGAAGTCGTTGTTGAAGAATTTAGGAGATATCCCAAGTTTCAGAAAAGGCCCTGTTCAGGCCAGTGACCCCTTTTTAATTGAATATATATAAAGGATGTTGATATATGCTTTGGAGGTGTTTAAAAACAAAGAGGGATTGTGAGAATGTTCACAAGGGAAGTATAGTGATTTCTTAAATCCTATAAGGCACATAAGGAGGAAAGAGGGTGGCTAAGAAAGGTCTGAGCACAATGTTACTTTACATTTGATGCAATGTTGTGCAGGTTGATGTTATCAGGGTGTGTGCGCTAGCTAGCAAATGTTATTCATTTGAAACAGAATGTCCTATAAGAAAACTCATCAAGTAATGTCTTTTGTTGAGAATTTGGAAGAGCAAGTTGCAAGTATTCACAGAAGATTGTAACCATATCAAGGAAATTATTGTAGATTTCAATTCCTAGGAGGTCATATGTAAGAAAAATGTGATATAAATGTCCCACTAATGATGCAACATGGCACGGTGATCGCTTATGCATCTAGGTAACTCAATAATCATGAAAATAACTATCCAACACATGACTTAGAACTTGCGGTGGTGGCTTTTGCATTGAAGATTTGGCGTCATTATTTGTATGGGGCCCGTGTGGATATATTCACGGACCATAAGACCATTGAATCTGAGGTAGAGAAGATGACTTGAGTTACTCAAAGACTACGATATCGATATCCTATATCATCCGGGGAAGGCTAATGTTGTGGCGGATGCTCTTAGCCGGAAATCTATGGGTAGTTTGGCTCATTTGGAGGCATATCAAAGGCCGTTGGCCAAGGAAGTTCGTTGATTAGCTAGTTTGAGAGTTTGTCTTACGGACTCTAGTGAAGGAGGGGTGATTGTGAAAAATAGGTCTGAATCATCACTTGTTGTGGAAGTCAAGGAGAAGCAGTACGACGATCCGTTGTTGGTACAGTTGAAGGAGGGGATTAATGAACATAAGACCACGACTTTTTCTCTTGGCATGGATGATGGTACACTAAGGTACCAAGGGCGATTATGTGTTCCAAATATAGATGGTCTCCGAGAAAGAATCATGACCGAGGCTCACGCTTCTAGGTATTCCGTGCACCCTGGCTCTACAAAGATGTATCATGATCTTAAGAAAGTCTACTGGTGGAATGATATGAAGAGAAATGTGGTGAACTTTGTGGCAAGACGTCCAAATTGTCAGCAAGTAAAGGCCAAACACCAAAGGCCCGGTGGGTTGGCACAAAACATAGAAATTCCAATGTGGAAGTGAAAAATAATTAATATGGACTTTGTGGTAGGACTACCTCGCACTCCTCGCAAATTTGACTCGATTTGGGTGATTGTGAATCGACTCACGAAATCAGCACACTTCTTACCTGTTAAGGCTACCAACACAGTAGAACAATATGCTCAGTTGTATATCAAGGAAATAGTCAGGTTGCATGGCACTCCGATTTCTATTATGTCAGATCGAGGGGCACAGTTCATAGCAAATTTTTGGAGGAAATTTCAGCAAGGTTTGGGTACTCAGGTGAATCTTAATACTGTCTTTCACCTGTAGACCGACGGGCAGGCAGAGCAGACTATACGAACACTTGAGGATATGTTGCGTGCTTGTGTTCTTGAATTCAAGGGTAGCTGGGATGATCATTTGCCGCTCGTAGGATTTTCCTACAACAACAGTTATCATGCTAGAATTCAGATGGCTCCGTTCGATGCTCTATATAGTAGGAGATGTAGATCTCTCATTGGGTGGTTTGAGATTGGTGAAGCAGAGTTGATAGGGCCAGACCTCGTGCATCAGGCTATGGAGAAGGTTAAGATCATTACGGAATGGTTGAAAACCGCTCAGAGTCGTCAAAAGTCCTATTCGAATGTGCGTCGTAGGGATTTGGAGTTCAAAGAGGATGATTGCATATTCTTGAAGGTTTCCCCCATGAAGGGTATAATGCGGTTTGGTAAGAAAGGGAAGTTGAGTCCGAGGTATGTCAGACCATAAAAAATTATTCAGTGTATTGGTTGGGTGGCTTATAAGCTTGAACTACCTCAAGAGATGTCTTTAGTGTACCCGGTGTTTTATGTATCCATGTTAAAGAAGGTGGTTAGAGATCTGTCGCTTATTATTTTAGTTGAGACTATTGAGGTTAATGAGGAATTGACTTATAAAGAAATTCCAGTTGCCGTTCTTGATAGGCAAGTCCGTAAGCTGAGAAATAAAGAAATTGCCTTTGTGAAAGTGTTATGGCGAAACCAACAGGTCGAAGAGGCCACCTGGGAGGCCGAGGAAGAAATGAAGAAGAAGTACCCTCATTTGTTTGAATAGCTATGTATTTATGAAGTTGTGTTCTATGAAAATGCTAAGAGTTTACCTTCTATGAATTATGTTTCACTTGTACAGTTGATGTTAAGGATATTTGTTTTTGGTAATATACTGCTCATGAGGCCACAATTGGCGTTGTTTTCATATTATATTGCATCGTTGGATTATGTATATGTTGTTAGGTTTGGTTTCTAGGTTTCTTTGGTAGGTAGATAGGCCCAATTATAGGGAATACTCTGGCCAATTATTTGAAAATTTATGGTGTTAGACAAAAATTTGGAACTGCAGATGTGTGAAGTAATAGCTGAGTCACATTGGATACTAATGTTGAACTTTGTCCCTCATTCGAGGACGAATGATCTTAAGCGGGGGAGGATGTAAGGCTCCATAAAATTTCACATAAAACCTTGGGTTTCGTGGCGCCGAGGTAGAGTGAAGCAGAACTTGAGCTAATTTTGAGGACCATTATGCGGCCCATTATGCGACCACATAACCATTTCGCGGGCCGCACAATCCATCGCAGATCCAGCATGAGAATACTTCGGAAGGAGTTTCTGCGGGCTATTATGCGACTACAGAACTGATCTACGGACCGCAGATCCGTCACAGACCTATCTAGCCCTGCCTAGTTTTTGGGGCCCTTTCTGCGGTCCCTTTTGCGGGCCGCATACCTATTTTGCAGTCCGGTCTGCGACTGCAGACCCGACTTCGTAGAGTTTAAGTTTTGAAAAATTTTACCCGATCCCATTTTTACAAAAAAAATGGGGTTTATTTTGGCTGGTCCTATCTGATATTTTAGAGAGAGAGGAAAGGA
This sequence comes from Nicotiana tomentosiformis, assembly GCF_000390325.3. Taxonomy (NCBI): domain Eukaryota; kingdom Viridiplantae; phylum Streptophyta; class Magnoliopsida; order Solanales; family Solanaceae; genus Nicotiana; species Nicotiana tomentosiformis. Next base: position 136,993,791 of record NC_090817.1, read on the forward strand.
TATAGAGAGAGGAGGAAGGGCACCAACATCTTCATGCTTCAAATTCTTGCTCAAGCTTTGGGGATTCAAGGGAGAAATCCACAAGCTCTTCATCTAAGAGGTAAGGTTCTATTCCCTCGCCCTAAATTTCGGGATTTGGACTGAAAATAGATAATAAGAAGTATGATTCTTGGGTGTGGGAGTTGTCCCATATGCATGCATGTACCAACAAGGTTTGTGGGGAGGTCATTTAACTAGTATGAGTGAATTCTTGATGTTGAATTAGTTGTAGGGTGAAGGAAATCTTATAGAAGGAATTTGTAGCTAATTTGCACACATAGTGTTTGATGAAATACTCAAATGAGCTGAAACCACGAGTATATTCCTAATTATGGTTCAATTTTGGCATGTTTCAAAATAGATTGAAGTTGCTAAGGTTTCCGAAATATTGTAGTAACTTAAGGAAGCTCAAGCAAGGTATGTTGGCTAAACTTCTCTGTTAGAATTGAATCCCATGATGTTCTTGTAAGTCCCGAGTTATTCATTATAAATTGCCTATTTCGAATAAGCTTGTTGTCGATATATATATATCGACAACAAGCTTATTCGAAATAGGCAATTTATAATGAATAACTCGGGACTTACAAGAACATCGTGGGATATATAAATGTGTTTCGGATATTCTTATCATATTATGTTATTCTTCGGGAGCATGTTCAAAGCATGAGTTATGTATTAAAATGTTGTGACTTCAAGTCGAGTTCAAATGAAAGCTATTATGCCAAATTGTGTAAGAAATATCTATGTGCCTAAGACTCTTATTTGTCACATGTTTATTTAAATTCTTGATTTGAAAAGCCTTATAGTTGATGATCCATGATGATGTTTGAAAGCGAAAGAGGTGAGCATGAAATATGAAATACAGCCGACGTGCCAAGAATGATATTACATTTATGGCCACTAGTGCCAATGAAGTGAAAAGAGGTGAACAGATTATGAAATGAGCTGCCCTTTTTTTATAGTAAATATTTTGTGAGTATCGATAGTCACCAAGGAAGGGTATGTTAAAATAACCTAACCCCGAAACTACACCTGCCGGTGTAGAAGTGTATTGTGATTATTCCCCCTTATTTGGGATGAGATTGATGTGGTGAAATTATTCCCCTTAATTAGGATGAGATGATTGATAGAAAAGGATGTTGTCGATCCACACAGCATTGTGGTGAGACGGACTAGCCGATCGGGTCGTGATCGGATGCCATACTGCACACATGGTGGTGATTGTGCTGGAAATTTTAATTGAAATTGTGAATACACCTCCACCAGCACATATTGGGGTGAGACGACAAGGTCGCTTTGTGTAGAGGTTGTGATTGTGATTTAATGTCTTTGGGTGAGACGGCCTAGCCGATTGGGTCGTTATTGGACTCCGTGCTAAATACATGATGGTATATCCGTACTAAAGATCTCCCAACTAAAATAATGAAATTTACTTGAAAAACTAATTTTTGCTCCTAACTTGATGTTTTGGTATTGCTTGAGGCTCTCATTGATTCTATGATTGTTCTTCCTTGTGTTGTTACCCGTTCTATTGAGAGGGTGTTTAGTCATACATACTAGTACTATTCCATATGTACTAACGTCTCTCTTGCCGGGGGCGCTGCATCTTTAATGGATGCAGGTGGTTCCACAGCAAGTGGCATTGATCAGTGATAACAGCACACCCTCTTCCCAGTTGACTTGGTGAGCCCCACTTTATTTCGGGGTTATGTATCTTTTGTTCCTCGTGTATTATGTTGGAGGTATATTCGGGTCCTTATTGCCGGCACTATCATTGTACTCTTTTGTATCTAGTAGAGGCCTAGTAGACATAGTGTGGGTTGTGTATTGGTGCTGGGAAAGTCAAAATAGTAATGTTGTATTTGAATCACTTGTTCCACTTCAAACTATGAAAGTGTATGTATTTTTAGACTTTAAAATGAAGTAACTAATGGTAATGAATTGGTGTTGTATACATGATATAGCCTCATTGTCTGATTGACCAAGTTTATATTCCCTTTATTCATGAGCGATTTGGGTAGAAGGAAATCTAGCAGGCTTGCTTGGCCGGGTTATCGCAGTTGAGAATCGGTCGCGCTCCCCGAGGTCGGGGCGTGACACAAATACTATAAGAAAAAATGATATGTTTAAGTAATAAATCAAATATAATTTCAAAATTATACCTCATTCCCACATAGAGAAACATCATGCTCAATGTTTGTACCTATGCCTTGCCCATTACCCCTACCCCAGCATCTACTACTTCTATCGCTACCTTTACCACCATGATTGCCACTACCACTGCCACCAATCTTGCCACCACCCCTGCCACCTTCTCTAACACCAATTCTTCCGCCATTACTAGCTCCAAATACACCACGTGACTGTGAACTTGTAAAGTAGTATTCAATTCTTCCTCTATGTCGATTCAAATATGGCCTGCCACGTGAACGAGTGTACTGGGGATCTCGTAGAGTTGTACCTTCAGTTTCATCTGAGTCATCCAGGTCGGGGTTTGGCATGGTCATTTTGTCGTCCCAGTTTTGAAGATCATGCACCATCTTCTTCAAATTATGCTTAACATATTGAACCTTCACGCTGGTGCTCAGTGCTATATCACAAGACATGTCAAAATATTTCAACATGCTCCTGTATGTCTTGTACTCAGGAGTCATATTTGGGTAACCAATTTGATGGAATCGATTCAAGTATGGTCGAATAACATCGTTTCTCCACCTTGTTAGTATATACCTTTCATCAATTTTATCAATCTTCTCGTGCGACAAGATCTTGTGTACATGGCAGCAAAGTATCCCTCTAGACTCAAACCATTTGCAGCTGCAACTAAAATAATCTCCGATAGGTGTATATTTAACTGTGTACTCTAATGTATTTCCACCATTTGTTTTATAGCTGAATAATCACTAACGATGAATTTCTCAACACCTGGGACAACTTGATGATCGTCGGGGCTGTAGACTTCATAATAATACAATCTCCTTAACTGTGTCTTGAAAAATTCATACATTGTACGCGTATAACACTGAATTATCTGTTCCTCCCACTTGAACAATGACTCACACATAATTTGAAAGCCCTTTTACATGTATTATGCTTCCAACTCTTTCTCATGCTTAGCTTTTATAGCTAACTCGTACTGGTGAACAAACATCCTAAGAGTGCTTTGACGGGTAATATATCCATCAAAGAATGCATGCATTCCCTCATTTGTTTGCGTAGATAGCATACCAGCCCAAAAATACACATTAAGGTACGCATGACCCATTTTTCCTTCTTAGAGTAAAGCTTGTTGAACTAATTCTTTGTATGCAAGTTATACTTTGCAATATATTCTGTCCATTTTCTCTCAAAAACTTCAACAGTAATGCTATCAAGGACCATGGATTTAAATTCTCCACATGCAATTTTAGAAGGACGAACACCACTTAAGTAAAGAGGCAACTTTGAAAATATATGCCAAATACAATACCTATGTATTGTATATGGCATCACTTCAGCAATTGCTGGCTAATGCTCGGACACTGGTCAGTTATGCTAGCATCTGGATGAACATTTCCCATAGCCTCAAGCCAAGTTCTAATAACTAATTTGTAACTATCTATATCTTTATGAGACATGGGAGCACATCCCAGTAAGATGGATTGACTATGGTGATTGATGCCAACAAATGTAGCACATCGCATATTATAGCGATTCACAAGGTACGTCGTATCAAAGCATATCGCATTATGGAATTATGCATACTCTGCCTTACAGTGTGAATGCATCCATACCACATTTCGCAGCCTACCAATATATCAACGTCTATTGAATATAAAAACTCTCTATCCTTTACCTGCATTTCACGATAAAAGTTGAGCAATGACTGTGCGTCCCCTTCTTGCATTTCAAAATTTCTACTCTTTAAAATAAAATTTCTATAATCTTTTGGAGTGCAACCCAAATTTTGCGGTCCACCACGTTGAACCTCAGTAAGTCTAATATTCTTGGAGGGTCTAATGCCATATCGATCGTGAGCTATAAGATCCCTCTTCAAAGAATCACTAATGGACCTATGTCCAGCCATCAGGCGTGATATGGCAGGGAGCAAATCATGATTGTGATCGTGAATGACCTTAGAGATGCGCCATCAACCAGAATCATCCAAAACAACAGTGAGCATAGCTTTACAATTGTTACTCTTGGTGGTAAACTTAGTTTTGTGAATCCTAGCCCTATCACAACAGTAAGTTATGTACCTGGCAGTGTCACCACCCTTCTTGTTGGAATTTCTTTTGACGACGGATAATCTTTTTAATTGTGGATATTCTTTGTAGAATGCAAACAAAGAATCTTTATATCTATATCGCATTCAGGAGATTGGACCTACAACCACATCCTCTTCAATGAAATCATTCTCCATTTTCTGATCAAAATCATATAATTCTAACTCATTTCCTAAAAACTGCTCCTCGTCATCCTCAGCTTCTCCATAATATTCCCCATCGGGTTCTTCATCATCATCATCTAAATGCACATCATTGTTGAAACTGTTGTTTGAATCAACATCTATCCATTCGTATTTATTTAACAAACTGTCGTCCGATGTCATCCCTAAAGATCTGTACAACTCGTTCCTAACCCGATCAAACCTACTATCTTGGTTCATATTCATGGTTGTTGTATTTGTGTTTTATTCATTTGGGATCATATTTTATTGCACCGCCAAATTTTCTTGGTTTGAATTTATTTTTAGGTTAAGGAAGAAAAAAGGGAAGGATTATAGCCGTTAATGTGATCGACTCTTCAAGATCGTATACCGTATTCTTTTTAAATATAATAATTTACTATACACATAAAATACACAATGAATGTAATGACTTTTCATCTTCCTTCGTATGTGAACATGGATGATTCACGTTACTCAATGTTTGGGAATAGGAAGAAGTTACCATATTTAATATTTTCTTTTGGAGGAAAAATTGTAAGGAGAATTGGAATGAGGACGATGATGTCATTTTGCAAGTGTGGTCACAGACAAGCCACATTAGTGTGGTCATTATGCAACTCTCTATAAGATATAAACTTCATATATTTTTTCTTAAAGAGAGTGCAAAGTCAAAAGTAGATAACGGAGAGTATGGGTGTACGAAGAAAACCGATAAACGCACCAAATCGATAATTTGAGTCAAACCGAAAAAAACCCCGATGTGGTTTTGTCACGACCCTAAACCAACCCGTCGTGATGGCGCCTATTATGGTACTAGACAAGCTGACTATTAAGACATTTCCAATATTTTAAATCTTTGAAAGATACTAAAACAGTTTAAATAAGGAAAATCTCTGAAAAACAGGATATGAAATCATAATTCAATACATAATTCTTCCTAAAAACTGGGGTGTCACTGGGTACCTGAGCATCTACGAATTTACAAGGTCTAGTACACTGTCTGGAAGTAAAAGCGAAATAAATAAACTGAAATATAAGGGAGGAGAGTCAAGGTCTGCGAATGCCAAGTAACTACCTCGATGATCTCCGAAGGTCTGGCCTCTACAAATCAACAACATCCGAAACCGGAAGCACCTGGATCTGTGCACGAGGTGCAGTGTGTAGCGTGAGTACAACTAACTCAATAAATAACAAATCTATCCTTTGGATTGAAAGTAGAGACAAGTCCAATTATTATGGTCCACTTTCGGTATTTAACAGCATGGAAAGTTACACCCACAAGTGAAGTTACAAGAAATTTAGACATGCTTTCAGATTTCACAACAAAACTTAACACATAAAAGGGCAGATCCAGCCCAGGGCAGGTCCAGCCCACATGCAAATAAAACAGGGTAGATCCAACCCAAATGTCATGACTGCTAGTATTACGCCCACCATGGGTGTGCAGACTCCAGAGGGGCCGATCCAGCCCAAGCGCTATAATAAGCCAAATACTAGCATCAATCAATATGGCCTACTGTGGCGTGCAACCCGATCTCATAAATATCACTCACAATAGACCCTCAGCCCCACTCAGCCAATAACCTCTCCAGTCTCTCGGGCTCACCAGAATCATGATAATCAGCCCGCAATGATGATATGATACAGCATGTAAAGACAACATAGACTGAGACATAATACGCAAGTTATAACTGTGACCAACTTAAGTTAATTTTAGGCAGGTAATTAATTTGTTTTAACATGTCGTGTCGTGACGTTAAATCAGGCGCTTCTTGGGAGGCAACCCATGTTTCTTTTTCTTTTCTTTACTTCTTTTGTAGATAGGTGTTATTTTTGTGCTAACTGGATTTGAAATGTGTTATAGGAATGAGTGTACTTTACAAAATTATGCAAAAATTGGCTAAGTGTGGAAAGAATTGCGGATCGTACTTGTATTATGTGGACCGCACAATTTTGGTTGCTGCAACAAAAAGGGTCTCTACGGCCGCACAAATACATTGCGGAGCGCACAAGTTGAAGGTGGAAAATGTCAACTCTCTGAAATTGGTCCGTCAGAGAAATGGTCGATATGCGGCCGCGCCACGAATTCTGCGGTCCGCAACAAAACTTGGGTCGCACAACTAATTCTGCGGACCACAAAATGCTAGGGTAACTGGGCCCTCATGTAATAGAGTGCGGACCACAATGAAAATTGTGCAGCTGCACTCAAGCCCTCTTACTTTGCCAGAAACTGTTCACTATAAATAGCAGAAGCTAAGGCTCTATTTCCGTTTTCCTTCTCTGAGCTCCCAAAGTGCAAAACTTTGAAATTTTGTGTTACATTACAGCCTAACAACTGTTGATCATTCATATCTTGCACGAATTCATATCTGTTTGAACAACCACGTGGGGTAAATATGTAGTGGGTAGACTGGTAAATTCTCTAAGGGGAATGGGTAAATTAATTTTCATGCTTAGCTGTTGTTTCCATGTCAAAATTGTGCAAACATTTGAAACGCTAGGTGAAAAATGACCGTCTGTTCATCATTGTTAGAATCTGTGGCCGCACAAGAAATTGTGCAGTCCGCAGAAGTTAAAGATTAGGGCACTATAGTAAGTCATGGTTCTGTAGCCGCAATGCAAAATGTGCGGACTACAGAAATCGCATTGTGACCGCAGAACAACTTAATCCCTGTGTTTAGAGAGTTGTCAATTTGGTGATTCTCAAGTGCGGCCGCAAAGCAAATTGTGCGGACCACAAAAAACTGAGTGCGGCCACAAAATGACCAATTCTCTGTCATCAGAGAGTTGGCATTTTGGTAACATCTCAAGTGCGGCTGCAAAGAAAATTGTGCGAACCGCAACCCAGTTCTGTGGCCGCACTGGAAAATTGTGCGGTCCGCAATGACAATTATGCGGACCGCACTTCCCTACCCCACAAGCATGTTTCTACAATGTTTTTCACTACAATCTCTGGTGTGTCCTTGCATTCTTTCTGTGTCTGAAACTGAAATGCAACTAACAATCGTCTTTGCTTGGTACAGAATATGGTTCGATCTAGAGGACTAGGTGACACTTCAAAAGGAAGAGGTGACCCTTCCCGGGGATGAGGGAAGAGAACCTTGCCTAGTGCCCAATAGCTAAAGTTAGAAAAAATACAGCAGCTGGCAGAGGGAGAGGTATAGTCCTTTCCAAGACCAGTTCTTATGCCCCTTCTCGGGAAGCATCAGAGGGCAACTCAGCCTTTGTACATGAGCAGCCAGCTGTCTAATCAAGGCCACCAGGGAGATATCAGCTCAGGGATGAGCCGTCTCAATCACATAGAACCTCCAAAGGTTCGGAGAGTGCCAGTCAGGATTTAGAGTCTTCCACTACACCTGCCCCCCAGGCACCAGAGACTTCAGTTCAGGACATCCCAGATGATGCCCAAGGGGGAGATACTATAGTTGCCGTCCTTGAGTAGTCGAAAAAGAAAGAGGTATGGGAGGAAAGGTTCGTCAGTTTGGCTGCCTTCTCTAGCTTCCGTGGGTGGTAGCCGGTGAGGTTGGTCACTCTTGAGCGACAGTTCCAATTGAAAGATCTAGAAAAGTACAACCCTGCAGTCTTGAGGCAGTTCCGAGAGCGCAAAGGATGAATGTGGTTCACCTAGAGTGTGTTGGATGCAAAGGAATACCTTGTCCGGGAATTCTACGCTAATGTGGTGCATATTAAGAAAGGGAAAAAGGTAACTAAAGTGAGGAAACTCAAGGTGCGTTTTGACAAGCACACATTGAACACCTACTTGGGTTTTGATGATGTCGAGCCCACAGAGTATTTGGAAAAGTTGGCACTTAGGGATGCAGCTAGCCCGTGGCTAGCTGAAATTCTAGCAGCTCCCGGGGCACCACCGCCATGGATCATAGCAGGGGTGGCTATTCACATAAACACTTTGAGTTTTGATACAAAGGGGTGGCAGACCTTTGTATGCAGCCGACTAGACCCATGTCAGAATGAGACAAATCTTCCTATCCCACGGGCAGTTCTAGTCGCCTCCATTATGGCCAGGTACCCGATCAATGTTGGAGGAGACTGAGGGTTGTGATGATGCTGTGGACACATAGATATCCAGAGAGCCATAGGGAGTTTTCTTCACTCTTACCCTTCCTTTACTCTTATTTTGTTAAGCATTGGGAATAATGCTTATTTTTATTCGGGGGGAGGGGGGAGGGGTGGTGGAGTTTATTTGATATGATTTGATGATTCTAAGATAATTGGTTTGTAATAACTGACAATATTCTCTCTTACCTTCTCTCATTATGTATATATCTTCTATCATTATGTATATTCGTATTGCATGCAATAGTTTCTATTGTAGCTCTTTATGTTTGGTTCTCTTACTAGTTAGTGTTTAATTTAATAGCTTCTTTTTGAATTAGTAGCTTCTTTTCGATTTAGTAGCCTCTTTTCGATTTAGTAGCATCTTTTTATGTTTTAGTGGATAATAAGCCTTTGGTTTTCTTAATGCCACGGTTCTTTCTGAAGGTAGTTTTTTGTGTGAACCGGGTGACTCTTCCCAACAATGGATGGCATGACAACCTTCTTAAAGGACTAAGTCCGTTTTTGGTGTTTAGGTAATAATAGTAGTTGTAATGAATAAAAAAACCTAATTAAGTCATACTCGAAGAGTCAAACATGCTTCACTTGGCACCAACACACTTAACTACATGCTTATGGTTAAAAATAAGGTTTTTGGAAAGAAATAAGGTTTTTGGAAAGAAATAACGCTAGTTAGTGACTTTGTGACTTTTGTGTTGACTTAGGTAATCATCAAGTGGTTTAATCGAGCCATAGTGATTTTCAATCTTGAATATGGTCGTTGTGTGCCCTCGACTCTATCCTCTTTAACAATCCAGTTGTGTGAGGGGTGAGGTATTTTTGTTGCTAGTCCAAGCACTCATGCGAATGGTCTAGAAGGAAATTTTAAGTTTTTCTTGGCTTGAGAAGTGATTATAGGCTTTCCTTGACCCGCTTAAATTTTTTCCATTGCCTACCAATGTTGTTATCCCTAGTCAACCCATTTGAGCCTCGAGCCTTTCTCATTTGATAACCATGTTACAGGCCTTTACCCGTTTTGTCGTGACCCTCTCTTGGCACCCGAGCTTTCCTTAACACTCTTGTGAAACAATTGGCTAAAAATATAAGTTTGGGGGAGAGATGAGGAACTTGAAAGAGGTATCAAGGCACAAAAAATAAAAGAAACGATGAAAAGAAAAGGAAAGAACAAAAAGAAAAAAAAATATAAAAACAAAAGAAAGTGAATAAGTGGAAAAGTTGAAGAGATTCAAAGAAAAGTAATGATACAAAGCATGGAGAAATCAAAGAGGGAGAAAATGAATGTCATGATCAAGAAATAGTGATGTTAAGTCTCTCTAGTTCCCTAAGGAAAAGAAAGTGCTTCAAGGAATTGGCAAAGCATGAGCCGAAAATAAAAAAAATAGAGTGCTTAAGAAAAGGTAAACCCACTCAACCATAGTATATCCAACCTTGGTCAAAAAGCCTTCATTACATCCCAAAAAAGCCCTACGTGATTTCAAGCCGAGTGAGCTTACATTAGTGGCGATCTACATGAGGGGCAAGCCTATGGTACTTGAATCCGTACTTGCGACATTCTTTTAAGAGAGATGAGTGAACCTTTCACAAATCTTTGGATTGAGTGCTAAAATTCTTAAGTGAGCTAGGCAAATGGAGAGTAGAGGAGGAGGAGTTTGGGATCCACAATGACCTACATGAAAAAGCGAGCTTCCTTGATGAATAAAGTCAACTCTTGATGCTCAAGTATCTCATTAAAACTACATATGCATAAAAGTTTAACTGGTCGCCTTGTTGATAATACATAAGTAGTATGGGTAATGTTTGGTCCCAATTGATGTGTGAATGACTCACTTTTGATTGGTTGGAATTGCTCTTAACTTGTGGAGGTGGGAACTATTTTATTTGCTTGAGGACAAGCAAAAACTTAAGTTTGGGGGAGTATATAAGTGGGGATTTTGACTACTTATTAGCATTTTTAGCTTTTACTTTAGTCTAAAAGCGTTTAATTGTGTTCCCAAAACTGATAAAATGTGCAAATTTGCAGGAATGTTGGAAGTCGGACTCCCGAGATGAAATCAGACTCAAAAAGGAGTAATTAAAATACAAGGCACCAAAAGGCACAATAGCTTGCAAAGTGCGGACTGCAGAATTCTATCTGCTGCTGCAAACAATGAAGCAAATCCCAACAAGGTTTCCTAGCAAACTACGGATGGCCCAGGAATCGTGCGGCCACAAATGAAGAACTGGAGATGAACTTCAGAGGGTGTGAAAATTTCCAAAGTCCAAGTCCCTCAACAATGCGGACAAGTGTGAGCGTTAATTTGCATGCACAAGATTAACTTGGAGGAAGATGCCAAACCATCTATTGAACATCAAAAGAGACTCAATGAGGCTATGCAAGATGTGGTCAAAAAGGAGATTATCAAGTGGTTGGATGCCGAGATGATCTACCCCATTTCAGATAGTTTTTGGACTTCTTTGGTGTAATGTATCCCCGGGGGGGGGGGGGGGCATGACGGTGGTCACCAATGACAAGAATGAGTTGATTCTTACAAGAACGGTGACCGGGTGGAGAGTGTGTATGGACTATCGTAAGCTAAGCAAAGTCACAAGAAGGATCCCTTTCCACTTCCCTTACTTAACCAAATGCATGATAGATTGGCTGACCGTGCTTTCTATTGCTTTCTGGATGGATATTCAAGCTACAACTAAATCCTTATTGCTCCGAAGGATCAAGAAAAAATAACTTTTACATGCTCCTATGGTATTTTCGCCTTCAAGCGGATGTCATTTGCTCTATGTAATGCACCGGCAATTTTTTAAAGGTGTATGATGTCGATCTTCACGGACATGGTAGAGGACTACCTTGAAGTTTTCATGGATGACTTCTCGATGGTTGGGGATTCCTTTGATGATTGCTTGGCAAATTTGGATAGAGTGTTGGCAAGGTGTGAAGAAACAAACTTGGTGCTAAATTAGGAGAAGTGCCATTTCATGGTTGAGGAAGGCATTGTCCTTGGCCACAAGATCTCAAATAATGGCATAGAAGTTGACAAGGCAAATATTGAGGTGATTTCTAAACTTCCACCTCCAACTTCAGTAAAAGGTGTGCGGTGTTTCTTAGGTCACTCGGGGTTTTACCGGCGCTTCATAAAGGATTTCTCTAAAGTAGTGAACCCGCTGTGCAATCTCTTAGAGAAAGATGCGAAGTTTCACTTCAATGATGACTGAATGAGAGCCTTTTAATTGCTAAAGTTCAAGTTGACAACCACTCCCATTATCCCCGCTCCTAATTGGAGTATCCCTTTGAGCTCATGTGCAATGCTAGTGATGTAGCAGTTGGGGCTTTTTTGGGGAAACGCATCAAGAAGAATTTTCATTCGGTCTACTATGCTAGTAAGATCATGAATGGTGCCCAAGTCAACTACACTGTTATGGAGAAAGAGCTCATTGCCATTGTATTTGCAATTGAGAAGTTCCGCTCGTACTTAATGGGAGCAAAGGTTATTGTTCATACGGATCATGCGGCACTTCGCTATCTTATGATCAAGAAAGATTCAAAAGCTCGGTTGATGAGATGGGTGCTATTTTTGTAAGAGTTTGATATTGACATCCAAGATCGAAAAGGGAGTGAAAATCAAGTGGCGGACCACTTGTCTCATTTGGAGGAGGAGGGGAGGCTGCATGATGGCCTTGAAATCAATGACTCCTTCCCCGATAAGCAACTCATGGCTATTTCAATGAAGGAGATGCCATGGTTCACATCTAGCAAACTTCCTTATGTGTGGAATCATCCCGGATGAGATCTCTTCAAATCAAAGAAAGAATCTCAAACGGGATTGTCAAGATTATTATAGGGATTAGTCATACCTTTTACGGATTTGCACGGATGGGGTAATTAGAAGATGTGTATCGGAAGAAGAGCAAAGTGATATTCTTGAGGCTTGCCATTCTTCGCCTTATGGTGATCACCATGTCAGAGCAAGAACGACGGCCAAAGTGCTAAGTTGCGGTTTCTATTGGCCCACTCTTTACAAAGTTGCAAATGATGTGGTGAAAATATGTGATGAATGTCAACGGGCCGGTGGAATCTCGAAGAAGAATAAAATGCCTCTCTCTACCATTTTGGATATTGATATCTTTGATGTGTGGGGTATTTACTTCATGGGTCCTTTTGTGAGTTCTTGTGGAAATACCTACATCTTGGTCGCGGTTGATTATGTGTTTAAATTGATTTAGGCCATTGCTCTACCCAATAATGAAGCGAGAAGTGTGGTGGCGTTAGTGAAAAAGAATATTTTCACAAGGTTTGGTACTCCGCGGGCTATCATAAGCGATGGGGGGTCGCATTTTTGCAATAAGGCTTTTGACACTTTGCTTAGCAAGTATGATGTCACTCATAAAGTTATGATTCCCTATCATCCACAAGCTAGCGGTCAAGTGGAAGTCTCCTACAGGGAGATAAAAAGTATCTTGTCTAAAACAGTGAATGCTAATCGAACAGATTGGTCAAAGAAGCTTGATGATGCATTATGGGCTTATCGGACTGCTTTCAAAACTCCTATCAGAATGTATCTATACTGGTTGGTGTTCGGCAAAGCTTGTCATCTTCCGGTGGAACTTGAGGACAAAGCCATGTAGGCTCTAAAGAAGTTGAATCTTGATTGGGATGCAGCCGCTAACTTGAGGGTTGCACATTTCAATGAATTGGATGAGTTCTGGTACCATGACTACGCAAGTTCGTCCTTGTATAAAGGGAAGATGAAGTACCTTCATGACAAATACATTCGGAGCAAGGAGTTCAAGGTGGGAGATCTTGTGTTGTTATTCAACTCATGCTTGAGGATGTTTCCCAGAAAGCTAAAATCTAAATGGAGTGGTCCCTTTGAAATTGTGGGAGTGACACCTTTTGGTGCATTGGACTTTAAGAACAAAAATAATGAAGTATTCCGAGTCAATGGTCACCGGGTGAAGCACTATTTGGGAAAGGTTGATGATGGCCATGTTGTGGCGGTGATTTATTTCCAATGATGGTAATCTGAGTCGTGCCGCGATGTTAAATCAAGCGCTTCTTAGGAGGCAACCCATGTTTCTTTTTCTTTTCTTTTCTTCTTTTGTAGATATGTGCTATTTTTGTGCTAATTGGATTTGAAGTGTGTTGCAGGGATGAGTGTACTTTACAAAATTGTGCAAAAATTGGCTAAGTGTGGAAAGAATTGCGGACCGTACAATTTTGGTTGCTGCAGCAAAAAGGTTCTCTGCGGCCGCACAAATACATTGCGGACCGCAGACGATGAAGGTGAAAAATGTCAACTCTTTGAAGTTGGTCCGTCAGAGAAATGGTCGATCTGCGGCCGCGACACGAATTCTGCGATTCGCAACAAAACCTGCGACCGCACAACTAATTCTGCGGACCGCAAAATGCTAGGGCAACTAGGCCCTCAGGTAATAGAGTGCAGACCGCAATGGGAATTGTGCAGCTGCACTCAAGCCCTATTACTTTGCCAGAACCCGTTCACTATAAATAGCAAAAGCTAGGGCACTGTTTCCTTTTTCCCTCTCTAAGCTCACAAAGTGCACAAATTTGAAATTTCGTGTTAAATTAACTACTCACAAGCTTAGCAACTGTGATCACTCATCTCTTGGACAAATTCATATATGGTATGCATCATCATCTTGATTAATTTCTTTGAAATTTTTAGATTTTTGGTGAAAATTTTGGACCATTTGTCTGATTGAATCTATTTGAACAACCAAGTAGGGTAAATATGTAGTGGGTAGACTGGTAAATACTCTAAGGGGAATGGGTAAATTCATTTCCATGCTTAGCTGTTGTTTCCATGTCAAAATTGTGCAAACATTTGAAGCCCTAGGTGAAAAATGACCGTCTGTTCATAGTTGTTAAAATCTGCGTCCGCACAAGAAATTGTGCGGTCCGCAGAAGTTAAAGATTAGGGCACTATAGTAAGGCATGGTTCTGCAGCAGCAATGCAAATTATGTGGACCGCAGAAATCACATTGCTGCCGCAGAATAACTTAATCCCTATGTTCAGAGAGTTGTCAATTTGGTGACTCTCAAGTGCGGCCGCAAAGCAAATTGTGCGGATCGCTGAAAACTGAGTGCGGCCGAAAAATGACCAATTCTCTGTCATCAGATAGTTGGCATTTTGGTGACATCTCAAGTGCGGCCGCAAAGCAAATTTTGTGGACCGCAACTCAGTTCTGCGGCCGCACTTGAAAATTATGCGGTCCACAATGCCCATTCTGCGCCCGCAATGATAATTCTGCGGACCGCACTTCCCTACCCTGCTAGCATATTTCTACAATATTTTTCACTGCAATCTCTGGTGTGTCCTTGCATTCTTTCTGTGTCTGAAATTGAATTGCAACTAACAATCGCCTTTGCTTGGTACAGAACATGGTTTGATCTAAAGGACGAGGTGACACTTCAAAAGGAAGGGGTGACCCTTCCCGGGGAAGAGGGAAGAGACCCTTGCCTAGTGCCCAACAGCTTGAAGTTAGAAAGAAGATAGCAGATGGCATAGGGAAAGGTATAGACCTTTCCGAAACCAGTTCTTATACCCCATCTCGGGAAGCATTAGAGGGCAACTCAGCCACTATACATGAGTAGCCAGTTGTCCAATCAAGGCCACTAGGGAAATATCAGCTCAGGGATGAGCCGTCTTCATCACATAGAACCTTCAAGGGTTCGCAGAGTGCCAGTCATGCTTCAGAGCCTTCTACTACACTTGCCCCCCCAGGCACCAGAGACTTCAGTTCAGGACTGTCACGACCCAATTTAGGATCATGACCGGCACTTAGGAGCAAGTGCCCCCAAGTAAGCCTTATCGGTATTTTACAGAAAATCGGACAGAGTTTTCCAGTTTTTGGATTATCCCAATGTCACGACCCAAAATTCCAACCTGTCGTGATGGCGCCTATCTCGATACTAGGCAAGCCGATAATTTTAATAAACCACAATTTCCCTTTAAGTTTGAAAATATAATATTTAAATACAATACAAAATCCTACAAATATTGATACGAACACTCCCCAAAACCTGGTGTCATCGAGTACATGAGCATCTATTATGATTACAAGTCTAGAAGATACGGTCTATGATAGTCTAAGACGAAATACAGTAAACAAGGAGATAGATAAGGAGAGACAAGGTCTGCGGAACACGGCAGCTACCTCAAAATCTCCTGCAAATTAACTGCGCAAAATGATCAACACCCGCTATGTCCGGGAATACCTGGATCTGCACACAAAGTGCAAGGTGTAGTATGAGTACAACCAACTCAGAAAGTAACAATAATAACTAAGGAACTGAAGATAATGACGAGCTACATAGTTATAGTTTAGTTTTAGTAATTCCAGCAAAGAATAGACATACTTTCAAATCCGGCAGTTTAAGTCAAATAAGATTTATACAGTTCAAGTTCATGTAATCCGGATATAAAATCTTTCAGAGATTTCACAATAATGACAGATAGCAACCAAGTGCAACAACAAATACAAAGAAAGTACAACCTCTCAGGCAACAGTCACTCAACTCATCACAACAACTCAACCACTCAGCTCTCAACCCTCAGCACTCACACTCAATGGGTACCCGCGGTCACTGGGGGTGTCCAAACTCCGGAGGGGCTCCTACATCCAAAGCGCCATAATTCACACGGACAATTCACGTGCTGCACGGATAACTCACGTGCTATAATATCCTGCAGGGACAACTCACGTGCCATAATATACGGACAATTTACGCAAGTAAAATCATGACTGAGCACAAGATAGCAATTAGCAAATAATTCAACAAGTATGTGACCTCCCAACAATACTATCACATAGCCTAAGTATGATTTCTAACATGATTTACAGTCAAATTTCTTCAACACATAGAGAGAATATAGCTAACAATAAGTTATTCAAATTTACAGTTTTACGGGACGGACCAAGTCACAATCCCCTCGGTGCACGCCCACACGCCCGCCACCTAGCATATGCGTCACCTCCAAAATATTCACATGACATAAAATTCTGGGGTTTCATACCCTCAGGACCAGATTTATAGCTGTTACTTATCTCGAAACGTGAAATTCTTTACTCTGCTATGCCTTTGCCACGCAAATTGGCCTCTGAATGCCTCGAATCTAGTCACAAATAATTCGTTTCAGTCAATAAAATGTTTCATAAAAATCCGAAATTTAGCTCAAAAATTGCCCGTGGGGGCCATGTCTCGGAACCCGACAAAAGTTACAAAATCCGATAGCCTATTCAACCACGAGCCTAGCCATACCAATTTTACCAAAATCTAACCTCAACTCGACCCTCAAATCTTCAAACTCCGAAAATACTACAATGCTCCAATTGATTAAAATGTCCAAATATCACCCACAGTTCAATACCTACCATTAGATATCCCAACTACATCAAAATAAATACGAAAAGATTCATAAATATCTATTTAGGCTTTATAATTTGCAACAAGCCTTCAACCATCCCAAATTATCCAATATGCTCATCTATTAGCCTATTTAATTCCATTCTTATCATTTAATACTTATTTGGAGTCATTAATAATACTATGTTAATTACCCAGTATCATTAAGTCACTATTTATTGTCTTCTCTAACAAAACCCTATGTTCAAGAACACCAATTTCAAGAACTAGTGTTGTATCTTGTCAAAATGGTGATTCCCTATTCAATTCGTTCATCAATTAAGTTATCAAGTCTATTGGAATCATTAGAAACTTAAAACAATTCCTTATATATCAATTCATCACTATTCATTTTCTTCTTTGCCCAAAATATCATTTTCAAGACCCTCCCTTAGGGTTCATACAATATCCCATTACAACTTCAAATAAAACTCATAAACATGCTACCCATACTCCAATATGACATATATATGAAGCTCAAGTGAAGGAATTACCTCTTGGTGGAAGAATCTAACTTTTTTTTTTTTAGTGTTCTTGAAGATTCAACCCATTTTTTATGGATTTGATCCATAATAATGTTAGTATTATCACTAAATGATGTTATATAATCATCCTTGTACCAAAATAACTTACCTTGAAGTGTATCCATGGTTGAAGAGCTCTTCCCTCTCTCTAGAAATCCATTCCAAGATGAAGAACTAACCCATTCTCTCTCTAAACCCACATTTTCAGCTCTTAAAATGACCCCTGTAGCTACTGGATTTGCCTACGCAATTCTGCGTAGGCTACGCTATAATGTTGCGTAGGCTACGCAAGACTCGCGTAGCTGTTCTGCCACCCTTTAGTAAATACGTCATAACTTCTTCTAGGAATTTCCAAATAACAAACGGTTTGAAGCATGCAAAACTAGACACATAGACCTAACTTTAGATAGGTTATACACCATATAACTCTTCATATAGTAATATCTATACTCGTTTGAAGTTAGGTCTTATGCGAACTCACTTGAAACGTTATCCCATCATTTAATTTTCAACTTGACTAAGCTTTAGGGCTCTTCTTAGACCATAAACCATTATTAATGTACCTCATACATATTTTATCATTATCAATTGATATCATTCAAATTATTGGTCTTGTTCATACCCGAATTAATATAATTAGCACCTGCCAATCTCCTTAATGGTCTTAAAACTCTTATAATTTTTTCTGGGGTGTTACATTCTCCCCCACTTAAGAACATTCATCCTCGAATGTTTTTCAAGTCATTATTAAAAACATCATTATCCTCCTTTCACCTTAACCATGATTCTTAATTATTCCTGAGTTAATATGTGTCTTAGATATTTTTCCAAAATTCGACTTCCTCAAGGCTGCAAAATTTGGTTAACTCTCTAAATTCTTAAACTTTTCGGCAGAGTATCCCCTGTAACTGTGACCATCCAAATAATTCAAACTGTTCAGAACAAGCCCCCACACAGGCATAATATGATATCTACGCCCCACACGACCGCACATATATGCTCAATGCACAACAACAAATTATTTAGGACCCGCACGGCCACACATACGTCATCAACGTATATGTGATGACCCAAAAGGTCATCTTAAGTTTTAGAACTCGAATCTGCGCTCTTAAGCCTTAAAAATCTCATTTTTACCCTCCTCAATTTGTGTGCGCAGTTCGGGCAGGTTTTCGGAAAGCTTTTATGTTAAAAATTGATGAAAATAAGAATTTATGCCTTAAAAGTTAATTTTCGTTGATTTCGGTCAACATTTTTGGTAAACGGACCCGGATCTATATTTTGACTGTCTTGGTGGGTCCGTATCGAATTATGTGACCTGGGCGTATGCCCGGAATCGAATTCGGAGGTCTCTAGCTCAAGTTATAAATTTTTGATGAAAATTAAAAGTGTGGAAATTATTTGTTTTTAAGAATTGATTGATGTTTGGCATTGTTAGTACCGCGTCCGTATTTTGGTTTTGGAGCCCAGTACAGGTTCATTATGATATTTAAGACTTGTATGTGAAATTTGGTGAGAAACGGAGTTGATTTGACGTGATTCGGACGTCCAGTTGAGAAAGTAGTTATTTTAAAGTGTTCTTGAGAATTTCATTTGATTTGGTGCTAAATTTAGAGTTCTAGGTGTTATTTTGGCAATTTGATTGCGCGAGCAGGTCCGTATAATATTTTTAGACTTGTGTGCATATTTGGTTTGGAGCCCCGAGCGCTCGGGTGAGTTTCAGATAGGCCACGGGATGTTTTGGACTTTGAAAATCTGGTTTTTTTCTGCAGAGTCTGGGTTCTGGCATGCCCTTCTTTGCGTTCGCGAAGCTCCTCTCGCGAACGCGAAGAGTAAACTGATGAGGCAGGGATTTCATCTTCGCGAACACGAAATCTTGGTCGTGAACGCGAAGCGATGGGGGCGTTACCCTTTGCGAACGCGACAAGCCCATTGCGAACGCGTGGTGTTAGGCACTGGGGAGGGGGAGTCAGCCTTTTCTTCATTGCGAACGCGAACACTGTCTTGCAAACGCGAACACTGTCTTGTGAAAGCGAAGACTAGGGAAGGGTAGCGTATGCGAACACAAGCACTGTCTCGCGAATGCGAAGGCTTGGCAGCCTATACTCTTCGCGAACGCGACAGTGCTCTCGCGAACGCGATGAACACTGTTGCCCAGCACTTAACAGAATCCAAATATGAGATTTATCCAAAAATTTATTTTTCTCAAAAACCAAACGGTGTGAGCCAATTTTTCAAGAGTCATTTCTTCCCCAAAGTGTTGGTAAGTGATTCTAAACCATTTTCTTTCAATGACCCATTACATTTCTTGAATTTTCAACCTAAAATCTAGAGTTTTCATAGTAGAATTAGGGGTTAGGGTAGAAACTAGGGATTTTGAGAATTTATGGATTTAGACCTCAATTTGAGGTCGGATTCCAAAAGTAATTATATATTCGGGCTCGGGGATGAATGGGTAAATGGATTTTGGTCCGAACCTCGAGTTTTGACCAAGCGGGCCCGAGGTTAATTTGGGAAATTTAATTTATGTAATATAATTGATTCCTTTAGCAATATTTAATATTATTGAGTCATTTTTGAATAGATACGAGTGGTTTGGAGGTGAATTCCAAAGGAAAAGCTGTGATTGAGAATTAAGTGGCCTTCGGAGTGAGGTAAGTATTGTGTCTAACCTTGACTTGAGGGAATTAGGAACCTTAGATTACTTGCTAAGTGAAATTCATGTGAGCGGCATATATGTGAGGTGACGAGTACTTATGCGCCGCTAATTTACCTGTTTTCCATGTTTCTCTATTTTTCTTATATTGTCTCTTTCCTATGCCAAATTGCTACGTGTTATACTAGTGTTGTTCAATTTATCGTTCTTATCATGTTTATGGATTTTCTGGTGATAATTGAGTTTTTATTTCAAAGTTGAGATTGATATTATGGAACCAAATGTTGAAGTAAGGTTTGTACTTGTTATTCTATCTCCCTGTTGTTATTTATGCATTGCATTATGGTAAGGGAGAGTGTTAATGCACGAAGGGTAATGCCGTGCTATATTGTGAGTGTTAATGCACGAAGGGTGATGCCGTGCCATATTGTGAGTGTTAATGCACGAAGGGTGATGCAGTGCCATGATATGAGAGTTAATGCACGAAGGGTGATGCCGTGTCGTTTCTATTAGTTTTATGGTGAGATTGAGAGTAAAAGCACGAAGGGTGATGCCGTGCATTTTTCCTTACTGTATTCACTATTCCTGTTGATTCATGGTATATTGACTGCTCCGGTGATCATTCTGTTGTAGTTCTTTATCTTGTATTTCCCTCAGTATGTTCCCCTCCTGACAATTCCTGTTTAGTTCTTCATTTCTGTTATTTGTATATACACTGTTAAATTGTACAGGTTGATTTGTAGGTGCCTTGCCTTAGCCTCGTCACTACTTTGTCGAGGTTAGGCTTGACACTTACCAGTACATGGGGTCGGTTGTACTGATGCTGCACTCTGCACTTTTTGTGCAGATTTTGATACCGGCTCAGGTTGATCGAGATTTTCTTATTAGTCCGCTGTCCGGAGACTCAAGGTAGATCTGTCAGCGTTCACAGACCTTGAAGTCCCCGTCTATCTTTTATGCCCTACTGTTATCTTTTATTCAGAAAGTTGTATTTCTTTCAGACTATTACTTGTAGTAAATTCTACAATGCTTGTGAATTGTGACTCTAGATCCGGGTGGTAGTAATTAATGCAATTTTATGATATTCCGCACTTATTATATTTTATCTTAGTTAATTATTGTTAATTACTTAATGGGAATAAGGAATTGGTTTAATTATTCTCTAACGTTGGCTTGCCTAGCAAGTGAAATATTAGGCACCATCACGGTCCCGTTGGTGGAAAATTTCGAGTCGTGACAGTATAACAACAAAATATCTAAGTTTCACATGGTTGCGCATATACCAAAATTGCATCAAATAATACTTTATTATTTTAAACAGTTGCATATCTATACCTCGCTCATTCCAACACCGGTCACTCTATATTGTAACATATATTACTATCATACATATTTGTATTCTCTTTCTATTATATATACACCAAGTCGCACGTGAAAGAGCATGTCTTGCATATATTAAAATTCTATTTCTTCCATTCAAAGACTTTCTCATTAATATAAAATTACTTCTAAGCATAGTTTGTCCTCATAGGACCCTTGATTCTCTAGTTGCCAATTCTTTCCATAATACTTCTTTTATCCCAACCGAATACCAACAAGATATTTGTCTTGCTTAGGTCCATCCATCACGTGGGTGATTTATACCTTCACTTGTACGTGTAACTTTTGAGTTTCCTTTAGTTCTCAATTTGAATAACATCATATCTTACAAGTTCACTACGCAAATATTCATTTCACTTCCTCCTTGTGAAACAAGTTTATCATCCATTCTCGAACATCAATGTATATGTTTCTATTTTCTTAACTTTAACCAACTCATAGATACCACCATGTCTGATATTTCTCTTCCAGAAATTCATATGGTATTTGTTATTATGCCTAACATAGGCTTATTACAATGGATTATAGGCTTTCAACTCCCAAAGTGACAATTCTATTAGGAAAATACTTGCACCGTTTAGTCTCTTTTTCTTTTCTGACCCCGTGCTTCTTACTGGAGTACATTATTTTGGTTTGCAAAAGTATTTCGTATTTGGGAATACGCATAATATAACCTTTTCTTGCCTCATTTCATGCCAAGTGTTCATATACTTTATCCTCATTTATAACCTTCATTTGTTCTACTAAGTCCAACATATGACCAAAGTACTTCCTTATTTTTGCCCTTGCTTGAATTTAATTCAAATGACATATGCTCCAAAGTTATAAGAATCTACTCAAATAGCCCATTAAATATTTGACTATTAGATAACACCTTTTAATAACCCCAATATTGAACACTGTAACTATTGCTCATGATAAGCATGTGATCCCTATACCAGCATTGTATGATAATTTTCTTTTTACTCATTTCATCAGGAATCTTATCGAAGATGTGTCCTTAATCACTCTTTTATAAATAAAACTTTCTCCATTTTATTTTTCCAACCATCACCCTTAAGGTGACTTTAACTTGCTCTAATGCTCCCTCACTTAGGCGCAAAACCTAAATCTAAAGTTCGAACCTGTCACTCGAAGATTTTAATAAATTCGTACCTCGTTCCATCTGATTATACACACGCCCATATACTACTACAAGTTATTTATTTCCCCAACTCGAAATCATAATTCACTATTTCAAATTTTCATGAAGCCTTGAAGTACCTACTATCATGACAATAGAAGAAAAATGGTTATGCTTATCAAAGATTTCTTTGCCCCTTCTCGTACCTAAGTATCATGGCACTTTTAGCCGCAACTCATGTTGCAAAGTATCATCCTTTCATGTCCTTACAATAACAATAAATTTAGCATATACATTTTCGTGCCGATTTTACTTTAAAAAAATCTTTTTCTAGCATCTTGCCCTTCAGTCCATGCCCAATTACATTTCTAGTAAACACAATTGCCTCAGTATATACCTGTATAACTTTCATATAACTTTCCATAACATACACTATTTTCATAATGCTAGATGTAAGAACGTGCAATCTATCTTTATGTCCGCATCATAACATAATTATTTTTTTGTGACTATAGTTAAGATCACACCTTCACGTCATCATGCCTCATTCAATTAATATCACCTCCTTGTTTTCCCATTATTTAATGGATTCTACTCGTGGATACTCAATCACCTTCATATCTCGAGGTGTTTTTAATCTCTTTGCAGTAGATAACATGCTAGGATTCGTGTGGCATCACTACGTAGCCTTGGATCACTTGTAACTCATCAACTTCACACGTGTACCATTATCGCTTGCGAGCTCTTGAGTTTTAAACTACATATGAAATATTCATAATCCGTGCGCACTACATCTTTTTAAATAACAACTCACTCATCCCATGATTTTCATATACTTATAAAGCTCAACGTAACCCGTATTTAGGAATTTACTTACCTGAGTCATCCTCGATCTCCACCTCTGTAAGTCATAACTAACCCACAAGTATGCCTCAAACCAAAACTAAAATTTAACACATAACCATGAAATCAAATTGTCAATAGCAGGCTCCCCCACTTAGCCTTAAGCTGCAACTATATAAAATTAGAACCCGCAAGGATTTCTCCTTCTCAATTACCAAGATCTCGCACAGTTAACCTGCCAAACTTCTCGAAGTCTTTTGTTAAGCTTTTCATGGACATTCTGAATCATCGGCCACAGTCACATACTCGACCTCTTACTAGGTAGCAAGTAATATTCCTCGCATAAGTTTCATTAACATCACGCCACCGCTAACTACTCACAGGAGATAACCCACCTGGGGAATTTCCTTACCGACATCTTCCAACGATGCTGCACTGGGTGCAACGACTACGTAATCAGTAAATTCTCCTGAGCTCATGCTCGCCCACCATTTGTATAAGTCTGCACTTTCCCTATTGATATCAACTGAAAGTTCATCAATACCTTCCGAACTCAAGTCATATTGCGCCTGAAACGATAATTAGATCTTCACATCCCTCTTCATTTCAAACAAACTCCTTTTTGGCATATTCAATCTTTCTCCGTACAGTAACCATCACTCCAAATAAAGTCGATAGGCCAAATCACATTCTATCATGATTCCAAACCGTTCTACACTTCCACAAGGCACGCGACTACCCTACCACAGAAACTATATGCTAATCTGCCACTCTTACTTCAGTTAAACCATCTCCTCTAAGCAACTTCTCAACCTCTACTTCTCCTACTTGACCTGCTAGTACTTCAACCACCATGGATACACTTCCCGTCATGTCCTCCCTCACACTTTGCTTCCCAACTGTTGCATCAAATCAAAATACATCTCTGTCGCACCTGAACCAATAAAATGTTACCAACTCTAAGCCTCTTCAAAGATCATCTTTCTCGAGCCATCAACATTAGAAATACCCATTCGCAACCACAATTACTACACAATCACTTACTCTCCTTGAGTCCAAACTCATTGACAAGACTTAAGAATTTAATTTGTCCCACAATTAAATAACGTGAAAGATCATTCAATACACTCACAACTCGAGACTATACGTCAAATCAAGACAGAAATCAAGTACCCAATAGCAAACTCTTGAGTCATAAGCAAACTTTATTCGTCACATTCAACCCATCTGAACACATCCCGCAGTCACATCATACTTACCATATAGCCATCGAGCCACAAATCCTATTCGTGGGGATATTACCAGATATAGGGGTCCATATGTACAAGCTCTCACCACCGAAACTACCGAGCCTAAGCTGCGGTCTAACCCCGGCCTCAAGTCCTCCAGACTGGCCCATCAACAAAACACAGACTCGAACCTCATTCATAGAATCACAAGCCGGCGATGCACAACTGATACCAAGCACTCATATGCGCATACGAAATGCGTGGAAGGAATTCAAAGAGTTCTGTTTCAAGCCAAATCAATTCCGCACAAAAGAATACAAGAAAGTGCAATTTTTCTAAGGTTTTGGCAGCCTCTCGAAGATAAGTACAGATGTATTCGTACAGATCCGCAAGACTCTACTAAACCTGCTCATGACTCGTGAGACCTATCTCAACCTGGCTTTGATACAAACTTGTCACGACCCAAAATCCCAACCTGTCGTGATGGCGCATATATCGATACTAGGCAATCCGATAATCTCAATAAACCACAATTTCTCTTTAAGTTTGAAAATATAATTTTTAAATACAATACAAAATCATACAAATACTAATACGAACACTCCCCAAAATCTGGTGTCACTGAGTACATGAGAATTTATTATGATTATAAGTCTCGAAGATACAGTCTATGATAGTCTAAGACAAAATACAGTAAACAAGGAGATAGAGAAGGAGAGACAAGATTTGCGAAATACGACAGCTACCTCAAAATCTCTTGAAAATTAACCGCGGGAAATGATCAACACCTGCTATGTCCGGGAATACCTGGATCTGCACACGAAGTATAGGGTGTAGTATGAGTGCAACCAACTCAGCAAGTAACAATAATAACTAAGGACCTAAAGATAATGACGAGCTACACAGTTATAATCCACTTTCAGTAATTCCAGCAAAGAATAGACATGCTTTCAAATTCGACAGTTTAAGTCAAATCAATTTTATACAGTTCAAGTTCATGTAATCTGAATATAAAATCCTTCATAGATTTCACAACAATGACAGATAGCAACTAAGTGCAGCAACAAATGAAAACAAGTACAGCCTCTCAGGAAACAGTCACTCAACTCATCACAACAACTCAACCACTCAGCTCTCAACCCTCAGCACTCACACTCAATGGGTACCCGCGGTCACTGGGGGTGTCCAAACTCCGGAGGGGCTCCTACAGCCAAAGCGCCATAATTCGTACGGACAATTCACGTGCTGCACGGATAACTCACGTGCTATAATATCCTGCAGGGACAACTCACGTGCCATAATATCCTTACCTCACCGATAGACCCTCAGCCTTACTCAGTCTTCAACCTCCCTAGTCTCCCGAGCTCTCAGAAATCACAAAGATCAGCCCAAACAAATATAACATAATGCATCAACAAATATCAAGAAAGACTAAGGTATGATACGCAAGTAAAATCATGACTGAGCACAAGATAGCAATTAGCAAATAATTCAACAAGTATGTGACCTATAGGGGTCCCAACAGTACTATCACATAGCCTAAGTATGATTTCTAACATGATTTACAGTCAAATTTCTTCAACACATAGAGAGAATATAGCTAACAACAAGTTATTCAACTTTATAGTTTCACGGGACGGACCAAGTCACAATCCCCTCGGTGCACGCCCACACGCCCATCACCTAGCATATGCGTCACCTCCAAAATATTCACATGACACAAAATTCTGGGGTTTCATACCCTCAGGACCAGATTTATAACTGTTACTTACCTCGAAACGTGAAATTCTTTACTCTGCTATGCCTTTGCCTCGCAAATCGGCCTCCGAATGCCTCGAATCTAGTCACAAAAGTTACTATAATGCCTCAAATCGAGACGTGGGGGCCATGTCTCGGAACCCGACAAAAGTTACAAAATCCGATAGCCCATTCAACCACGAGCCTAGCCATACCAATTTTACCAAAATCTAACCTCAACTCGACCCTCATATCTTCAAACTCCGAAAATACTATAATGCTCCAATTGATTAAAATGTCCAAATATCACCCACAGTTCAATACCTACTATTAGATATTCCAACTACATCAAAATAAATACGAAAAGATTCATAAATATCCATTTAGGCTTCATAAATTGCAACAAGCCTTCAACCATCCCAAATTATCTAATATGCTCATCTATTAGCCTATTTAATTCCATTTTTATCATTTAATACTCATTTGGAGTCATTAATAATACTATGTTAATTACCCAGTATCATTAAGTCACTATTTATTGTCTTCTCCAACAAAACCCTATGTTCAAGAACACCCATTTCAAGAACTAGTGTTGTATCTTGTCAAAATGGTGATTCCCTATTCAATTCGTTCATCAATTAAGTTATCAAGTCTATTGGAATCATTAGAAACTTAAAAAAATTCCTTATATATCAATTCATCACTATTCATCTTCTTCTTTGCCCAAAATATCATTTTCAAGACCTTCCCTTAGGGTTCATACAATATCCCATTAAAACTTCAAATAAAACTCAGAAACATGCTACCCATACTCCAATATGACATATATATGAAGCTCAAGTGAAGGGATTACCTCTTGGTGGAAGAATCTAACTTTTTCTCTTTTTGGTGTTCTTGAAGATTTAACCCATTTTTTATGGATTTGATCCACAATAATATTAGTATTATCACTAAATGATGTTATATAATCATCCTTGTACCAAAATAACTTACCTTGAAGTGTATCCATAGTTGAAGAGCTCCTCCCTCTCTCTAGAAATCCATTCCAAGATGAAGAACTAACCCATTCTCTCTCTAAACCCACGTTTTCAGCTCTTAAAATGACCCCTGAAGCTACTGGATTTGCCTACGCAATTCTGCGTAGGCTACGCTGCTATGCTGCGTAGCCTACGCTGCAATGTTGCGTAGCCTACGCAAGACTCGCGTAGCTGTTCTGCCACCCTTTAGTAAAAGTATCATAACTTCTTATAGCAATTTTCAAATGACAAACGGTTTAAAGCATTAGAAACTAGACACATAGACCTGTCATTGGATACTTTATACACCATATAACTCTTCATATATTGAGAGATATGCGCATTAGAAATTAGGTCTTGTGTGAACTCACTTGAAACGTTATCACATCATATAATTTTCAACTTGACTAAGCTTTAGGGCTCTTCTTAGACCATAAACCATTATTAATGCACCTCATACATATATTATCATTATAAATTGATATCATTCAAATTATCAGTCTTGTTCATACCCAAATTAATATAATTAGCACCCGCCAATCTCCTTAATGGTCTTAAAACTCTTCTAATTTTTTTTGGGGTGTTACACCCAAAAACTTTCCCGGTCTCAAATCAACAACCAACGTACTAATATCAATTCAAACAATAATAACTTTATTAATTAACCAAAATAAATATCTACCATTAATAGTCCACCCACTAATAACTAAAAATACTAATTTATCTCCAACTTTGATAAAAATGAGCGATACTCAATATAAGTCTATAATAACAAAAAATACTCATGAAACTAAAAGAATGACTATGGAGCGACTCTAAGAGTTCAAAGAAAATATCATAACAATAAATAAAATCTCCACCCATGCGAACAAGTGCGAGGCTCACCAAGAACTATAAACATGTGCGCTCTAATTAACGAAATCTTCGCCCGCGTCAACTGCTGTCTCTATAAAAATAATTAGCGGGGAATGAGTCGCCGTTTTTATTGGGGACAAGTCAGAAAACATGCTAGTATATATAATAAACAAAAAATATCATAAGAATGCCCTTTCAGAAACAATAAACAATAATCAGCCTCATCATGTTTTTCATGTAATATAAATCAATTGACAATTCGGTAATAAGCTCGGTAAATACTGTGTAATATCAATATTCATGTTTGGGAGGTTTCAATGAACGGATCATGTAATCGGTATAACTGTGGACTTCTTCACAAGAAGTCAAATATAACGGTAGTCCCTACTCGAGAAAAATTAGTAACGGTATGCTAGTTCTACATTCCCACTAGCGAGGGCTGTAACAGTAATCGATAGTTACAAGGTGCACCAGGTCTAACGAACCCGCCGTTAGCTACGGGATCCTTCAAAGTCTACTCCCATTTATACTTGTCTTTGTAATCCTTATATATTCATAAGAAAATATTTTAAAATAATATATGGCATTTCGGTTCTTATCAAATCATGTAATTGTATTTTGATAATAGTAAATTCAAGTAACGGTACAACATATCTAGTGACAACAAAAATATTTAAAACATTGGTAATCATCTCAAATAACTATTTCGGTATCATATCGAGTAAAAGACTTGTCCCACATGCAGCTCAAAATAATCGGTAACATAGTCATATTAAAAATCATGTGCAAATCATGCAAGTTATGAAAATTGCGGTAAGATTACTACTCACCTCTTGATGCCAACTGGCCAGAACTCGACTTCTTATCGATCCAAATGCTCAATGTGTGTGCAATCTATAAATCAATATAAGTCTAGTGTTACCACTCTTAAACTCTATAATCTATTTCACTTTTAGTAGATTTGTTTTCCCGGTTACCATCATCTTGGTTCCGTTTTATTGCATCCATTAGACTATGTATCATATTTTTAAAAAGAAAAGGAAAATAACTATCTATCACTAATCTATACTTCCAAACTTAAAAAGCTTTGTACTACTCCTTTACTAAATCATACAGGAAACTCGCAGAATTAGTAATAATAAGTTTACATCTTATATCCTCTTAATAACTTGTTAAAAATATAACGAATTGATTATGTTCTTTGTTGCTATCTCCATAAGATTCTAAATAATAATCTGATTTTTTCCCCAACTAATACATCAAATATAAAAAATTGATTTCTTATTCATGAACATTCTCGCATCCAAATTAATTGGAACTCACAGAGTTACTAATATCACTATTTAACTGAAACCATGATAAATCAAAGGCATCCATATCAATGGAATAATAAAATATACCTTGAATTTAGAAATAAAAATGGTTGAGAATAATAATATTGAAGCACCAGATCGCTAACAGCTATGGAACTCTGCTTGATTTCCCCTATTTTGGAACCAGAAGCTCTCGTCGCTTTCTCCTCTATGATTTTTTTTTTGCTTTAGCTTCTGTTTCTTTTTAGCCGCAGCTTTGCTGCATTCCCCTTTTCCCTTTTCCCTTTCCCCTTTCCCCTTCCTTTGTTTTTTTGTTTTTTGCTTTTCGCCAGAGAATTGGCTTCAACCCTTTTTGTTTCAATTCATAATCTTTTTCCTTTTGTTTTGTTTTGTTTTATTAGTTAGTTCCTTTTTTTTGGACTTAAATTATTCACTAAATATCCAATATGTCCTCATTTAAAATATTGGGGTATTACATACTCCCCACCTTATGAAATTCGGTCCCCGAATTTAACTCAAGTACGTACCTGTAGACTGAAATAAATGGGGATACCTCGCTTGTATATCTTTTTCTACTTCCGACGTAGATTCTTCAACTGCGTGATTTCTCCATAACACTTTAACGAACATAATTTCTTTCGACCGTAGCTTTCTTACTTGCCTATCAACAATAGACATCGGCTCCTCCTTGTAAGATTACTTCTTATCGAGCGGTATAGTCGGTGCTTCAAGCATCTAAGATGAGTCTGATATATATTTTCTTAGCATTGAGACATGAAACATTGGATGAATAAAAGATAACTCAAGAGGAAGTGCCAAACGATAAGCCACAGCTCCCACTCTGTCTAGTATCTCATACGGTCCTATAAACCTGGGGCTCAACTTGCCTCTTTTCCCAAACCGCATCACACCTTTCATAGGAGAGACTTGTAGGAACACTTTGTCCCTAATTGTGAACACTAAATCTCTTCTTCTCTTATCTGCATAAGACTTTTGTCTACTTTGAGCTGTAAGTAATCTCTGTCTGATCAACTGGACCTTGTTAATAGCTTCTTGTACTAAGTCGGGTCCCAATAAGTTAGTCTCACCAGCTTCAAATCATCCGATAGGTGAACGACATCTTCTATCATACAATGCTTCGTTCGGTGCCATTTGAATATTGGACTGGAAGCTATTATTGGAAGCAAATTCAGCTAAAGATAGATAAGCATCCCAACTACCTCCAAACTCAAGAATGCAAGCTCTCAACATATCCTCCAAGATCTGTATAGTACGTTCAGACTGCCTATATGTCTGTGGATGAAATTCAGTACTAAGATCTACTCGTGTACCCAATGCTTCTTGAAAAGATTTCCAAAAGTGTGAGGTAAATTGAGATCCTCTATCAGAGATGATAGATATTGGAACTCCGTGAAGTCGGACAATTTAGTTCATAAATATTTGTGCATACCTTACTCCAATATGTAGTCTTTACTGGCAAAAAGTGTGCTGATTTTGTCAGTCGATCTACAATTACCCACACATAATCATAACCTCTAAGAGTACGGGGTAGGCCAGTCACAAAATTCATAGTAATTCTTTCACATTTCCACTCTGGAATCTCAATTTGTTGTAACAGTCCTGCGGATCGCTGATGCTCAGCCTTGACCTGCTGACAAGTCAAACAACTAGAAACAAAGTTAGCAACATCTTTCTTCATACCTTCCCACCAATAAAGTTGCTTTAGGTCATGATACATTTTTGTGGATCTAGGATGTATAGTGTATCTAGAGTTGTGAGCTTCTTTAAGAATAGCATGCCTCAACCATCTACGTCTGCGACACATAGCTTGTCACCCATTCGAAGAACACCATCACTTTCAATAATCATATCCTTGCTTTTACCAGCTAAGGCCTCATCTTTGTATTTGCAAAATCGCTCATCCTCATATTGGGTGGCCTTAATGCGCTCAACTAATGAAGACTTAGCGTGAGCACAAGCCAACAATGCCTCTGAATCTTCGACACTAAATCTGATACCCGCACCTTCTAGTATCTGAATTTCTTTGGCCAAAAGTCTCTTTGTAGGAGCTATATATGCCAAACTCCCCATAGATTTTCTACTCAATGCATCGGCCACCACATTGGCTTTTCCAGGATAATACAAAATAGAACAATCATAGTCCTTGAGTAGTTCCATCCACCGACGCTGCCGAAGATTTAGCTCTCTCTGCTGAAAGATATACTTTAGACTTTTATGGTCAGTATAAATCTCACAAGTTTCGCCGTATAGGTAATGCCTCCAAATATTTAGAGCAAATACCACTGCAACCATCTTCAAATCATGTGTCAGATAGTTTTGCTCGTGATTTTTCAATTGTCTCAAAGCATAAACTATAACGCGACCATTTTGCATGAGAACACATTATAATCCCACCCTCGATGCATCACAGAACACCATAAATCCTCCAGAACATGATGGTAAGGCTAATATGGGTGTGGTTGTCAGACACGTTTTGAGTTTTTGAAAGCTCTGCTCACATTCTTCTGTCCACTGAAATCTTGCATTTTTCTGTGTTAGCTTAGTTAGTAGCGCTGCTATTCTGGAGAAATCCTGCACAAAATGCCTGTAATAGCCTGCTAAGCCTAAAATGCTACGAATCTCTATAGGAGAAGTAGGTCTGGGCCATTTCTTCATAGCTTCTGTCTCATAGGATCTACCATAATTCCATCTTTGGATACAACATGCCCTAGAAATGCTATTGAGTCTATCTAAAATTCACACTTCGAGAACTTAGCATAAAGCCGATGTTCTCGCAATGTCTACAACATAGTCCTGAGATGATTCTCGTGTTCTCCTTGACTACGAGAATATATCAGGATATCATCAATAATTACTATTACAAATCTATCCAGAAACAGCTTGAACACCCTATTCATTAAATCCAATAATGCAGCTGGAGCATTAGTCAGTCCGAAAGGCATCACAAGAAACTCATAATGCCCATGTCGAGTTCTGAAAGCAGTCTTAGAAATATCTTCATCTTTGATTCTAAGCTGATGATAACTAGAACGGAGGCCAATATTTGAAAAGTGGGCAACTCCTTGTAACTGATCAAACATGTCATCTATACGAGGAAAAGGATATTTATTGCATATTGTTATCTTGTTCAACTGCCTGTAGTCAATGCACATTCTCAGGGATCTGTCTTTCTTATTTACGAACAGTACTGGTGCACCCCATGGAGATATACTCGGTTTGATAAAACCCTTATCTAACATATCTTGCAATTGTTGTTTTAGCTCATTCAACCCTGTTGGTGCCATCCAATATGGGGGTATTGATATGGGTTGTGTGTCAGGTGGCAAATCAATACCAAAATCTATTTCTCGTACTGGAGGCAATCCTGGTAAATCCTCAGGAAATACATCGGAAAATTCTCTCACTACTGGTACATTTTCTATACTAACTGTTTCCTTTCTTGTGTCTTTTACAATAGCTAAGAGACCCAAGCAACCTTTCTTCAGAAGTCGTTGAGCCTTCATAATGGATACAACTTTGCAAATCTCTAGAACCTGACTCCCTCTTAGAATAAAACTGGGTTCGTTTGGTATCTCAAATTTAACTATCTTTGCATGACAATCGATGATAGCATAGCAAGAAGATAACCAATCCATTCCCATCAGCATGTCAAAGTCAATCATATCAAGTACAATAAGGTCAGGTAGAGTATCTCTACCCTCAACCCGAATCTGACAAGCGCGGTACACATATTCAGCTAATAGAGACTCCCCAACAGGAGTAGCAACTAGAAAAGGTGATGGAGCATCCTGAACCCCTTGTTCTTGTACTTGATCTGGCATAGTAGCTTGGGGTTGACCCATGTTCTCAACTTCAGGTTGAGGAGCATCCTGTCTTCTAGTTTGATGAACCCCAACTTGACCGCCACCCCGGGTAGTACCACGTCCAGCACCACGTCCAGCAGATGAGGTTGTGCGTGTCCTAGCCATCTGCAAAAGAAATACTCCAAAGTCAATCTCAAGTTATCTCAACGGACGATCAAAGAATGAAAGAAGGAAAAACATTCCTAGATGTTTAGTAGCCTCAAGATCATAAGTATGGGTGCCTACACACCCATGAATAAGACTCTACTAAACATTGCTCCATGACTCGGGACTTAAACCCTAAGCTCTAATACCAACTTTATCACGATCCAATTTAGGATCATGACCGGCACTTAGGAGAAAGTACCCCCAAGTAAGCCTCATTGGTATTTTACAGAAAATCGGACAGAGTTTTTCCTGTTTTTGGACTATCCCAAAAGATTTTCCTATCTCAAATTAACAACCAACATCCTAATATCAATTCAAACATCAATAACTTTATCAATTAACAAAAAAAAATTCTACCATTAATAGTCCACCCATTAACAGCTAGAAATACTAATTTATCTCCAACTTTGATGAGAATGAGCGATACTCAACATAAGTCTATAATAACAAAAGAATACTCGTGACACTAAAAGAATGGCTATGAAGCGACTCTAAGAGTTCAAATAAAATACCATAACAATAAATAAAATCTCCGTCCAGGCGAACAAGTGCGAGGCTCACCAAGAACTATCAACATGTGCGTTCTAATTAACGAAATCCTTGCCCGCGTCAACTGCTGTCTCTGTAAAAAAAATTAGCGGGTAATGAGTCACTAGCTCAGTGAGTAATAACACTAAACCACAACCGTTTTTATTGGGGACAAGTCAGAAAATATGCTAGTATATATAATAAACAGAAAACATCATAAGAATGCCCTTTCAGAAACAATAAACAATAATCAGTCTCATCATTTTTTCATGTAATATAAATCAATTGACAATTTGATAATAAGCTCGGAAAATACTGTGTATATCAATATTCATGTTTGGGAGGTTTCAATGAACGGATCATGTAATCGGTATACCTGTGGACTTCTTGGCAAGAAGTCAAATATAACGGTAGTCCCTACTCGAGAGAAATCAGTAACGGTATGCTTGTTCTACCTTCTCACTATCGAGGGTTATAACGGTAATCGATAATTACAAGGTGCACCAGGTCTAACGAACCCGCAATTAGCTACAGGATCCTTCAAAGTCTACTCCCATTTATACTTGTCTCTGTAATTCGTATATACTCTTTAAGAAAATATTTTAAAATAATATAGGGCATTTCGGTTCTTATCAAATCATATAATTTTATTTCGATAACCGTAAATTCAAGTAACGGTAAAACATATCTAGTGACAACAAGAATATTTAAAACAACGGTAGTCATCTCAAATAACTATTTCGGTATCATATCGAGTAAAAGCCTTGTCCCACATGCAACTCAAAATAATCGGTAACATATTCATATTACAAATAATGTGTAAATCATGCAAGTTATGAAAACTCAAATTGCGGTAAGATTACTAGTCACCTCTTGATGCCAACTAGCCAGAACTCGACTTCTTATCGATCCAAATGCTCAATTTGTGTGCAATCTATAAATCAATATAAGTTTAGTGTTACCACTCTTGAACTCAATAATCTATTTCATTTTCAGTAGATTTTTCTTTTCCCGGTTACCAACATTTTGGTTCCATTTTATCGCCATCCATTAGACTATGTATCATCTTTTTTTAAAAAATAAAAATAAATATTTATCACTAGTTTACTCTTCTAAACTTAAAAAGCTTTGTACTCCTCCTTTACTAAATCATACAGGGAACTCACAGAATTAGTAATATCACTATTTAACTGAAACCATGATAAATCAAAGGCATCCATATCAATGGAATAATAAGATATACCTTGAATTTAGAAATAACAATGGTTGAGAATAATAATATTGAAGCACCAGGTCGCTAGCAGCTATGGAACTCTGCTTGATTTCCCCAACTTTGGAACCAGAAGCTCTCGTCGCTTTCTCCTCTATGATTCTTTTTTTTTGCTTTATCATGGAACCTCAAGGTGCGTTTTGACCAGCACATATTAAACACTTACTTGGGGTTTGATAATGTCGAGCCCACAGAGTATTTGGAGAACTTGGCACTTGGGGATGCAACTCGCTCGTGGCTAGCTGAAATTCTAGCAACTCCTGGGGCACCGCCACCATGGATCACAGCAGGGGTGGCTATTCACATAAACACTTTGAGTTTTGAGGCAAAGGGGTGACAGACTTTTATATGCAGCCGACTAGACCCGTGTCAGAATGAGACAAATCTTCCGATCCCGCGGGCAGTTCTAGTCACCTCCATGATGGCCAGGTACCCGATCAATGTGGGTGTCGTGATGTCGGCCAATATCTCATGGTCGCCAGGCAAGCTGACATATCCTATCTGTATCCCAATACCATTACTGAGTATCTTACGGATGTGAGGGTGGAGTTGAGAGATTTTGTTAGGAAGGTGCGGGCAAAGAAGCCCTTCTCATGGTACTCGTTGATGGATGCACAAAACCCTAAGTAAAAGGGTTAGTCGTCTACCACCACAGGCCAGCCTGATGAGCCATCGATGGTAGCTGGAGAGGCAGCTATGCCTCCACCTCCAGCCTCAGTGCCTTCATCAGCCCCTATTACATGTTCCATCTCGACTTTGCGGCCGGTGTCGATGCCTACTGCCCCACTCTCTATGTTATGAATCTCCCAGATATTAGCGAGCCTCAACAATTGGATGCAGATAGCTACTGTAAAGTTGTCTGACATATCCAATACTGTTGCAACACAGTCCTCCATTTCGGTACCTTAGATGCCCCCAACAGTGGAAGAAACATTGAAGAATCTCCTGGAGAACCAGAACACGATTATGGCTACATTGCTGCAGCATGGGTCAGTGATAGAAGAACTGGGCAAGGAAGTGAAAAGGATGAGAAAGTCCCAGGCATCCAAGAAATCAGTGGACAAGCTCCGGAGACAGGTTATCAAGCTTGCGACAGCCGGAGATATTCCATTTGATATGTTGTTTGACCCACACCATCCAGGCCCAGATCCCACAGCACCTACAACACCAATTGGCCAGTCTGAGGAGCCAGACTTTGCTACTGACACTGCTGAGGCAGCGAGTCAGATGTTCACCAACCTAGTCACTCCCAGAGTTGAGGACGATGAGATCCAGTAGGAGGAGATTGAGGATGGTGATGCTGCTGTGGACAGAGAGATGGCCAGGGAGCCATAGGGAGTTTTCTTCACTCTTACCCTTCCTTTACTCTCATTTTGTTAAGCATTGGGGACAATGCTTATTTTTATTGGTGGTGGAGTCTATTTGATATGATTTGATGATTCTGAGACAATTAGTTTGTAATAACTGACAGTATTCTCTTCTTTTTCCTTATTCTGTATATATTCTCTCTTCCCTTCTCTCATTATGTATATATCTTCTCTCATTATGTTTATTAGTATTGCATGCAATAGTTTCTGTTTGTAGCTTCTTTATGTTTGGTTCTCTTACTAGTTAGTGTTTAATTTAGTAGCTTCTTATCAATTTAGAAAATTCTTTTTGAATTAGTAACTTCTTTTCGATTTAGTAGCCTATTTTCGATTTAGTAGCTTCTTTTAAGGTTTTAGTGGATAATAAGCCTTTGATTTTCTTAATGCCATGATTCTTTCCAAAGGTAATTTTTTGTGTGAACCGAGTGACTCTTCCCAATGATGGATGGCGTGACAACCTTCTTAAGGGACCGAGTCCATTTTTGGTGTTTAGATAATAATAGTAGTAGTAATGAATAAAAAGACCTAATTAAGTCATACTCGAAGAGTCAAACATACTTCACTTGGCACCAACACACTTAACTATGTGCTTATGGTTAAAAATAAGGTTTTTGGAAAGAAATATCTCTAGTTAGTGACTTTGTGACTCTTGTGTTGACTTAGGTAATCATCGAGTAGTTTAATCGAGCCATAGTAATTTTCAATCTTGAATATGGTCATTGTGGACCTTCGACTCTATCCTCTTTAACAATCCAGTTGCGTGAGGGGTGAGGTGTTTTTGTTGCTAGTCTAAGCACCCGTGCAAATGGTCTAGAACTTGCCCCGAATGTGTTTCAAGGCGAAATTGTAAGTTATGCTAGGCTTGAGAAGTGATTGTAGGCTTTCCTTGACCCGCTTAAAATTTTTCATTGCCTACCAATGTTGTTATCCCTAGTCAACTCATTTGAGCCTCGAGCCTTTCTCATTTGATAACCATGTTACAAGTCTTTAAAGTTTTGTCCTAACCCTCTCTTGGCACCCGAGCTTTCCTTAACACTCTTGTAAAATAATTGGCTAAAAACATAAGTTTGGGGGAGAGAAGAGAAACTTGAAAGAGGTATCAAGGCACAAAAATAGAAAAGAAATGATGAGAAGGAAATGCAAGAAAAGGAAAGAACAAAAAGAAAAAACAATAATACACACAAAAAAAAGTGAATAAGTGCAAACGTTGAAGGGATTTAAAGAAAAGTAATGATACAAAGAATGGAGAAATCAAAGAGGGAGAAAATGAATGTCATGATCAAGAAAGAGTGATTTTAAGTCTCTCTAGTTCCCCAAGAAAAAGAAAGTGCTTCAAGGAATTGGCAAAGCATGAACCGAGAATAAATAAATGGAGTGTTAAGGAAAGCTGAACCCGCTCAACCATAGTGTATCCAACCTTGGTCCAAAAGCCTTCATTACATCCCGAAAAAGCACTACGTGATTTCAAGCCGAGTGAGGTTACATTAGTGGCGATCTACATGAGGAGCAAGCCTATGGTACTAGAAGTAGTACTTGTGACATTCTCTTGAGAGAGATGAGTGAACCTTTCACAAATCTTTGGATTGAGTGCTAAAATTCTTAAGTGAGCTAGGCAAATGGAGAGTAGAAGAGGAGGAGTTCGAGATCCAAAATGACCTACATGAAAGAGTGAGCTTCCGTGATGAATAAAGTCAACTCTTGATGCTCAAGTGGAATATCTCCGGTTGCCGCAAGCTTGGTAACCTGTCTCCGGAGCTTGTCCACTAACTTCTTGGATGCCTAGGACTTTCTCATCTTTTTCACATACTTTTAACCCAAGCCCAAAAATTAATCTCGGCCAAATCACACCTCAAAACAAGGATATGAAATGGTCGATTGCAATAATAGTATCCAACAAAGAGTCGAGATCGAATCCACAGGGAGTTTATATGGGAGTTAGGAGTATATATTCTAGTGCGTGAGTTTGAACTATCTTAATTTACACTTTCACAAATTTGTTTTGTTTCTATTTCTATTTTTAAAACTAAGATTGCAAAGTTAAGAAATAAAACTAAGATAATTATTTTTGTTGTTTTTCAAGTTTGAAAAAAGCCTAGGGCTATGACCATCACCTAGGTGTTTGCCTAATGTGATATAAACCTTAATGCTTGTTTTGTTGATCGGGGTGTATTATAGTTATCAACTCTAAATTACCCACTCAATACCTCTCGGTCAGAGAGTGATTTTTTCCAATTTGGCTTTCTCAAGACTAAATGGGTATTGTAGAAAATGGTTGATAAAAGGTCAAGTCGGGTTATTACTATCTCTAGGTTAAACCCTTTAATTGGGTTGATCAATCTCTCAATTGACCCAATTTCTTGTTAACCAAGTTTTCCTAGACTAAGTCTCTTTTTCTCAAGTAGATACCAAGTCAAAAAGGCATGAATTAATATTTGCGACCATTAATTCTACAAATTAAAGCATGAACAAGGCTAAATAATAAACATTCAATCATAAACAAGAACTAAATTAGATACCCATAAGGTTTACATACTAGGGTTGGGTCACAACCCTAGTAAAACATCTAGCTACTCATGCTTGAAATTGAAGAAATAGAAGAAGAAATACTAATTAAACTCATATTGTAAATTCAAAAATGATAAAATCTATGTTAGAATATCCCAAAATATAGAAAACTACTAAAAGAAGAAAAGAAAAACGGTTACAGGACTTGCTTATGTTAAAAGTTAACCAAATTTTGTGAAACTCGTCTATTTATACAAAGCTAGAAACTTCGGACAAAAATGCCCTTCAGGAGGTTCTGCGGCCGCATAATTCTATGTGCGGTTCGCAGAAGTCTTCATCTTCGCAGGAGCTAGGATTCTGCGACCGCACAATTCTCCACTGTGGCCGCGAGGCATTGTTTCTGCGGTCCGCAGATTTATCACTGCGGTCGCACAATTCTTGTGCGGTCCGCATTCTTGAGGGACTTGGACTTTGGAAATTTGCACACCCTCTGAAGTTCATCTCCAGTTATTCATTTGCGGCCGCACAATTCCTGTACGGACCGCAGTTTATTAGGAAACCCTGTTGGGATTTGCTTAATTTTTTGGAGCCGCAGATGGAATTCTGCGGTCCGCACTTTGCAAGCTATTGTGCCTTATGGTGCCTTGTATTTTGATTACTCCTTTTTGAGTCGGATTTCATCTTGGGAGTCCGACTTCCAACATTCCTGTAAATTTTGCACATTTCATCAGTTTCGGAAACATAATTAAACATTTTTAGACTAAAACAAAAGCTAAAAAGCGCTAATAAGTAGTCAGAATCCCTACTTATCAACTGATTACAAATAGACAGATTAAGCAATTAGTTCTACAGCAAAGAACGACCACTGTGGGTCCCAATAGTACCATCATATAGCCTAAGCAGGGTTTCTAACATGACCGGCAGCTCAATAGATCTAGCACATGGTGAAAATACGGATAACAACAAGATTTAACAACTATTCAGTTCCATGAAATCGACCAAGTCATAATTCTTACGGTACACACCTACATGCCCGTCACTTAGCACATGCGTCATCTCAACACCATTCATATAATGCGAAATTCATGGTTTCACACCCTCAAAACCAAGTTTAGAAGTGTTATTTACCTCAAACTGTGCAATTCTCTACTCCAACACGCCCTTGCCTCGCGAATCGACCTTCAAATGCCTCGAATCTAGCCACAAATAGTTTGATACAATGAACACGAGCTAAAGGAATAAGTTCCATATGAAATTACTAAGCTTTTAATTAAAAGTCAAAAAGTCCACACAAAAGCCGGTCCCCGGACTCATGTCTCGAAATCCAATAAATATCACAAAACCCAGAAGCCCATTCAACCACTAGTCCAACCATACCAAATTTACTAAAATCCTACACCAAATCATCACCCAAATCCCCAAATCAAATTCTCCAAATCTCTAGCCTCAAATTCCCAAATTCCATCTTAAATACACAAAAACTAGGTGGGAAATTCAATGGGGAAACACGATTATTGATTAAAAATGAACACAAGTGACTTACCTCAAGAAACCCCTCAAAAATCCTCTCAAAAATCTCCTTAGACCGAGTTTGAAATGTCCAAAATGAAGAAAAATCGCAAACTCTTAAATTTAAATGTTCTGTCCAGCCTTTTTTTGCTCCTGCGGACACTTAACCGCATCTGCGGTTCCCCTTTTGTGGAAAAACCCACCGCTTCTACGGTTTTTCCAAGGCTGCATTGCCTCCCATTCTGTGGACTCGCTTCTGCGAGAAGCAGTCCGCTTCTGCGGACACAGCGCATCTGTGACCCCCGTCCGCATCTGCGATCACGCGGGTGCGGAATTTCCCTCGCACCTGCGGCCACTGCCCCACTCTCCCCTTTTTTGCTTCTGCGCTGCCGTGCTCGCTTCTGCGAGCTCGCATCTCGTTTTTGATCTGTTAACCATCCAAAATCAACCCGAGGCCCCCGGGACCTCAACTAAACACAATTATAAGTCCTAAATCATGATACGAACTTAGTCGAGCCCTCAAAACTTCTCAAACAACATCAAAAATACGAATCGCACCCCAATTCAAGACTATTGAAACTAAGGAAATTCCAACTTCTACAAACGACGCCGAAACCGATCAAATCATATCCGATTGACCCCAAGTTTTGCACACAAGTCACAAATGACACCACGGACATACTCCAACTTCAGAATTCCAATCCTAGCCCGATAAATATAAAGTCCACTCTCGGTCAAACTTTCAAATTTCCAGCTTTCGCCATTTCAAGCCTAATTCAACTATAGACCTCCAAATCACAATTCGGACACGCTCCTAAGTCCCAAATCTCCCAACGGAGCTAACAGAACCATCAAAACTCCATTCCAGATTCGTTTACACATAAGTCAACATCCGGTCAACCTTTTCAACTTAAGCTTCCAACCTTGAGACTAAGTATCTCAATTCATTCCAAAACCTCTTCGGACCCGAACTAACTACCCCGGCAAGTCACATAATAACTGTAAAATACAAAATAAGCAGTAAATAGAGGAACGGGGCTACAACTCTCAAAACGACCGGCCGAGTTGTTACATGTTTGGTTTGATTTGGTTTGGTATTGGAAAATAAAACCTGACCATAATTGGTTTGGTTTGGTTTTAACTAAAAAAAGTCAAACCGAAACCAAACTAACTCGATAGTACATTTATATAATTTTTAAAAATATTTTATACATATAAATATTTATTGTAATGTAATTTATAAATATTTCTTAAACTTTTTCACAGTTTTATCTTTTAACGTATTATTTCAAGTTTAGACTTAACATTCTTGAATGGTAAATAAATTTTATAACCCATAAATGTAGTAATTCAAACAAAGTTCAAATCAATAGTAATTCTAATAAA
This sequence comes from Nicotiana tomentosiformis, assembly GCF_000390325.3. Classification (NCBI taxonomy): domain Eukaryota; kingdom Viridiplantae; phylum Streptophyta; class Magnoliopsida; order Solanales; family Solanaceae; genus Nicotiana; species Nicotiana tomentosiformis. The sequence goes on from NC_090817.1 coordinate 137,036,024, forward strand.
AGAAATTCAATTCAATACTAGGAATGGTGATAGTGTTGGATAATTATTTTAGTTTTATATTGGTTTATAATGAAAATGCATAACTTAATTTATCTTTTTCTTTAGTGCTTAGTATGTAATTAATATTAGTACTTATTAGCTATACTTATTTTAGCATGAAATATATAGTATTTTTAGATTATGTTAATTTTTATTATGGCTTTTTAATTAGTAATATTTATTTTATGTAATTTTATTATTTTATCTTTATTATTGAATATTTTAGTATAATGCTATGACTTATCTCATATTATTGTGTTAGTTTCTTGGAAAACACATTATACAGTTGTATTTTACTAGGACTTAAGAAATATTTGGAGCACAAGTTACATATTTTATGCAATGAAGAATTTATCGGAATATCATAAAACTGTATTAACTACTGCCACCCGGATCTGGAGTCACAATTTACAAGCATTCTAGAATTTACTACAAGTAATAGTCTGAAAGAAATACAACCGTCTGAATGAAAGAAAACAGTAGGGCATAAAAGATAGACGGGGACTTCAAGGTCTGTGAACGCCGATAGATCTACCTTGAGTCTTCGGACAGCGGACCAATAATAAAATCTCGATCAACCTAAGCCGGTATCAAAATCTGCACAGAAAGTGCAAAGTGCAACATCAGTACAACCGACCCCATGTACTGGTAAGTATCGAGCCTAATCTCGATGAAGTAGTGACGAGGCTAAGGCAATGCACCAACAAATCAACCTGTACAATTTAACAATGCATACACAAATAACATAAATCAAGAACTAAATAGGAATTGTCGGGAGGGGAACATACTGAGGGGAATAAAAGATAAAGAACTACAACAGAATAATTACCGGAGTAGTCAACATACCATGAATCAACAGGAATAGTGAATACAGTAAGGAAAAATGCACGACATCACCCTTCGTGCTTTTACTCTCAATCTCACCATAAAATTAATAGAAACGGTACGACATCACCCTTCGTGCATTAACTCTCATATCATGGCACGACATCACCCTTCGTGCATTAACACTCACAATATGGCGCAGCATCACCCTTCGTGCATTAACACTCACAATATGGCACGGCATCACCCTTCGTGCATTAACACTCACAATATGGCACGGCATCACCCTTCGTGCATTAACACTCATAATATGGCACGGCATCACCCTTCGTGCTTTTACACTCTCCCTTTTCATAATGCAATGTATAAATAACAACAGGGAGATAGAATAACAAGTACAAACCTCACTTCAATATTTGATTCCATAATATCAATCTCAACTTTGAAATAAAAACTTAATTATCACCAGAAAATCCGTAAACATGATAAGAACGATAAATTGAACAACACTAGTATAACACGTAGCAATTAGGCATAGGAAAGAGACAATATAAGAAAAACAGAGAAACATGGAAAACAAGTAAATTGGCGGCGCATAAGTACTCCTCACCTCACATATACTCCGCTTACATGGATTTCACTTAGCAAGTAATCTAAGGTTCCTAATTCCCTCAAGTCAGGGCTAGGCATAACACTTACCTCGCTCTGAAGGCCACTTAATTCTCAATCACAACTTTTCCTTTGGGATTCACTTCCAAATCACTCGTATCTATTCAAAAATGACTCAATAATATCAAATACTGCTAAAGGAATCAACTATATTGCATAAATTAAATTTCCCAAATTTTCCTCCAAAAAGTCAAAAAATCGACCCCGGGCCCGCTTGGTCAAAACCCGAGGTTCGTATCAAAATCCATTTACCCATTCACCCCCGAGCCTGAATATATAATTGGTTTTGGAATCCGATATCAAATTGAGGTCTAAATCCCTAAATTTTCGAAATTCCTAGTTTCTACCCTAACCCCTAATTCTACCATGAAAACTCTAGATTTTAGGTTGATAATTCAAGAAATGTAATGGGTAATTAAAAGAAAATGGTTTAGAATCACTTACCAACACTTTGGGGAAGAAAATGACTCTTGAAAATCGCCTCTACCCGTTTGGTTCTTGAAAAAGGTTGAAGAAATGGCTTAAACCCGTGTTTGATTCTATTTTATGCACTGGGCGACAGTGTGCATCGCGTTCGCGAGGCCACTATCGCGTTCGCGAAGGGTACTAGCTGCCAAGATTTCGCTTTCGCAAGATCCTGCTCGTGTTCGCGATGGTTACTCCCCCCTGGCATTCGCGTTCGCGAAGCATTGGTCGCGTTCGTGATGAAGGAACGACCAACCCTTCCCCATGTGTGCCTAACACTACGCGTTCGCGAGGAGCTGGTCGCTTTCGCGAAGGGTAACGCCCCCATCGCTTCGCGTTCACGACAAAGCCTTCGCGTGCGCGAAGAAGAAAACTTTAGCTGCCCAGTTTACGCTTCGCGTTCGCGAGATTACCTTCGCGAACATAAAGAAGGACATGCCAGAACACCTGCTGCAGCAAAATACCAGATTTTCAAAGTCCAAAACATCCTGTGGCCTATCCGAAACTCACCCGAGCCCTCAGGACTCCAAACCAAACATGCACACAAGTCTAAAAACATCATACGAACCTGCTCGCGCGATCAAATCGCCAAAATAACACCTAGAACTATGAATTTAGCACCAAATCAAATGAAATTCTCAAGAACACTTTAAAATTTCTATGTTCTCAACTGGACGTCCGAATCATGTCAAATCAACTTCGTTTCTCACCAAATTTCACAGACAGGTCTTAAATATCATAATGAACCTGTACCGGGATCCGGAACTAAAATACGGACCTGATACTAACAATGCCAAATCTCAATCAATTCTTAAAAACAAATAATTTCCAAACTTTTAATTTTCATCAAAAATTCATAGCTCAAGCTAGGGACTTCCGAATTCGATTCCGGGCATACGCCCAGGTCCCATAATTCGATACGGACCTACCGGGACCGTCAAAGCACGAATCTGGGCCCGTTTACCAAAATGTTTGACCGAAGTCAACTAAAATCAACTTTTAAGGCAAAAATTCTTATTTTCATTAGTTTTCAACATAAAAGCTTTTCGGAAATCTGCCCGGATTGCGCACGCAAATCGAGGAGGGTAAAAATGAGATTTTTAAGGCTTATGAGTGCAGATTCGAGTTCTAAAACATAAGATGACCCTTTTGGGTCATCACATTCTCCACCCTCTAAAACAACTGTTCGTCCTCGAACGGACATAGAAAAGTACTTGGGCTGGTGAAAAGGTGGGGATATCTACTCCGCATATCGGACTCGGACTCCCAAGTAGCTGCCTCAATAGGCTTACCTCCCCATTGCACTCGAACTGAAGGGTAATTGTTTGATCTCAACTAGAGAACTTGTCGGGCTAGAATTGCCACCGGCTCCTCCTCATAAGTCAAATCCTTGTCCAACTAGACAGAGCTGAAATCTAACACATGGGATGGATCACCGTGATACTTTCGAAGCATGGACACATGGAATACCGGATGAACAGCTACTAAACTAGGTGGCAACGCAAGCATATAAGCCACCTCTCCCACTCTCTCCAAAATCTCAAAAGATCTGATATACCTAGGGCTCAACTTGCCCTTCTTTTCGAACCTCATTACATCCTTCATGGGTGATACCCGAAGTAACACTTTCTCTCCGACCATGAATGCAACATCACGAACTCTACGATCAGCATAACTCTTCTTCCTGGACTGAGCTGTGTGAAGTCGATCCTGAATAATCTTAACCTTATCCAAGGCATTGTGTACTAAGTCTGTGCACAACAACCGAGCCTCTCCCGGCTCAAACCACCCAACTGGCGACCGACACCGCCTACCATATAATGCCTAATAGAGAGCCATCTGAATGCTCGACTGGTAGTTGTTGTTGTAGGCGAACTCTGCAAGGGGCAAGAACTGATCCCACAATCCTATGTAGTCTATAACACAAGTACGGAGCATATCCTCTAAGATCTGAATAGTACGCTCGGACTGCTCATCCGTCTGAGGATAAAATGATATGCTCAACTCAAACCGCGTACCCAACTCACGCTGAACTGCCCTCCAAAAGTGCGAGGTAAACTGCGTACCTCGATCAGAAATGATAGAGACGGGCACACCGTGAAGACGGACGATCTCCAGAATATAAATCTCTGCTAACCGCTCCGAGGAATAGGTAACTGCCACAGGAATGAAGTGCGCTGACTTAGTCAGCCTATCCACAATAATCCACATGGCGTCGAACTTCCTCTGAGTCCGTGGGAGTCCAACAACAAAGTCCATAGTGATACACTCCCACTTCCACTCATGAATCTCCATCTGCTGAAGCAAACCACCGGGTCTCTGATGCTAATATTTCACCTGCTGATAATTCAAGCACCGAGCCACGTAAGCAACTATATCTCTCTTCATCCTCCTCCACTAATAATGTTGCCGCAGGTCTTGATACATCTTGGCAGCGCCCGGGTGAATAGAATACTGAGAACTGTGAGCCTTTTTAAGGATCAGCTCACGAAGCCCATCCACATTAGGCACATAAATACGACCCTGCATCCTCAAAACTCCGTCATCTCCAATAGTAACCTGCTTGGCACCACCGTACCACACTGTGTCTCTAAGGACAAGTAAATGAGGATTGTCATCCTGCCGATCTCTGATGCGCTCAAACAAAGAAGTCCGAGCAATTGTACAAGCTAGAACACGACTGGGCTCAGAAACATCTAACCTCACGAACTGGTTGGCCAAGGCCTAAACATCCAATACAAGAGGTCTCTCACCAATTAGAATATATGCAAAGCTACCCATACTAACTGACTTTCTACTCAAAGCATTGGCCACCACGTTGGCCTTCCCGAGATGATACAATATGGTGATATCATAGTCTTTCAATAGCTCCAGCCACTTCCTCTGCCTCAAATTGAGTTCCTTCCGCTTGAACAAATACTGCAAGCTCTAATGATCAGTGAATACCTCACATGGCACGCCGTAAAGATAGTGTCTCCAAATCTTCAGCGCGTGAACAATGGCTGCTAGCTCTAGATCATGAACAGGGTAATTCTTCTCGTGAACCTTTAGCTACCGTGAAGCATTTGCAATAACCTTGCCACCCTGCATCAATACCGCACCCAGACCAATACGAGATGCGTCATAATATACTGTATAAGATCTTGAACCTGTGGGTAATACCAATATCGGTGCTGTGGTCAAAGCAGTCTTAAGCTTCTGAAAGCTAGCTTCACACTCATCTGACCACCTGAACGGGGCACCCTTCTAGGTCAATCTGGTCAACGGGGCTGTTATGGATGAAAATCCTTCCACAAATTGATGGTAATAGCCCTCCAAACCCAGGAAACTACGGATCTCTGTAGCTGATGTGGGTCTAGGCCAGTTCTGGACTACCTCAATCTTCTTAGGGTCCACCTGAATACCCTCTACTGATACAACGTGACCCAAGAAAGCAACTGAACTCAACCAAAACTCGCATTTTGAGAACTTAGCATATAACTGGTTGTCTTTCAGAGTCTGAAGAGCGATTCGAAGGTGAAACTCATGCTTCTCTCGACTGTGGGAGTAGATCAAGATATCATCAATAAACACAACCACAAAGGAATCCAAGTAGGGTTTGAACACCCAGTTCATCAAATCCATGAATGCTGCTGGGGCATTTGTCAGCCCAAATGACATCACTAGAAACTCATAATGCCCATACCGAGTCCGAAAAGCTGTCTTAGGAACATCGGATGCCCTAATCCTCAACTAATGGTAGCCAGATCTCAAATCAATCTTTGAAAATACCTTGGCACCTTGAATCTGATCAAATAAATCACCAATCCTGAACAATGGATATTTTTTCTTGATGATGACTTTGTTCAACTGCCGATAATCTATACACATCCTCATCGATCCATTTTTTTCTTCACAAACAACACAGGTGCACCCCAGGGCGAGACACTAGGTCTAATGAAGCCCTTATCAAGCAAATCTTACAACTGCTCCTTCAATTCTTTCAACTCTGGCGGGGCCATGCGATATGGCGGAATGGAAATAGGTTGAGTGCCCAAAGCCAAATCAATACAGAAATCAATATCCTTGTCGGGTGGCATCCCCGATAGGTTTGCAGGAAACACATCTGGAAACTTACGAACAACCGGCACTGAATCTATGGAAGGAACCTCCGCACTAGAATCGCAGACATAAGCCAAATAAGCTAGACACCCCTTCTCGACCATATGTCGAGCCTTCACATAAGAGATAACCCTGCTGGCAGAATAGCCAAGATTACCTCTCCACTATAATCGAGGCAACCCCTGTAAGGCTAAGGTCACTGTCTTGGTGTGACAATCTAATATAGCATGATAAGGTGACAACCAATCCATACCTAGTATGACATCAAAATCAACTATGTCGAGAAGTAGAAGATCTACACGAGACTCAAGACTCCTAATGGTGACCACAGACGAACAATAAACACGATCTATAATAATAGCATCTCCCACTGGTGTGGACACATACACAGGAGCACTCAAAGAATCACGGGGCACAACCAAATAGGAAGCAAAATAGGATGACACAAAGGAGTAAGTAGATCCCGGATCAAATAGAACTGAAGCATCTCTACTGCAAACTGAAACAGTATATATGATAACAGCTCAAATGACTCAGCCTCAGACCTGGCTGGGAAAGCATAACACCGGGGCTGGGCCCCACCACCCTGAACTACGTCCCTGGGATGGCCTTTAGCTGGCTGACCTCCACCTCTAACAGCCTGACCTCCACCTCTAATTGTCTGGCCCCTACTTCTGGCTGCCTGACCCCTGTCTTTGGCTGGCTGAGCAGGTGGTGCAGCAACTTGTGCCGGAACCATGGCACGAGAACTCTAATGCTGTGAGCTGACCGAGAGCAAAATCTAGCAATGTGCCTCGGATCACCACAAGTATACCATAACCTTGACTGCTGACCCTGAAACTAACCCCGTCGACCTGAATAACCACCCTGATAACTCTGGAGTAGAGGTGCACTAACAGGAGCTGGTGGTGCACTGTAGGCTAGCTGGTCGGAATAATACATCTGAGGGGCCACAACCACCTGAGGCACTGTGGGATGCCTGGAGCGATGAATGAAATGGCCTGGGAGGATGGCCTCTACCAAAAGTACTCCTGCCTCTAGATGAGGCACCGCTAAACTCACCGGAATGACGAGGTCTCTTGTCAGACCCCTAACCTCCCTGAGTAAGAACCATTTCAACTCGTCTGGCGACATTAGCAGCCGCCTCAAAAGAAATCTCACTCCCAGTCTCCTTAGCCATCTACAATCTGATAGGCTGAGCAAGTCCATCAATAAACCTCCTCACCCTCTCTCTCTCTCTCTCTCTCTCTCTCTCTGTGGGAAGCAAAAGAATGGCATGACAGGCCAAATCCACAAAACGGGTCTCACACAGAGTAACAGTCATACTGCCCTGCTGGAGACGCTCAATAAACTGACGGTGACGCTCCTCTCTCAATGTGATAAGGCATAAACTTCTCTATGAAGAGCTGAGAGAACTGGACCCAAATAAGAGCAAGCGACCCAGCTGCTCTGGTAAACAAGTAATCTCTCCACCATTTTTTGGTGGAACCAGTCATCTGAAATGCAGCAAAATTGACCCCATTGGTCTCCACTATACCCGTGTTCTGTAGAACCTCGTGACATCTGTCAAGATACTCCTGGGGATCCTCTGAAGGAGCACCACTGAAGTGAATAAGAAAGAGCTTGGTAAACCTATCCAATCTCCATAAAGCCTTAGAAGACATAGCTGGCCTATCTCCGAACTGTGCCGCAATAACCAGCTGAACTAATCCGACTGGCTGAGCTGCTGGAGCTTGATACTGGGGAGATATCTGCTCCGGAGCGGGAGTGGTGGGAGTCTGTGCTCCTCCTCCAACCTGAGAGACTGCTGGTGCCATGGGAAATGCGCCAGTCTGGGCCACACTCTCCATAAGGCCCACCAAACGGACCAAAGCGTCCCGAAGTACTGGGGTAGCAATGAACCCCTCCGAAACTTGAGCTGGTCCGGCAGGAATGGTCTGGGCTGGAACCTCCTCATCAAGCTCTATCTGTGGCTCCACTGCTGGGACTGCTGCTCGGGCCCTAGGCTGAGCCCTGCCCCTGCCTCGGCCTCTGCCACGGCCTCGACCTCTGCCCCGCATAGGAGCTGCCACTGGAGGCTCTGGCTGCTGCTCAGCTGAGGAAGCGGTACGTGTTCTCGCCATCTGCGAGAGAATAAGAGTAGAAGAGTTCAATCAGTATTGAGAAATCAAAATCGCACAACAGAGAAGAATAGAAATGAAACTTGTTCCTAAACTTCATAGCCTCTGGAAGATAAGCACAGACGTCTCCGTACCGATCCTCCAGACTCTACTAAGCTTGCTCGTGAATCGTGAGACCTAGACAACCTAGTGCTCTGATACCAACTGTCACGACCCAAAATTTCCTACCGACGGGACCGTGATGGCGCCTGACATTTCTCTTGCTAGGCAAGCCAACGTTAGAGAATCATTAACCCAATTCTTTATTCCCATTAAGTAATTAACAATAATTAACTAAGATGAAATATAATAAGTACGAAATATCATAAAACTGTATTAATTACTGCCATCCGGATCTGGAGTCACAATTCACAAGCATTCTAGAATTTACTACACGTAATAGTCTGAAAGAAATACAACTATCTGAATGAAAGAAAACAGTAGGGCATAAAAGATAGACGGGGACTTCAAGGTCTGTGAACGCCAACAGATCTACCTTGAGTCGCCGGACAGTGGACCAATAACAAAATCTTGATCAACCTGAGTCGGTATCAAAATTTGCACAGAAAGTGTAGAGTGCAGCATCAGTACAACTGACCTCATCTACTGGTAAGTGTCGAGCCTAACCTCGACAAAGTAGTGACGAGGCTAAGGCAAGACACCTACAAATCAACCTGTACAATTTAACAGTGTATATACAAATAACAGAAATGAAGAACTAAACAGGAATTGTCCGGTGGGGAACATACTAAGGGGAATACAAGATAAAGAACTACAACAGAATGATCACCGGAGCAGTCAATATACCATGAATCAACAGGAATAGCGAATACAGTAAGGAAAAATGCACGGCATCACCCTTCGTGCTTTTACTCTCAATCTCACCATAAAATTAATAGAAATGGCACGGCATCACCCTTCGTGCATTAACTCTCATATCATAGCACGGCATCACCCTTCGTGCATTAACACTCACAATATGGCACGACATCACCCTTCGTGCATTAACACTCATAATATGGTACGGCATCACCCTTCGTGCATTAACACTCACAATATGGCACGGCATCATCCTTCGTGCATTAACACTCACAATATGGCACAGCATCATCATCCTTCGTGCATTAACACTCACAATATGGCACGGCATCACCCTTCGTGCTTTTATACTCTCTCTTACCATAATACAATGCATAAATAACAACGTGGAGATAGAATAACAAGTACAAACCTTACTTAAACATTTGGTTCCATAATATCAATCTCAACTTTGAAATAAAAACTCAATTATTACCAGAAAATCCGTAAACATGATAAGAACGATAAATTGAACAACACTAGTATAACACGTAGCAATTTGGCATAGGAAAGAGACAATATAAGAAAAATAGAGAAACATGGACAATAGGTAAATTGGCGGCGCATAAGTACTCGTCACCTCACATATACGCCGCTCACATGGATTTCACTTAGCAAGTAATCTAAGATTTCTAATTCCCTCAAGTTAGGGTTAGGCACAACACTTACCTCACTCCGAATGTCACTTAATTCTCAATCACAGCTTTTCCTTTGGGATTCACCTCCAAACCACTCGTATCTATTCAAAAATGACTCAATAATATCAAATACTGCTAAAGGAATCAATTATATTGCATAAATTAAATTTTCCAAATTTTCCTCCAAAAAGTCAAAAAATCGACCCCAGGCCCGCTTGGTCAAAACTCGAGGTTCAGACCAAAATCCATTTATCCATTTACCCCGAGCCCGAATATATAATTAGTTTTGGAATCTGACCTCAAATTGAGGTCTAAATTCTCAAATTTCTGAAATTCCTAGTTTCTACCCTAACCCCCAATTCTACCATGAAAACTTTAGATTTTAGGTTGATAAATCAAGAAATGTAATGGGTAATTGAAAGAAAATGGTTTAGAATCACTTACCAACACTTTGGGAAAGAAAATGACTCTTGAAAATCGCCTCTACCTGTTTGGTTCTTGAAAGATATTGAAGAAATGGCTTAAACCCATGTTTGATTCTGTTTTATGCACTAGGCGACAGTGTGCATCGCGTTCGCGAGGCCACTGTCGCGTTCGCGAAGGGTAGTGGCTGCCAAGACCTCGCGTTCGCGATGGTTACTCCCCCTTGGCCTTCGCATTCGCGAGGCATTGCTCGTGTTCGCGATGAAGGAACGACCAACCCTCCCCCAGGTGTGCCTAACACTACGCGTTCGCGAGGAGCTAGTCCCGTTCGCGAAGGGTAACGCCCCCATCGCTTCGCGTTCGCGACAAAGCCTTCGCGAACGCGACTAGCTCCTCGCGAACGCGTAGTGTTAGGCACACTTGGGGGAGGGTTGGTCGTTCCTTCATCGCGAACTCGAAGAAGAAAACTTCAGCTGTCCAGTTTACTCTTCGGGTTCGTGAGAGTACCTTCGCGAACGCAAAGAAGACATGCTAGAACACCTGCTGTAGCAAAATACCAGATTTTCAAAGTCCAAAACATCCTGTGGCCTATCCGAAACTCACCCGAGCCTTCGGGGCTCCAAACCAAACATACACACAAGTCTAAAAACATCATACGAATTTGCTCGCGCGATCAAATCGCCAAAATTACACCTAGAACTACGAATTTAGCACCAAATCAAATGAAATTCTCAAGAACACTTTAAAATTTTTATTTTCTCAACTGGACGTCCGAATCACGTCAAATCAACTCCATTTATCACCAAATTTCACAAACGGGTCTTAAATATCATAATGAACCTGTACCGGATTCCGAAATCAAAATACGGACCCGATACTAACAATGCCAAATATCAATCAATTCTTAAAAGCAAATAATTTTCAAACTTTTAATTTTCATAAAAAATTCATAACTCAAGCTAGGGACCTCCGAATTCGATTCCGGACATACGCCCAGGTCTCATAATTCGATACGGACCTACCGGGACCATCAAAGCACGGATCCGGGCCCGTTTACCAAAAATATTGACCGAAATCAACTAAAATTAACTTTTAAGGCAAAAATTCTTATTTTCATTAGTTTTTGAACATAAAAGCTTTCCGGAAACTTGTCCGGAATGCGCACGCAAATCGAAGAGGGTAAAAATAAGATTTTTAAGACTTAAGAACACAGATTCAAGTTCTAAAATATAAAATGACCCATTTGGGTCATCACAAGTTTATTTGGAAAAATGTAATCTTGAAGATCATTATATAGTATAACCACCATTGACTACTGACCAATGTATATTTTAAGAACCGAAAAAGAAAAAACTCCAAGAAAGAGGAATGTAATGTCAGTATAGTACCTTCTTTATTATTGACATAGTCCTATTCAGCATCATCCATTTATTTAAAGACCAAAATAAAAAAATTAAATATGATTGGATGGATGATACAGACTTGACAGAAAGTCAGAAACCACAAGCAAAAAGTTGTTTGACTAACAAATGTTTTTCCTCAATTGCCTTAATTTGTTAATTCTAAACGATAATGAAAAATATTGTGTTTGGATAGATTTCTCTTATTTTGAAGTTACAATGATAGGAAAAAAATATTTATTGAAATTATTTGTCTTTACTTCTAATTAATATATTTAGAAGAATTAAACTAAACAAACACGTTTGGAAAAAATCACAAAAAGTTGTCACTCGCATATATACCGAGGCAACTGTGCCTTTGTTATTCAATATTTATATGAAAAAGATAATCAAAGAATCACTAGTTTTATAAGTATTAATTACGTTATTTGAATTCAACTTTGAGTTTCCACGCCTTGCTTAGCCGATTATTATTGGTAAAAGTTCAAATTGAAGCTAAGAATCTACAGACTATACACTTGAGACTTGAGACTTGAGAGGAAGCGTATTTAAGTGGACTATGACTATAGACATACATTAATGTTGTTGCATTTATATGCACTCTTTTTGTTATTAGTGTCTTTAAAAAAGAATAATATATTTTTATATTCAATTTTTTTCTAATATTCATATTAACTGTTATTCAAGTAGAGAAAGAAAAAATACCTGTAAAATAGTTTATGCAAACCAGACTATCCTATAATCTGGTGCTTTTTAAATTTCAAAAATCCACTCGTGCACTATTTTAGTAATAAATTAACAAAAACAAAACAAATCCTAATCCGTCAAAAAAAGCGTAAAACCAGTTACCGGCTACTTTGGGTTAACATCCTCTCTCTTATAAAATCCCTCACATCACTATCGGCGGAGCAGTAGCAGATGAAAATGGTTCTCCTAACACCTCCCACAACTCCCATCGGCTCCACAGCTCACGGAGGCGCCACCACCACCGGAAACTCATCGAAGGGGCTTGTCGTCAGCTTAATGGGTTCAATGAATTCTTTGTGGGCTTATTGGAAGAAAACACCTAGCCGAGGTACAAAAAGCGAAAAACTAGGCGACAATTCATCACTAGCAAAACCGAAGAAATTTCTGGCGAAGATAAGCGGAAAAGCAATTAATTTTAGGCACAAGAAAAAAGCGAAGAATGAGGAGGAGGAGGAGGAGGAGGAGAAGAAAGAGATAGAAGATGATGAGGATTTTGGAGATGGAGGGCTGTGGCAAAGGGATATATTAATGGGCGACAAATGTCAGCCGTTGGATTTTTCCGGCGTTATTTACTACGATAGGAACGGAAAACGTTTATCGGAGTTACCAATGAAATCGCCACGGGCTAGTCCTTTGCCTAGTTATCTTTACGCATCATCAAAATCTGCAGAATTGAAATAATTAAGGAATGTAAGTGATAATTAAAATCATGAAATGGTATTTTAATTTGTTCTGGTCACTAATTGCATGCATGCAGCTATCTAGACAGCAACTGCACCCACCCCCTTTTTCTTTTCTTTTCTGTTCTAAATGTTGTTGGGTTTGTGTTTGGCTTGGAGTTAGAGCAGCAGAGGAACTGAAAGACATATCAATACTCCATTTAATTGAAGTATTTTGATTCTATTATTGCATTAAATATAACAGCCATCTGATTGTTGTCTTTTATACTAGTACTTATCTTCTACCAACTCGATTTTAATTCTAAGTGATTTTCTCATCTCATGAATAAGAAAGTTTTACTACGTAGAGCAAAGATAGATAAAAGTAGCAAAGAGCGAATATATTAATTAAGCTTAGCGGAAATGAACCTCAACCTTCATTAATTGACAAGTAAGCATATTATGCTTACCGTTACTTAAAAATATATGATCCTCCCTGGTAAAAATTATTCTCACTCAGTGTTCACACTAATAGCATTTATTACTTAACTATGATTAATTAGTATGCATATCACATCATTTATTACTTAACTATAGTAAGGTACATCAATTTGATATATAAATACCAAATGCTAGTAAGTTTTTATGTTTTGCCTATCTTCAATTATTTTGCAACGCTGCAGTTGGTTTTTTTCGCCTAAGGTACATTAAAAACAGTTTTTCTACCTTCACTAGGTACGATAAGGCATTCATACACAATACTGTCCCCGCTGAAACCAAGTTCCAAATGCAGTTGAACGTTATAATGTAAATTTGTAAATTTGGCAATATGACGACGATCCATGGGGAACCACAAGAGTAATTATGTTTTTAGTTGAACATTGCGTTATGTTTACATCATATATGACGTTTTCCGTGGTCCATGTTTATCATTTATTTTGTTATTGTTAATTTCATTAAAGATTGAGGGAAAAGGTAAAAAAAATTGAGGAAGTCGCTCATTCTAGTTGCTTACTTCACTTTAACTGTTTTTTCGTGGTCCATAATATTTGAGATTTTTAGATATTAAGAAGGAATTAATTTCCTTTTTCAAAGTTGATCTTGATAAAGAGTCTAGGAGTATTTATTATGTTTTCGATGAACAAATTAAAGTTAATATATTTTATTGTTAATTAATGCTAAAATTAAGGTGAATTCTTTGATAGATATGAAAACAGTCAAAAGAGACTAATTAAAATAGACTTTATTTTTCCTATTTAAGATTTCACTTTGGAGTTTAGATGTGTTTTTTTAATGTTAAAGGATGCATTGATCATGGAATTTGAATATCTTTTAGTTTAAGAAAAAAACGCTCTCCTAATGTAGAAAGGCCAACATTTGTTTCTTGAAAATTGCATTGTTCCTATTGTAGTATCGTGCTTAAAAGATTTCTTGTACGTTACTGCTTTGCGATTTGCTCGTTGAAGAAGATAATCCCTATCAACGACATCACTAAGGAAAAGGTTAAAAAAACCAGAAACGTAAGAGATGTACGGCAAATTAAACTCGTAACATATGGCATTGAAAATTCTTAGAGAATAGTACACTTTAATAAGTCAACTTCAGTAGAGTAGTACGTAGGCAAGAAATTGGTCCTACCACCCAGGGCCGGCTCTAACGTGATGAGGGGCGAGGCATGTGCCTAGACTCCCTAAATTTGGGGATCCCATTTTTTAAAAAAGAATAGGTTTATAGGTATTTTAAAAATAATATTTAGTACTTTTTAATACAAAATTAGAGTTTTTAATATAAAAGGAAATAGAACTCTTTAGATATGTAAATAAAGTAATAATTTGATATATTTAAAAATGGATAGATGAATAGTTTTCGCAACATTTCACTTTTACTCATTCATTAGATAATGTATATAAAAATTCACTCTCCCTTTCTTAATATGTCCAAGTCAATCTTTCTTTTCTCCAATCTCTTTATATTTCAGAAACCCCTATATATTTTCTGTCTTTCTCTTTAATATTCTTACTCACTTTCTTTCTCCAATATTTCATTACTTACTTTCTTTCTACAAGATTTCATTAGCTCCACTGTTCAACAATACTTTTAAGCTTCCAATAATTCTATACTTCTATTGCTCTATAAAATATTATCTAATATCAACAATATCTCAAGAAAAATTAAATGAGTTGGCTATATGATCCATTGAATAAAGATAATTAGAGAAAATCGATTATAAAAAAGATTATTAACAACTTTGTATTTCAAAAAGATAGAAGAATATATTTCAAATAAAACGTATGTTATAACTATCTTTTAAAAATTTAGGCCCCATATTAATCTTTGGCCTTAGGCCCCGCATATCCTTGAGCCGCCCCTGCTAGTACCACCAAGAACCTTTATTTAAGGAACTATTATTATTTCATCCGGTCCACAATAAGTGACCAATTTACTTTTTTATTTTGGTCCAAAATAAGTGTCCATTTATATAATCAAGAAAAAATTTAATTTGTTTTTTCAAAATTACCCTTATATACGTATCCCAAAATTTTTTTTACTCGCATTAAATTATGCTGCAATATTTAATTAAGGGTAATTTAGTCACACCAACTATTTTTGACTAAAGTTTAGTATTTCATTAATGGATGTGTCCAAGGTAAATTAATCACTTATTATAGACGGAGAGTATTAATTAACGAGGCAAGGTCTACGTACTAAGATCAATATTAGGTCTGAAATAAATAAATAAATATGTGTCATACTTTCATATGCAAATTTCAGAATATGGTTAGAGTGTGATTCCCACTTCCCATTGAATTATCCAACTTTTTAAAAATCTTTTTATCCAACTTTTCTCCTAGTTGGACAAAACTTCATAATTGTAGTCTGTGCCAGAATCTTTGTGCACTAGTCATGTAAAGATGCAGAAGGAACCATTTTGCTTTTTCCTACGATCGAACTTTGTCCGTTGGTGAAAGAAGAAAATAGGTAAATATATTGATTCCAAATTCTAGAAAAATACAAAAATATCCTCTAAATGGACAAAAGGACAAGGGAAGCCTTATCTGTGAAACAGTGGAAGTAACAGTTACTTCTGTTTGTGGGAATAGTCATCGAACCAATCCTTCAATGCTTAGCTTTTTCCACTGCTAAGTGGCTTTGCCTTTTTGCTAGTGCTAAAATGGTAGCTTTGGATTTGATAGTAGGATAAAATTCCATGCTGTTGCCCCGATTTTCACCGCACATAAGTGCCATATATTCGCCGATTTCTGGAAAAAGTTAGGTATATAATTTTGATAGATTTTAACCAGATATTTTAAAATGGTGTCCCCTCTATATTGATCTCTTCTTTTTTTACCAGATTTAAAAGAATATAACTGTTAGATTATTCCGAGAGAATAATATCTAGGTTGGCTTCGCAACTTTAAAACTTCATCCTAATTTTCTTGGAATAGGACATTTTACTAATTCTCTAAATGAAATACTTATTTGCACCTAATGCTTATAGCAAATCAATTAATAGAAGACATTTGTTGTACACTTGTGTACATAAACTTTTCTCAATTAATTTTAGTTAAGTGGTATGGATTCTCACTTCAATTTCTATTGATTAAGAGATAAAATAAAATGCAACGCAACAAAATTAATTGTATATTTAATTTGAGTATGTACATTTTTCGTATAAAAGCTCTCATATTAAAATCAAGAACCTAAGACATGTTAAGGAAGATTTATTCTTTTTCATAATAGAAAGGAAGATTATTGTTTAAAAAATGTTTCGTAATTGGTGAATAATGAAGTGACTGTATTAAATTAGAAACTAACATCAATTACTTTATTTTCGCTAGATTAATTATCTTTCTAATTTTATAAAATCGTTTGGAACTGTTTTTTGAGTTAAAATTAAAATCTAATAAAACATGTAGATGACTCATAGGCAAGAGCAATGAATATTCTTTTATTATTTTTCATTTATAAACATTTGTTCCAAATAAACAAAATAGTATAATGAAACTTGAGATCAATTTAACTTTTACTTTCTGATATGGATCATGTTGTCGTTGTTGATGATTATTTGCTTGTTGATATTTAATAGGAGTACATATTTCTGTACCTGGAAATTGGACTCGAGTAATGGTTATGTCAAAATCCACAAAAGAAAAATGTATTGGAGGGAGAAAAAAAGGAAAAAGTTGTTTAAAATATTATAAGTGAACTAAGTTTATCCCTCTATAACCTAGTATTTAGGTACTCTAGTTATACTTCGGAATACCTGCCTTTATACTTTAGAGACATACCGGAGCTATAGTTTACAGTGAATTTTATTTGTCCAAAGTATTTCGAGGAAAGGTCCAAATCTGCCCCTATTTTAGAACAATTTAAAATTGATTATATTTTTGGTTATATTTTATGTATTATTTTAAAATCTTAAGGTATCTCTCTCTCTCTCTCTCTCTCTCTCTCTCTCTCTCTCTCTTTTGCAGTTTAAAGTAGTACCTGAGATATCCATATGACTTCTCCATGAATATTTCTGAATTTAAAATTTATTACATAGTCTGATAGTGTAATTATTTTTTGGTACCATCAGTGTAATTATCCTATTATAATATTTATTCTAAGTTACTAACTAATATTATTAATGTATATGGTCGAAATACATTTCGGTCTTCCTACGTTCGATCGAGTTCAAGTGGTAAGAAATCGGAGTGGGATTTTGGGAGTGAGCTCCGAAGACAGTACAAACGAGCCTCGAGTCCGAAGGCTGCTCGAGGAGTCGGTTCGATAATCTTATCGAGCCCGTGACCAAATCAATCCGCAGGGCATTGCTTCAAGGTCGGAAATGCGCGACGCCCATCCCGAAGGTCGAATTCAAGCCAAGACCGAAGGACTCGACCCAGTAACGAGTTCGAACCAGTATCGAGCTCACAGACAAGAGCCGTTTCAACCGCACCAAGAGAGAGAATCTTGGCGGGAATCGAAGAAGAGACAAATCATCATGGATTCTCCACTATATACTTTATTTTATTATTTTTTTGTTATAAATAAAGTAATGACCTTTTGCTATAAAAGGGAATCCTTGTAAGCTATGGACATACTGAATACACTCGAACAAAAGATATCTCCTTGTGCTTGTTTTACTTCATTTTACTCATTCTTTCTGTTCATTATTCTTATTCTCATAGTCAAGAATATTCGTATTGCTATCTCTCTATACGATTTGTATCAAAGGGTATCACGTATCCTTAGAACCATACATAAATTTAACGTTATCTGATTTTTCGGGTAAACAATTAAATAAAATCACCTAAAATTATAGTGCTATCAAAATAAAATTATTTATAATTATCTTTTAAGTAATCTGACTATATAAATACTTTTTAACTACATTATTAATGTCTAAACTCATCCCTTATCGAGAGTATACTTCTAATTTGACTTAGCGGATTGAGCCTGCGTAAAAGAATTTCTCGTCGCATTTCATGAATATTCGACGTAACAACATTGTCTAGTTCATAATTAAGTTGGTTGCATAACCAAGCAGTGATCCAACATTTCTCCTTATTGTTCATCTTCACATATATATACTCCGTCGTTACACTCTAGGTAGTGAGTAAAGGTGTCAACTGGACGAAGTTTGGGTTGATATTAGGCTAAAATTTGAGTTACAGTCCAACCCGTCCATCTCTTAACTAGCTTTAATTAATGTATGTTATTATTTATGAATGGTTAATTACCAAATATATATTTTTCTTTTTGTTATGATCATATATGAAATGGATTTGGGTTCAAATTGCCACTACCCAGTAGTGAATATTCTATGAATTATGTATAGATTTCCTTCATTATCTTCTCATATATATCCAGACTTATTTAATTTATCTACTCAAGATTCCACAAAACTACAAGGTTATAATAAATCAAGAGAATACAAAATAAACATATTGGCACCTTTAGGAAACTAAGAATGTTACAAAAGTTTGATCGACGAAAAAGAACAATGACACTAAAATTAAACAGCAGGTGAATGCGACGAACTCATGTACTAATCCTTCATACGGCTAGCAGTATCTGCAATCCTGCTTCTCTTGAAGTACCTGTAGGCCCAAGAAACAGCAGCAAATGTTGAGGCCCCAAATCCACAGACGGATAAAAATCCAGAAACGGCGATGAAGAGAAGAGTCCCAATAGGGACCCAAATGGGACTAGAAACGAGGATCAAAGGCGTGAAGAAAATGAGGCCAAGAATTATGGCAGTGAGAGTGAGGCCAGTAAGGAGGAGAAGAATTCCGCCGGAGATAACAAGAGTCAAGAAGCCCATGAGTTGGGTTGAATTTGGGACATGTTGTTGCAGTTTGCGGAGGAATGAGGGGACGTGGTGGGTGGTGGTGTGAATGGGTCTTAGCGGTGGTCTTTGAGAATTATGATTGAAGAAGTTCGGTGGTCGAGCAGCCATTGCACACGGCGGAGGAGGAGGAGAATTGGTCTACTTTGGAGAACAGAGGAGAGCTGGTTTAATTAGAGAGGAAAATGAGAAGGGGGGTTAAAGGAGAAAAGGATGGAGAAAATTTGACGTGTGTAGGGAGATTTGGGTTTTTTCTGCATGTAACATGCATTGGCACACGTGGGGAAAGTGTTGACTTAAGGCTTAATTAGCACTCGTCCATACTGTGGTGTTATAAAAAATATCAAATTATGGTGGATGTTTACTCTTCCTCCATGATCTTCATCTCAAATGCTTAATGATATATTCAATGACATATTTGTTTATGTTTAATGATATATTTTCTTCACTTTTCATGCCTATATAAAGGCCTTGTAATTGATAGGAAAATATACACATTTGAAGAAAAAATAAGAATCTCTTCTATATTTCTCCATATATCTCTTAGATTATTTTTTCTTGTTCCATATTATTACTTTGAGTTATATTTTATAACACGTT